>NC_138743.1:6229242-6386742 GCF_965113295.1 Leuciscus leuciscus
TTTAATCTCGAAACATTTCGACTTTAATCTCGAAACATTTCGACTTTAATCTCGAAACATTTCGACTTTAATCTCGAAACATTTCGACTTTAATCTCGAAACATTTCGACTTTAATCTCGAAATGATAGCATTTTTTTTTTACATAATTATTTTTTTTTTTTGGGGGGATTTTTTTGTTTTTTTTTTGTTGCGGTTCAGGGCTTCCGTAGTTTTGTGCGTTGGAGCATATAGTGAAAGATAAGCATCATCAAGTGTCCAGTGTGTCAGCTCCTTCAATAGTGTTTAAAAGTCCAGAGTGAGCAGAGCCGGGAATCTAGACAAAACAAGACGCTTTTATTTGTTTCAGATGTTTTGGCCACTAAATATTTTTCATTCTTCCAAAATGTGTTGCTCTCAAATGTGAGAGATTCTCACAGGTGATATTTACGTGTTAGTGGTTTTCATCTTTTACATTTATGCAGGTTCTATTCTATACCATGTAAACACACATTTATCATATCAATGGACTGGTTGTGCATTATCGTTAGTAACAAGTTGTGAAAGTGCGAGAAAAAAGGCTACAAGATTTACTGCAGACGTCTAATAAAATCATCACAGTCGTGTCTTCATCTAAACCAACAGAAGTCCTGTGGGATTTGGGAGTGTTTATTCAGTAGATGAATGTTGAACACACTCCTTCGCCTCAGGCCTCACCATCCGCTTTAATGTACGGTCGCTCCGCTGAACGATTTGATCCATTTCATCTCCTTGATCTTGCAACATCCATGTAGTTTCTGTTGTGGAATATGTTTTAAAACCTTCACACAAATACTCAAGCGAAATCAGTGCTTTTGAATGAATGCAGTTTGTGTTTCCACACTTTTTGGATGCGTGAGATTGAGCTTGTGTGGCTAGACGCATATGCATTCACATATTTTTCTTCGTTTAAAGAGAATGAGTGAAGAAAGTGTGTGTGTGCTTGTGTTTGAAACACCTGCGGGCCCTTTGAGGTTTATAGTTTCTCACCTGTTGATTAAAGACATCAGCAGCTGTCAAACAGTGTTGCCAATCACTCTAATTAAACCACTAATGTGTGTGTGACTGCACTGATTCGCGAGTGTACGCGAGTGTGTTCGGCATCTATTAACTCACAGACAGCAGTAAAACTCACACCAGCCCTCGTCATACTGAACCAAAGAGACTTTTATTGTTCATCATAAAGTTAGCAGACAGCGTCACGCTGTAGGACGTCCCAGCAGCCGCCGAACATTTTATTGATTTCCTGCTTGTTTTTAACATTGTTAGATGATAATGTCAGTGTGAAATCAAATATTTTCTTAATTATTTTGAAGAAATTATATTTGACTTCATAGTCATTTATCAAAATATGTTAATTTACTCCAACTCTGAAATTATCTTAAGCTGATGTCACCTAGCCATTCTTGAAAACATTGTTAAAGGGTAACTCTCGCCAAAATGCAACCTAGGGTCTTTTTGTTAATATACCCGAGGCGAACTTTCGTGTAAAAGCTTAAGAATGGAAACGCCACTTTTAAGATTGACCGTATTTTCGTTTCCGGTCAAATTGCCTTTTGAATGGGAGAGCTTGGGGCACGACTATGATAGCATCAAAAATCGCTATTTTTAAAACACTAAGAAGGCTCGACACAACATGAAACCTTGCTCTCTGTATCACCAGAGGCTCTACACATGAACTCCAGCATTGAGAACATTGCTTGTGTACACAGAGTTTACTAAAAAGAAAGATTTTGAACAACTGTAGCTGTGTCCGCCGGCATTTTGACAGTCAAAAATAGTCGATCTCTTGAATGTGAATGAACTGACTCTGAATTTTAGTATTGCTTCTTATATGAGGATCCTTTTTCAAATACAAGGTCAATATTGATTTTCACTAACGACAAAACAACAAATTATCCGCGAATTTATCTGGAACTAAGCTTTAGGAGCTTTCCATCTTTACTCTCCTCCATCTTTACTCTCCTCCCTGTTACGTTGCATTCGGAGATCGACTATTTTTGACTGTCAAAATGCCGGCGGACACAGAGACAGTGAGTTGTTCAAAATCCTCCTTTTTAGTAAACTCTGTGTACACAAACAATGTTCTCAATGCTGGAGTTCATGTGTAGAGCCTCTGGTGATACTGAGAGCAAGGTTTCATGTTGTGTCGAGCCTTCTTAGTGTTTTAAAAATAGCGATTTTTGATGCTATCATAGTCGTGCCCCAAGCTCTCCCATTCAAAAGGCAATTTGACCGGAAACGAAAATACGGTCAAACTTAAAAGTGGCGTTTCCATTCTTAAGCTTTTACATGAAAGTTCGCCTCGGGTAGATTAACAAAAAGACCCTAGGTTGCATTTTGGCGAGAGTTATCCTTTAAGTTAAGTTTTAGGTGATGCAGCCTTTTGAAAAATTTGCTAATAGTTAATGCTGTAAATTTAATGTCAGTTAACATTAATGTGGTGGAGATTACAGATGTGATAGATAAATTAACACCATCAAATAAATTCCTGATGGATAAAATAATGTGTTGTCTCAATGAAAGTCCTGTTTCACTTAGACATCGTGCAGAAATTGAAAGTACACGTATTATGCTATTTCAAAGGTTCCTGGTTTAGTTTTGGAGGTCTCCTGCAATACTTTTACATGCATCCTAGGTCAAAAAAACACTTTCATTTTCTCATAAAATACATTGCACATCACCTCATTTCTCAAAGAGTCTGAAAACGGTTCGTTCAAAGACTTATGCTGTGATTCATTTGCCTACTTATACTACGCCCTAGTATATGCCTGTTTTTGTGAAGCAAAAAGTAGTGTTTGGCAGAAGAGTAGTCAAGCTTTGGGACTTCGTCATAATTGCGTCTTTAACGGACAGCTCTGTCGCTTAGTTACATACATCCTGTCACTGCTTAAATTGCCCTGTCAATCATTTTGTCACAGTTAAAATCCTTCACGTTCAATTTAATTTAATTTCCCACCTTTTAACCAAGAGACCAAGAGAAATGTAGTGGCATATTGATCTGCCAGTCGTGGGTCTTTCATGCAGAGACTCTCCTCATGTGTTTGCAGTTTGCATAATGATGCATTTAAAAGTTAATGACCAAACGTATCATTACAAAAGTGCACAATGCTGTTGCAGATTAAATATAATATGGATAACACTCAATAAATGTCTTTTCGTCAGGTTAGATACTGATTATTAATCACTCAACCCCCTTTATCTAAACCTGTCTACTTAACCGTCGGACACGTACATCATCCATGTTTGTAGTTTTTTACCACTTTTTTTCCGTGTTTGTAGTTCTAATTGAATCTTCATCCAGCGTGCATTGGGTTATGGGCAATATTAGCCGTTTGAGTGTCCACGGATCTAACCGGAAAAGTTGACCTTCAGAGTATATTTTGAATACTCATTTCAACATACTATCTTCCTCAGCACGTGGCACACACTGATACGAATGATGTCGTCGGTTTTTCCGTATTAAATCCAGAGCGAGTCTTCATCCTTGAAGTGCAGTGCAGAAAACATGTCGACACACGAATCAAACTCTTCCAGTCTCTTCTACAATTACAGTGTTTGAGGGTCAAAGTAGACGTTGTTCTCGGGCAGCCAATGAAGACCGTATGTGGGTATTATGCAAATTTCGTACATTATTACGTGGGCGTGTAACAGGAAGTGAGACTGGAATTACTGACGACTCGTTTCATCAGTTCAGAATCAGTTCTTTCTTTTAGGAGACTATGGGCCCTATTTTGACGATCTAAGCACATGGTCTAAAGCGCAGGGCGTGTCCGAATCCACTTTTGCTAGTTTAACGATGGGGAAAATGGTCTGCGCTCCAGGCACATGGTCTAAAAGGTTTGTCCCTATTCTCATAATGAGTAATGGGTGTGTTTGGGATTTACGTGCGTTAAACCAATCAGAGTCTAATCTCCCATTCCCTTTAAATGCCAGTTGCGCTTGCACCAAGGCAGATTTGCTATTTACATGACGGAATTTAATAGTGGAAAGGCCGAACGCGTCTCCAGAGCGCAAACGGATCTGCTCGTGCGCGAGGTAAAAGTGTGCAAGCAGATCATCTACGGGACAAGCCGGATTCCATCATATCTTTATGTACACAATAATAATCTTTTAATGACTTTAGACCATGTTTCAGTTGGTCAATGTCACAGTCTATTTCTGTTGCCTCAAAATGGTAACGTGCCAACAATGCGCCGGAACACACCTTGTTTTAAGACCAGCACGCCCATGGGCGCACAAATGGGCTCATGCATTTGCTATTTAAACAACGTGGCGCAGGACGTGAAAATGATAACTGCGTCGGGCTGAAACTAGCAAAAAACACTTGCGCCGCGCTTGGCGCTGCATTGAGCCGGGTGTAAGATATAGGGCCCAATAACTGATCTTTAAAACTTTGCAGACCTTTTACATTCACAAACTATATTACACACTGCATGAAAGGTAATATTCAAAAAAGCATAATAAGGGCACTTTCATGTTTTTATAAAGAGGAAAAGACTTATAAAGCATTTGCAATACATATTTAATATGCCATACACTGTAAGCTGTGATCTTAAGCTGATCCATGACACCATTAGCACTAATGTGCTAGCTGCTGTGTCACTGCGCCTCAGTGTGTTTTATGCCGTCTGTGTCTATGCAGATTTACATTATTTAAAGCAAGAAAGGAGAAATATCACAAACAATTTATGTATGACACACAAGTCAACAGTGCTCAAAATACCATGTTTCAAGACTAATCTAAAGATGTATAGAAGCTATAACCGATGCAGAAAAAGTTAATTTTCAGTAAGTTCATTTATAGAAGGGGTTCCGAGACTCTTTTGTTTCATCCATAATATTTACTTGAAGCCCCCCTGAGATCTTAATAATAATAATAATTTGTATTATTATTATTATTATTATTAAATAAATAAGTAAATAATTAGTTTTAATGCTAATGATAAGAAATGTAAACAGAAATGTATTACTGTATTACAATAGTTCTGTAAAAAACCCTGAATAATTAAATGTAATAATAATAGGCTAAATAAATAGATAAATATTAGTTTTAATGCTAATTATAAGACATGAAAACTGTTGTTTTCAATAAATGTATTACCGTTGTGAATTACAATTGTTCTGTGAAGCACCTCGATTTATAGGAAAAATGGTTTAGCTTAGTGATATTTATCCTACTAGATATTACCTGATTATAAAAATCAGGGACAGTCCCTTCTGCATGTGCACCCACATAACTACACATGCATCTCATCCAGTCCTGACATTTCTGTCTGTGCATCGAGTCGTTTGAGTGATTTGCTCACTCATTTCTCTCTCCTGATAGGTGAATAGTTGTGGACGTGTAATAGAGGGTTTGGCCTGTATAAAGCAGGCGGGGTGTAACGGTGAAGCAGACAGTCGGGTTTCTGTGAAAAACCTGGAGCGGGACGACTCCTCCCCTGACTCCACCCACAGGAACAGCACAGACACGCCCCCCGGAGCAGACGAAGACTCCGCCCCTTCCACTCCACGGAAGAAACGAGGGCGACGGAAACTTGAGCGCCCGGAGCGACGTGAGTCACTCGTCTTTTGTTCAGTCAGTCTGATCGATTTCAAATGTCCTTTCCTTCCGAAATGTCTCAGAAAATACACTTTATAATGCGATAAAAGCGATATTGTGACGTAACTGATTCTGACGGTTGCTATTTCGCCCCCTTGAGGGCAGCCACATTAATGCAGGACCGCATCAGTGCGTCAGCCAAGCATATGTGTCTGTTTCTGCCATTACAGGGGTCTGTGTTTTTCTTTTAGTCTTGTTTTCCTTTAAATGACCTCAGTGTTTGTCTTTCAGACGCGGGGGAAGACGACACCAGCAGCGACACCAGCAGAGCAGAGGTGAGGAGAGTCAATATACAATGAAACATAGTCTAATAAGGAACATAATACAATTTGAGAATCACATTTACTCATTTAATGACTAATGTTACATATGACTAGGGCTGCACAATGTGGGGGAATTTTTTGCTTTCAAACCATCAAGCTTTTATTTTGGCAGAAAACCGCTTAAAGCTACTCTTTTGTTGATGATGATGTTAATGCACTTTCTCGTTACAAGTTTGGTAAGATGGTTGGCAAACCCAAACACAAATTCTGCCGACCGAGACACTGTAAACACCGGATGAGCATTAGCTGCTTGTGTGTAAAAGTATATATTTAATTCATTTGATAATCACTGCAATTTCATTTTTATTTCGAATAATTGTGCAGCCCCAGGACTACATAGAATCCATGAGATTTGCTTGGAAAACTGGTTAAACTTAAACTAACTGGTTATCTGGACCCAGTCGGGTGGTTCAGACAGGTCTAGTTAATACATCACAGATTGATTGATTGATTGATTAATCTATTCTTGCTCGACATAGCTCACAGGAAATAGGCGACATGTTCACCAAGAGCATGAGAATGGGCCGATGGAACGTTCCAGGCTGTTTATGTGAGACATTAATGTGTAAAGCCGTAATTTGGCCCGAATAACGGCTGTAAAGTGGTAACACGCCACTGAAATGTGTTAACAGGCTGTTGAACATACGTTACGGGTGTTTTATTAGGGCTGTGTACATACAGCAATTCACAAATGTACACAGAGGAAATAAAGACGCCTACACAATGCAAATCAAGGCTTTTCGAAAGTCACTTTCTCATGCATCAGTTGAGTCTCATTAGCATGTCAGTGCCCTAAAACCTACAGGACGTCACCAAAACCATCTAACGCTCATGAAAGCTGGAGCTATATTTAAACCTGTCATTCACAAAAATTCACAACGTGTGTATTCCCAGAAAACTGAGTTGTGTTTGTCTTAGGTTAATATTCAGTAATATTATTGATTTTCCTGCACTGACACTATCGGATGAGAACAAAGCTTATTTGAGCTGCACGATGACACTATTGACTTACATAGAGCTGCTTTATAGCTGAATCGAATTTGTTTCATAATTGATGAAATTTGCATTGAACTTTTTTTTTATAATTTTGATGAACTATGGTTATTGAACTGAACCGAATCAACACTGAACAACGACACTATTGTCCTTTTTAGAGCTGCTTTACAGCAGAATTTGAATTTGATGAAGTTTGCATCACTGATTCTGTTATTTTCCTGTTTATTACCGTGATGCTGCTTTGAAACAATCTGTATTGTGTAAAGCGCTATATAAATAAAAGTGACTTGACTTGTAGAGCGAAGGGGGCCGCCTGAGGGGCCGGCGGGGCGGGGACATCAGTCTAAGGAGACGACCCGTGCAGAGAGAGACCTTCCAGGCCGGAGATCCCTTTCACATCAGCCGCAGGGAGAAAGAGGAGTTGCTCGCTTTATTGAGGAAAGAGAAGGTGAGAGAGACACTTCCCTACTATATATAGTAGGCGATAAACAGTGTGTGACAAAAGAAGTATGTCCGAATTCACAGTACTCATAAAAGAGCAGGCAAAAATTACCCAGACTTCTGGCGAGATTCTGATGTGTTGATATGATGGACACTTTACTATCCCATGAGGCCACGGGAGAGGATTTGTGAATGGCAGTGAAGTGACGCAACTGATGCTGGAAGGTCACATGATAAGGAAAACATGGCGAATGTAGTACGTCCGGATTACATTCATACTATATAGAACAAGCTGTTTTAGTTATTACTTAGTCAAATTAAGTACTTACTCAAGAGAGTGTGCAATTTCGGACGCAACCAATCAGACTGATTGTCAACATTACAGTACAGTGATGTACAGTCTATCAACATCATTCATGGTGGAAAAGTCATTTACGGATAAATAAGATTGACTCGTATATTGCTTATACTGTTAAACTGTACCTTACTCAAGTATTGGATGAGTTTAGGTTGCTCCAGGTTAGTAAATGATTTTATCGTGGTAGCGAGTAATGTGTGAGTAGTGAGTAACTTATGAGTAATGTCGGCATTAAATGGAAATTAATTTTTTTCCTAATTCCTATTTTCTAAATGCATGTTATTGATCTTATTGTGGGCGTTTCATCAGTGCATTCGTTTCTTTCTCTTTTCTTTTCTTTTCTTTTTTTTATCTTGTAATTTTAAATAGAAATATCATAACTCGATCTTCCAGTTAAATGTCAGACGTCTCTTGACATGACATATGCAGGACTTCTCTAATCATTTAGTCCGCATAAACCCGCTCCTTTCTTACCATCCACTGCATTTTCTTTCTTCTTCGATGATCTGTTTCACTTGAGTGTATTTTTGAACAAAATTCTTGACTTTGGCCGACATGCTCGTTCGTGAGACTCTATTAGTGCCGTATTTCACTCCGTTCTCGTCCAGAACAAGCACAAAATGTGAAAAATCAAGATTAACAAAAACACGACGTGAAATACAACGCCTATAAATCCCCAAAAACGATCCGTGTACTTTCTTCACTGAGTCAAATATCACCGGACCGGAACTACGTTTGTCTGATCAGTTGACAGGTGTGAACGTGAAAACGGATATATTCACCTCAGAGAAGGAGGTACATGAGTTGCATTTCTTGTTGCTAATTCTAATTCTAATTCTTTTGTGGTCCATAAAAGAAAAACGGCCATACGATATCAAAACAGCACTAGGGGTGAATAAATGATGACTTATTTTCGGGTGAACTATCCCTTTAACTTGTATTGAACACGGAACATTCCTATAGAGACACCGAGGGAAAGTTTTGAATCGCTGCTGTTGAAGGTTGAGATGAGATGAGTTAAAGATGAATGGAAAACTCACATCCTTACGCCTAAGGTGCCGAATGATGCAAATGAGTGTGTTTATGAGGAATGGAAAACAATTTAAGTAAATTGTTGAGAGGTACAGATCCGAAACTCTTGAGTTGAATGCATTCTGTTCTGTTCTGTTGTGTGTGTGTGTGTTTTGTCCAGTGAAGTAAGTGGAAAGTGAACATCAATGGAAAGTCAGTTGGGTTGGGTTCGCTAAAACAGTGTGTGTGTTTGTGTGTGTGTGTGTGTGTGTGTGTGTGTGTGTGTGTGTGTGTGTGTGTGTGTGTGTGTGTGTGTGTGTGTCTGTGTCTGTGTGTGTGAGCGAGTGTTTGTAGTAGTAGAGTGCTTGGCCACATTGTGAGGCCCTGTTTCCTGTAGAGGTGTGTGCTGTGTAAGTGTGTCGAACAGTGCAAACTCAAACCAGCTCTGAAGTGTCTGTGTTAAAGGTTAACTCTCGCCAAAATTGAACCTTGGCTCTTTTTGTTAATCTACCCGAGTCAAACTACTCGACTACTAGATCGACTACTTTTGACTGACAAAATTCCAGCCACCGGAAACACTAACTGATAAAGTGAGTCATTCAAAACCTTTCTTTTTAGTAGACTTTGTGTACACAAACAATGTTCATGTGTAGAGCCCCTGGTGATACTGAGAGCATGTTTCATGTTGTGTCGAGCCTTCATAGTGTTTTAAAAATAGCCATTTTTGATGCTATCATAGTCGTGCCCCAAGCTCTCCCATTCAAAAGGCATTTTGAACGAAAATACGGTCAATCTTAAAAGTGGCGTTTCCATTCTAATTATGCTTTTACATGAAAGTTTGACTCGGGTACTTCAACTTCAATTTTGGCAAGAGTTTCCCTTTAATGATACATATTTTATTCCTGTGCCGTTTTATTTGTTTACCATTTACTTCCCATTCAAATAAGTCTCTCAAACATGTAAGTAGTATGTTTTATATTGTTTTTTTGCATTCTGACAGGAATGGTTTATATATTTACATATTTATTCAAACATACTTATCAGTTTTCTCACTAACAAACCAAATCGGTCATGTTTCAACTTTGTTTGCAAAAGTTTGGGGTCAGTAAGATTTTCTTTTTTTTAAAGAAATTAATTATTTTATTCAGCAAGAATGCATTACATTGATCAAAAGTGACAGTCACAGTAAAGACTTTTACAATGTAACTAAAGATTTTTATTTCAAATAAATGCACAAATTTTCGGTCGTCTGTTTCATTCTAGTTCTAGTACCGAGTTTATTTGCTCAGAGAAATAAACCTGGCAAACTTTGGCAAATCCAGCAACTAGTTCTTCCTCAAAAGCGCTGGTTTTATCTTAACTTTGTAAACACGGCTTTGTCTCCTGTCAGACTGATGAAAACCGGTGCACCTTGACTCCTTGCATAAAAGCCGGCCAATCAGATTTTTGTGTTCAATATGCATCAAACGGGACTCTGGGTGGCCTTTTAGTACGCCGTAAGACTGAAATGAGTCTAAGCCGTCTATATGACAATAATTCTGCTCTCTGAGTATTTGTATTCAGGATTTCACTCCACATAAAGCTCCTCTGATTTACTGATTTACCCTTGTGTGAAACATTTCGGCTAATACAATCATGTTTTCAGTTACCAATTAGAGCATATTGCTCTTAGCTCTGTTTAAACCATGTTAAACGCACCTGGTAATGGGTGATGTTAGTTATAATGCTCAAAACAACCCTAGGAACTAGATCAGAACGATTGTCCGAATGAGTGTTTTGTGTCATGAAGTATTAAAGTGTGTGTTTATCCGTGTCCTCGGCTCACCCAGCGAGGGCTGTTTCTCTCGGGTCGGGGAGACTCCTCCCACTGCAGCCTCTGGATCTCATCAAACACTGGCGCAGCTTCAACAAGACCTGATTACAAACATGTGTGTGTTTCAGAGAATCGCACATGGTGTGTGAAGCGGTTTAGTTTATGTAGACACTATAAAGAATAATGTAATTACTTGCAAAAGTGTTTTTCATTTGTTTTCTTAAAGAGTTTCCTTTCTCTGTGTGTGTGTGTGTGTGTGTGTGTGTGTGTACGTACGTGTGTGTGTGTGTGTGTGTGTGTTTGTCTCTTTCATTAACAAGAGTCATAAATCGTGGCTTAATTGGACCTTCCCGTTTTTCTCAGCACCAATGACAGTCGAAACGTAAAATTCCTTGCAGCGAAGGAATCACACACTATCAAATCTGAACCTGCACAAACAGCCTCTCTCTTTTCTCTTTTTGTCTGGCCTGCGCTCCGCTCTCGTTCAGGTTTTGTGACGGACGCCCTCCTGGCCGATATTTGCAAACCCTCTGTGACCAATCAGCATGGAGTCACGTGACCCACGATTCCCAAACAAAGACATTGTGTGTGTGTGTGTGTCTCCCCCCCCTTTCTGTTTTAAAAGTGTCTTTTTGCCTGCGTACACACTACACACATGAACACACACACACACAGCTACCTGAGAGGGACTGACGATCAGACACAGCAGCGTGTGTGGGTACGTGTGCACTGTGTGGAAAAGACACATTTACTGATGTGGGTGTGTGTTTAGCAGAGGATGAAGGCAGAAAATGCTGACATGGCTGTTTGCATGAGCGCGTGTGTGTGTGTGTGCGCATGTGTGTCGCTTTAAACCAAACACAAGTACTGTAGCTCTGTAGTTTTCTAAAGACAGTTTTCCTGCAGTGCACACTGTGCACTATATACTATACACAGCAAATTAGTGATCAACATTTTAAGCTGTTGAATGCTAAATAATGACCTCATGTGTTTTGTGCATGGATTATTTTGCATTTTTAATGTAATTTTGTTTTAAAAACTCTTGTTTTGATGGTGCGATCAAATAAGTCAAATATGTTGAAAACCACAGAAAAGGAATACCAAGTCAAATACATTGCATTGTGGGATATAGTGTAGTATCTTTGGCAAGTTATTTGTGAATTCTATGCAACAATTAAAAAGCACACTGCATACTTAAGAAATGGTACTAGTAGTAAGCTTTTGTGAACATAGAGTAAAAGATTAGCCATTAGAGTGAAATATAGATCAGTTTCAGATCAATTTTTTTTACTCTTCCGTATGTTTGAGTCTCAGAATGATGCGTTTTCTTGCTTTTTTTTTTTAATGGCATTGATGGTCACTTTGAACTGAAAGGAATTTCACTAAATTCTTAAATCACCATTATGCGACAAAGTAGGGTTCGTCAAACTGCGGTAAATGCAGGCGGTTCGTGAGTTGATTAAAAGCTAATAATGAAATCATAGAAATTAAATATAGATATAGAAAGATAGATAGTTCGATGTAAACTATACAGTATATATAAAATAAAAACAATCAAAATGTTTTTTTTCTCCTGCATGTTTTGCGACTTTCTGATTTCAGTGATTAACTGATTTCAGAGAACTATGAAAATGCTGATGTGTTGTTAAATTATTTTAGAAACATTTTATTTAGAAACAAAACATGAACAAATTCCTATCTGTGAAATGAGATACTAGTAACACTTCCACTTCAAAACGCTTTGGTGGACACATGGCCTAAAGAAAGAGAGAGTGATTGTGGATAATAAATATAAAATGTTGGCTATACAAGAATTCTATTTGCTAACACTGTCAACGCAGTAAAAATTTTTGAAAAATAGGCTAAATTAAATACGACATCCATCACTCAAAATTATAAGCCAAAAATAGTTGGCTCACTAGCTATACTGATGAATAAAAAAAAAAATTGATATCCTTCTCCCATTCAAAGTGTACCGGTGTTAGGGTTAAATTCACAAATATTTCACAATATTACTGTTATATAACTGTATATAACTGTTATATAACAATATAACTGTATTTTTGATCAAATAAATGCAGCCTTGGTGAGCAGAAGAGACTTCTTTTCAAAATATTGCCAGTCCCAAACTGTGTTTGATAAAGTGTCTAAATGCTTTACCAACAGGAGTGACGTTTGTATAGAAATGAGCCTGAGAGACTTTAGGGTCACGGTGAGGATGGGGTCAGAGGTCGTCCACGCCTGGGTCACGATCATAAAGCTCTCAGCCCTTGAAACTTGTCGTAAAGCCAAGGGTCGTCACAGAGTCCGAGGGGTCAGAGGGCGTGTTCGGGTCATAGTGGGAGACGCTCACATACTTATCGTGAGAAGCTTGCTAAAGATTTCCTCTTGTAGGCACAAAGAAAGACTTGCCATTTATAGAGTGCCAGTGAAGTGTTTTTAGGAAGCTTGCGTACTGTGGGCTGCAGCAGGAAATTAGGTAATCTTTTAAGACCGCATTTCCCAGGGTGCACTGGGCCGTTTGCCAGGGACTGCTGGGTAACCACCAACACAACCACTATAACGTCATGGAGACACGACTGGAAGAGGACAGGCAATCTGCCTCAGATAGTAGCTCTCTTCCAGAACCTGGTGAGCTGCCTACTTAGGGAGTATTTTAAGGCATCATTGGTGCGTTCGATTGGACTAAAGGCCGTTCCAAAAGGTAGGCGGCAACGTTATGCTGCCTTCTGAAATTTTGGCCAAATTCGAATGCAGCATCGCATATATTTATCACGAGTGATGCGATCCCAGAATGCATTGCTCTGTGAAAAATTCTGATAAAAAACAAATTTGTATTTGTGTGTTTGTGCATCATATTTATGTGTTATGTTTCCAGCATGCGAACATCAAACTCTCTTGTAACAGAGACATGAGGAGGAGACAGAACAATCGCATAAAAATGAATGAGAGAAATCATAATGCTCATGACGGCCGTAGCAATCGTTATAAGAGCAAATCGTCCTGCGACCTGTTTTGTTAAGTGTACAAAAACTCCAAGCTAATGTTTTTAAGGTGAATGATTTGTGATAGAGAAGTAAAATATTTATAATCTGATTTGAATACACTACATAAAAAAGTCTCTTCTGCTCACCAAAGCTGCATTTATTTGATCAAAAATACAGTAAACATTAAGAAATATTACAATTTAAAAGAACTGTTTTCAATTTGAATATATAGTGAACTGTGATTTATTCCTGTGATCTAAGCTGTGTCTTCAGTGTCACATGATCCTTCAGAAATCATTCTAATATGCTGATTTGATGCATTTCTGAGTATTATCAATATTGAAGTTGGGCTGCTTAATATTTTTGAGAAAACCATAATGCATTTTTTCAGGATTCTCTGATAATTTTTTTGCAACATTATAAATGTTATTATTTTAATTTGTGAAATGCATTCTTGCTGAGTAAAAGTATTCATTTCTTTCCAAAAAAAGCAAGGCCACTCACTAGGGTTTGACCGAGTGTGTGTGTGTGTGTTTATGTTCTTGAACTTGAATTTGTAAAGCTAATTATAATGATTGATTATTTATTTTTCTGATCAGATCGCCAAACTATATGCATCATATTTAAACCTTTATTTAATGCTGAGCGTCTGAGATGGATGTTTACACCAGGTCCATCTTCTGCTTCCATCCCTCACGTGATAAAAACCGTTGGACTGCACTTTCTATAGAGTTTATGTGTCTCCATTGACCCGTCAAACAGGCCTGTCTTTCTGTGTTTTAGTGTCTCTGCTTCGGTGCGATTAGCTGCTCTGTGGTCGGCCGTTTAGCGGGGTTAAAGGTCAAATGAGGCGCTTATGACCTTCCTGCAAAAGTTCACACAAGAGGAACCAACAGCTGCTCAAAGGAATCAAAGTTTCACTCTCACATACGGTAGTAAAAAAAAAAAAGCCAGAGCATCGAGAACGAAACTTTTTATTTTTGTCAGGATGCTCAAACGGAGAGAGCAATGTTTCGAATAGACTTTTCAGCGAAACTTACATATAAATGGTGTACTTAAAGTAATTTATTCGGGATATGAGGAAAGTATTTTAACATTTAACAATGAAAAATGGCTAGTGGAAACGGTTATTAGAGATCTCATTTGTAATTTTCCTTTCCTGAGTCAGTGGTGCTGGATCTGTAATGTTGTTTTCGAAGTCATGGGAATCTTGTTGACATCCTCAGAAAGATTAGAATCTGTGTGCCTCCTGCCAAACCCACAGCGTTTCTAATACGCACAAAATGATTCTTGACTAGACATACACTGAGGGGTGTTTGATATCGACATCAAATATTTATTTTCTGGGATTTCGTATGTATCCATCATCTTTTGTGTCAAATTCTTACGTTTAATCAATAAATTCAATTAGAATAAGACACAATAGGGCTGTTACCAATCAAATGAAATCAGTATCAACAAAATTCATCTTTGCAATGCAGAGGAGAAACACAAGCTGCATCTGAAGTGGCATTTAGATGCATTTACACAGACGGTTTAGTGCAGCATAGAGGGACATGCATGCATTTAACCTGCAGTTACAAATGCATAAATAATGGTTTCATGTTTTAATCATAAAATGTTGAATATTGATATTTTGAAAGTATTTTTATAAGATATTTTAAATGTGAAATTAAAACCACCAGTAGATGGCAGCAAGTTACTGTTATTGAGTGAGTCATTGAGCTTCAACCGATTCATTCAAACACCTGATTCATAAAAATAAAATAAAATAAACCTGATTCATTCAGGAATGAAGCATTTGACTGTCTTAATGAGTGAGTCAATGAATCATTCATTCAAACGATTTGTTCATTCAGTAGCGAAACAGTCCTGTGGCTTTTAGTTTGTTTAGAAATATTTTCGATGGCAAAATAGAGCAAAAACAGGCAATATTGTGTCTAAAATGTAAATCACTTAATATTAACTTCTTGTTTATTGATCTGTTGTATAGAATCTATATCACATTTGTAATCATGCTGATATTTGGAGATAAAGCGGCACTCTTCGTGTGAAATTGATTAACTATATTAAATGACATACAGAGTTATTTTTCCCCTCATCTTGAATATTGGGGTCTTTTTTAAATGCATTTTAATAGGCTATATCACGCAGTGAAAGCATGCACTCTAAATGCACAAGCACAACTAGTCTTTTGTGAAGGATCATGTGACACTGAAGACTGGAGGAATGATGCTGAAAGTTCAGCTTTGATCACAGGAATAAATTACATTTTAAAATATATTCAAAGAGAAAACTGTTATTTTACAATATTTCACAATATTACTGTTTTTACTGTATTTTTAATAATGCCGCCTTGGTGAGCAGAAGACCACTTTAAAAAAACATTACATTTTACTGAGCCAAACTTTTGAATGGCAGTGTAACTCGACATGGTATTGCAATAAAAGACTACAGAAACAAAGATTATGAAGATGCATATATACTCAGAATCATCATGCATGTGAACTGAAGTGTAAATGAAGCGGTTCTATGAACAGTCTAAACTGTTGGATTTCTACAGTCCATGTAAACACGCATTTATTTCCAGGATGCCAGTAATTCTGGAGTCTAATACACACACACAGAGACATCTTGTCTCCTGTTAGCTGAGAGTTTGTCCTCACATGACAGTAAAAACCTGTAGGCTACATTTCCACAGTGATTTCAGATCAATATTTACCCAAACACACACACACACACATACAATCAAGTGTGTTGTCTTGCTAGCAAAAGCATTTCATTTGCAAGCAATACGAGTAAAAATCCTTTGTGTCTGTATTACACCTTGTTTTGACCGCATGTGTTTGTTGTTTCCGTGTCTTTAAGGAGGAGAAGACCCACCCGCTGACCACCATGAGTGACACGATGGACGACCAATCAGCAGTGAGTTCTCAGAAGGAGGAGGAGGAGCCAGTAATTAACCTCCCATCCACACCCACACCTCAGCAGCAGCACACTGACCCCGCCTCCCCAACGGTTGCCATGACGCCTGAGCCGCCTCCTGTCGCCTGCGGCAACAAGGTGATGGCGAGATCCTCCGAGATGGATCTGGAGTACGAGGTGAATATCTGTGCTGAAAATAAGAGTCACTCTTCATCGGTTGTTTACAGCACTTTGAATAGGGTACTGACTTGAATTGAAAAAAAAACAATTAAAGGTTTTTAGTTTTATTAGATATGCAAGATAAACTGTTATCTGACATGAAATTAAATGTTAAAAAAACACAAATGTTTTACATACATTTATCAGGATAATTTGCATCTCAAGTTTTGGTTAAAAAGATGCTATTTTTAGTTGTTTCTACGTTCATTTTAGAATTTATTGTGATTAATATAAATAAACAAACAGTATAAATATTATTATTACAGATTATATATTATTTTCTTTAATATTTAGTATTATTGCAAATTATTTCTTAATTAGTTATATTTTTATTTATTAGTAATCCCAATAAAAAAGTCATATTTATGGTCATATTGAATGGGTCAGAAACACTGGGATCGTGGCTTATGAAAAAGTTACCATTAAAGGATGAGTTCACTTTAAAAAAATGTTTTGCTGATAGTTTACTCACCCCGATGTCATCCAAGATATCCATGTGTTTCTTACTTCAGTCGAAAAGAAATTAAGGTTTTTGAGGAAAACATTCCAGGATTTTTCTACACAGAATGGACTTCATTGTGTCCGCCGGCATTTTGACAGTCAAAAATAGTCAATCTCCGAAAGCAACGTAACAGGGAGGAGAGTAAAGATGGAAAGCTCCTAAAGCTTAGTTCCATATATATTCACGGATAATTTGTTGTTTTGTCGTTAGTGAAAATCAATATTGACCTTGTATTTGAAAAAGGATCCTCATATAAGAGCTGGTAAGTCCCGCCCATCCGTAAAACCCCAAGTGTACCTCTAGGTTGAAAAATCGTCAATGCAAGTGATTGTGAGAAAATTATTATTTTCTGGTCCCGTTTGAATTGTGCCATGAATGTGAACATATGTTGTCTGTGAATTTTTTATATAATTTTTCATGTTACGAGTTTGACAGTATATTGTATGATTCTTTGGCTAGCAGTTGTGGAAAAGACATAACGAGAAAGACTACATGTCGCCTATGTGACGTCACCCCATAACACATTTTCCCTCCACTTGTCAAATCACGGTGCTAATGCTGCGATAATCTATGGAGACAGATCGAGATGCCTGTATGTTTTGGACCCAAATGTCACCATTCAAACCAAATGGGCTGTTCTTTCTTCAGATTCCCGTCTGATGTAAAAACTAGGTTGTAGTCCACAAAGTCTAACCGTATCAAACTTCTACCCGCTGAATTGTAGCATTCTTCACACGAAAAATTATATAAAAAATTCACGGACAACATATGTTCACATTCATGGCAAAATTCAAATAATTTTTTACCAGAAAAAAAGACCAGAAAATAATTATTTTCTCACATTCACTTGCATTGACGATTTTTCAACCTAGAGGTCCAGTGGGGTTACCGGAAGGGGCGGGACTTACCAGCTCTATAAGAAGCAATACTAAAATCAGTCAGTTCATTTGCATTCGGAGATCGACTTTTTTTGACTGTCAAAATGCCGGCGGACACAGAGACAGTGAGTTGTTCAAAATCTTTCTTTTTAGTAAACTCTGTGTACACAAACAATGTTCTCAATGCTGGAGTTCATGTGTAGAGCCTCTGGTGATACTGAGAGCAAGGTTTCTTGTTGTGTCGAGCCTTCTTAGTGTTTTAAAAATAGCGATTTTTGATGCTATCATAGTCGTGCCCCAAGCACTCCCATTCAAAAGGCAATTCGACCGAAAACGAAAATACGGTCAAACTTAAAAGTGGCGTTTCCATTCTTAAGCTTTTACACGAATGTTCGCCTCGGGTAGATTAACAAAAAGAGCCTAGGTTGCATTTTGGCGAGAGTTACCCTTTAACCTGAAGCTGATGTTTCTCAGGACGGCCGTGGGTTCGGGATCGGAGAGCTCATCTGGGGAAAGTTACGGGGATTCTCCTGGTGGCCCGGGCGGATCGTGTCATGGTGGATGACGAGTCGCAGTCGGGCCGCTGAAGGAACCCGCTGGGTCATGTGGTTTGGAGATGGCAAATTCTCAGTGGTGAGTCAGTCGCCCAATCAGGATCCTTCATGAGTGCTGATAACACACATTATAGTGAACATCCCTCCCTCTCTCAGGTGTGTGTGGAAAAGCTGTTGCCCTTGAGTACATTTTGCACATCTTATCATCAGCCCACCTACAACAAACAGCCCATGTACAGAAAAGCCATCTATGAAGTTTTACAGGCAAGTCATGCAGAAACAAACATGATATTTATTGCCCTGGTTCACTGACTGATAGTGACACTAATGTCTTTGACTAAACTAGATCTTACACATGTAGTTTTCATGGATGTAAATAGGCGTATAGACCAGCATGTGTGTATTTTCTCATGCTGTTTGTGTGGATCTGCACAGACGGCGAGTACGCGTGCAGGAAAACTGTTCCCTGTGTGTGTGTCCGCGGACGACTCGGACTCCGGGAAGAGTGTAGAACTGCAGACTCGGCAGATGATTGAATGGGCCAGCGGTGGGTTCCTCCCCTCCGGGGCCAAAGGCCTGGAGCCGCCACCAGGTACCAGCTCATTTCATTTGTTTATAGTTTACTATTGTTTATCATAATAATTACTACTACAAATATTATTATATAATTACATATCAATATAATTATAATTCTATTTTTTTATTTTTTTAATCAATGACATTTATTTTATTTGTATGAATTTATTATTGATTTTACGCACACTTATCGTGGAGTTAAGCATACACCATTTATCAAATATTATTTTGTAATATTATATATATAAGTTATACATATCAATATAATGTATTATTATAAATTTATTTTTTTAATTAATGGCATTTATTACATTTTTATTAATTTATTATTGTTTATATTATTTATAACATTTTATTTAGGGCTGTCAATAGTTAAAAAAAAATTAATTGCAATTACTCACACCGTTTTTGTGCGATTAAACACTTAATAAAGCATACACCATTTATCTTTAAACTAATCTAATCTAACTGGGATATAAATTACGTTAATGATGCAATTTCACATGATTCAGTCATTTATTTGCATTCAATTATTTTAACGCGTAAAGGATTTTTTATTAATCGTATGCATTAACGTTGAAAGCCCTAATTTTATTATATTAATTGTATATGTTTTATTTTAATGATATTTATTTTATTTTGATTAAATTATTGTTTTTTGTCATATTATTTATTATATGTTTTATTTTAATTAATAATATTTATTTTATTTTTGATTTATTCTTTTTTTGTTATATTATTTATTAGTTTTTTTATTAATGATGTTTATTTTATTTTTGTTGAAATTATTTTATTATTATTATTTATTTATTTTTATGTAAAAAAATAAATAATTCATTTTATTTTAATTTAATTTAATATTTATTGTATTGCTCAAATAATTTTTTGGATAGCATAGACCTAATCATTTGGTCTTGGAAAAATTTTATGATAAATTACTGATTCCCTGAGAGACTTTTGATTGCAGACAAATCTGAGCACAGATCTCTTCTGAATTACTGGGGACTTATTCTCAGTACAAACATCTGAGAAGCAAAAGACTTTTAATTGCTATCGTAGAAAAACAATCGAGATATTAGAGACATTGCATTTCTGTGTGTAACTGTGTGTGTGTGTGTGTGTGTGTGTGTGTGTGTGTGTGTGTGTGTGTGTGTGTGTGTGTGTGCTCTAGCGGAGCGGAACCCTTATACTGAGGTGTATCCAGAGATGTGGGTGGAGCCTGAGGCTGCTGCGTACACAGCTCCGCCCCCTGCCAAGAAACCCAGGAAGAACAGTGTTGAGAAACCCAAAATCAAAGAGATAATAGATGAAGGAACCCGAGGTATCACAAACACACACATGTGCCAAAGCAAACTGTCTTCACATTTCGCAGCGATTGTTAACGCACGTTTTGTTTTCCTCAGAGAGACTCGTATATGAAGTCAGGCAGAAGTGTCGCAATATCGAAGGTGAGTTTGCTGTTGAATGTGACCTTTGACCCCTGGATGTTTGCTCTTTTTAAACAAAACTCTCTTGAAACATAACATACTGTTTAGCATAGATTTGGGCATCATCAATACTTTGCTTCTACAAACTATTTTCTATGCAAAGAATCTTCACAAGGCGTGAGTTCCAGTTTGTGTGCTTGAAGTACATACTACGCATATTCATGAGTATGTAGTAAACCACCAGTATTAGGACATTAGAACTGCATTTTGATACCACAAACCTCCTTTCGGGAATACACAAGGGCTAGTGGTCAATATTACCATTACAAATATATGCATGAATGTGAATATATGTATTTCCAAAAGTTAAGAAATGTAATAAAATATCTTAACTTTTGGAAGTCAGTCAGAAAAGAAATCCTGATTGATATTACTTCTGGTTAATTTATTACATTAGAAACATAAAGTCAAGTTGAGCACATTACATTGTGGGATACTATATATATAGTCAGAGTGTCATAGGACAAAATGTGCACACTGTGCATAGTATGCATACAGCATAAATAATATGGTACACTAGCATGCTATTCCAAACATCATCATGGAGTCTTTTTGTGCAGATATCTGTATTTCCTGTGGAAGTCAGAACGTATCTCTTGAACATCCTCTGTTTATTGGAGCCATGTGCCAGAGCTGCAAGGTACACATGCACACATTTCCACCTGTCAATCAAGCCCATTCTGACTTCTGATTGGTTCTGAGGTGGTTTTCTGTTCCCGTGCAGAATTGTTTCCTTGAGTGTGCGTATCAGTACGACGATGACGGTTATCAGTCGTACTGCACCATCTGCTGTGGAGGAAGAGAAGTGCTCATGTGCGGGAACAACAACTGCTGCAGGTGTGTATGTATGGGTTTTTTTCTGTATCTCCTGCTACGACCACATTAATCTGGATATATTTTAAATCAGTGTTTTCATTTCAAAGCTCCCTCTATCCACACTAGCGTTAAAGTCGGCATTCTTCTTTCTTCCAATAATCTCAATTTTCGCTGGACAAAAATGCCGTCTCAGTGTGGAATAAAGTTTAAAGGCGCAGTGTGTAATGTTTAGCGGCATCTTGTGGTGAGGTTGCGAATTGCTCTCAACAGAAGTTACGGTGGCCGACAGGAAAAGATGTCGTCGTCTGAGACTGCAGAGAGTAGCCAGTTAAGCAATGAGCTTTCTTTACAAAAATAAATTAAGAAATTAGGTTTACTTAATTATTCAGTAAAACGATATGTTATTGCAAATATTTTATTCGCTGTCTTTAGCTAGCTTCTTTTCACGAAGAACAACATGGTGACGAAACGCGTTTGTCCGTTCAGGGCCACTGTAGAAAAATGTTGGCGCATTTCAATGTAAGGGGACCCACGGTTCATTAAGTAAGGTCTTTATACACATGATATTGCATTTCTGTCAAAAGATTCTCCTAAATATTACACAATGCACCTTTAAAACATAGAGAAAAATGTGTTTTCAAATGTATCTGGATTAATGTAGTTAATGCCTGAGAGAGATCTCTGAATCGATGTTGTGTGTGTGTAGGTGTTTCTGTGTGGAGTGTGTGGATCTGCTGGTCGGGGCCGGTTCGGCACAGGCCGCTATCCGTGAAGACCCCTGGAACTGCTACATGTGTTGCAGCAGGAACATGTCCGGGCTTCTGAGGCGCAGAGACGACTGGACCACGCGACTGCAGCTGTTCTTCGCCAACAACCACGACCAGGACTTCGTGAGTTCATCTAGTTTGGAGCAGTTTGGCAACTTTGACATCTTACAAAATAAAGTATAAAATAAGTCAAGTCGCCTTTATTTTTATAGCGACTTGTACAAAACACATTGTTTCAAAGCAGCTTTACAGTGATAATTGATAATTGATAATGTTACTGACTGAGTGTTTTTTAAATAACTTTTAACTAATTAAAGTTAAAAAGCAAAATCTGTTTATCTCTCCCCTCTCAGGAACCAATGAGGTTGTATTCTCCAGTAGCGGCAGAGAAGAGGCAGCCAATCAGAGTGCTCTCTTTATTTGATGGCATCGCTACAGGTGAGATCACACCTGAAGACCTTAAAGTGATGATAGTTCACCCAAAAATGTGAATTCTGTCATTATTTACTCACCCTCATGTCGTTGCAAACCCGAAGACTTTCGTTCATCTTCGTAACACAAATTAAGATCTTATTAATGAAATCTGAGAGCTTTCTGTCCCTCCATTGACAGCTAGGCAACTACCACTTTGACGCTTCAAAAAGTTAATAAAGAGATCGTAAAACTAATCCATATGAATTGAGCGGTTTAGTCCAAATTTTCTGAAGAGTGTGGTAGATTTTTCCCTAAACCTAACTATTTGGGTCGTCTCCAATCGACGTTCCCTGGGTCGTCTCCAATTGACGTTTTATATAGTCTACCTAACTAACTTGCTTCCCTAACCAGCTTTCTTGCTGCGCAGCAATGATCGACAAACAGACTTCAGCAAATGTCCTTTAAATGCTTTAATCACGGCCAGAAGAGTTCCCGAGCAGTTCTCAGGGAATCTCTCCCAAGAAGAAGCAAGGCCGGAGGATCTCAGACAAATTCCATTGAGAATCCCACCAGCTAACACGAATACAACAGTTATTATAGAGGAGGTGTGGCTCTGCACCTGCACTGGATTTGTGGCGCTCCGCTCTGGGTCAGCTGGCTGCCCTTGAACAACTGTCCTATAGGTTGAAATAATAACTTGAAATGGGGGAAGTATCATTCGTACACTTTGGACGTTTAATGGCGTTCTGGCTCATAAACATAGCATTTAACTAGAAAACATGACTGATGGAAACATTTTGATAGAATACTGTACCTACATATAGGCAAGGTTGTAAACTCAAGGGCTTTTTTTTATTACATTTTTTATACATTTTATTTATTCTTTTATAATTTTCTAAAATGTATTTATAGTATAGTTTTTGTCTATGGTCGCGTTATGTCTTCCTTTCATTCTATTTTGTTAAACTGCTTCATTTTTCTAATGGATTTGTGTGTGTGTTAAACTGTTAATCATAAAAAATGAATAAGGAGGTATGGCAAAAATGTCATGCTGCATTACATAATTTCCCCACAATTTGATTGGTTTTCATAGACAAACCCTTCTATTACTAGGTAAAGCAAACTTTGTTTGAATGATTGAATGATACTTCATTGTTAATCACAAGGTTCAAACCTAGTCATCTTGTCTAGTTTCATTTCCCATATTTGTTATTTTTACACTCACACAACCAAAGTCAAAGGGGCATGGCAACACAACATACAACGTTCAAAAACACAGGACAGAACGTTTTAGTACATTGTGTTTCAAAGTGTTATCATGTTAGGCCTAAAAAGAGAAATAAGGTTAGATGTTAGAAACATATTAGTTTGATATACAGTTTACTATTTTATTCATTAAAAATCCACCACAAGAGACACGATCGCTTTATATGATAAACAGATTTAATTTAGTCTTTTAATCACATATTAACATTGATCAACAAACATAAACTGAAGCTCAACTGAACCTGCTTGATGCGTGAGAATGAACCTCATCGGTTCTCGCATGTTCGCTTGAGCTTCTGTTTACCACAACTGATGTGTGAATTGATGTTTATATGTGAATAAAAGCCTAAATTCAATCTGTTCATCATATAAAGCGATCGAGTCTCTTCAGACATTTTTTACTAAACCGCTCAGTTCATATGGATTAGTTTTGCGATCTCTTTATGAACTTTTTGAAGCGTCACAGTGGTAGTTGCGTAACTGTCAATGGAGGGACAGAAAGCTCTCAGATTTCATTAAAAAGATCTTCATTTGTGTTCTGAGTTTTTCTTAAAGTCTTACGGGTTTGGACCGACATGAGGGTGAGTAAATGATGATTATTTTGGGGCGAACTATCCCTTTAAGTGTTAACTAAATATCAAAATGAAAACTAAAACTACTAGAACCTAAAATTAACTGACATAAATAAATGTTTCGAGTCATCTATGTAAATATGAAGTGAAATTTAAAGTCAATTCACAACTTTAGAAAATGTAAATAAAACTATAACAACATTGCACATATTTTTTTTCTTTTAATTTTCAGTGAGCTATCCGTTTAATCAAACACATGTGTTAGCGTGAATATGTGTGTTTTTGCTGTCAGGGCTGCTGGTGCTGAAGGATCTGGGTATTCAGGTGGAGCGCTATGTGGCGTCAGAGGTGTGTGAGGACTCCATCACGGTGGGGATCGTGCGACACCAGGGACGGATCATGTATGTGGGCGATGTCAGGAACGTCACACGCAAGCATGTGAGCATGTGTCTTTCTCTCTGTCTCGCACTGTGTTTTCTCCTGGACGCACTTCTGATGTCCCTCTCTGCTTGCCGTCCCGTGTCTCTAGATTCAGGAGTGGGGGCCTTTTGATCTTGTGATCGGTGGAAGCCCGTGTAACGATCTATCCATCGTCAACCCTGCCAGGAAAGGCCTGTTCGGTACGACACCCAGTTTGAGATCCATTTCCGGCATCAAAACCACAACATCTGTGTGTGTTTGTGTGTGTGTATTCGAGCTGTACGATTAATCTTTGAAAATTTGCTATCAGAAGTGGGATAAAAGTTTATAGTTCAGATATAAACACTGATGTTTACGGCAGCGATTAAATAAAGTAAATTACCTTTTGAAAACAACTTGATGCTTCAAATAAAGATTGTATCAATTACATCGTTACACCAGTAGGTGGCGACAAGTGACTTTAAAAAATAGACTTGTTATTGAATCATTCAAGAGATTCATTCAAAAATGCTGATTTCAGTTATGAAACAAGTGAAGTATGTATGGGTGAGTGACTCACTTAAACCAATTTTAACGAAAATAGTAACTTTTTTTTTTAAATAGACTGCAGCAATTAACATTTTGTCAGAAGAACCTCTAGTAAATGATGTTTTGTTTAGTTGTCTATTCAGAATCCTGGGAGAATCATGATCTGAGAATCACTGATTCTCAGTTTATCCAGAATCGTGCAGCTCTAGTGTGTATTGATGCATTTGTGTTGTAGTAAGTGTTCGTCTGTGTGTGTGTTGTGCAGAGGGCACCGGGCGTCTGTTTTTTGAGTTCTACCGGCTGCTTCACGAAGCGCGACCCAAAAACGGAGACGACCGACCGTTCTTCTGGCTGTTTGAAAATGTCGTTGCCATGGGAGTCAGTGACAAAAGAGACATTTCACGCTTTCTGGAGGTGTGTTTACACACACACACACACACACACACACACACATACACACACACACACACACACACACACATACATTCATGCCTAAAGTGAATCATGTGTGCTATTCATCAGCGCTGCCCTCTTGTGGTTGTACATGTAACAGTCTTAATGTACAGTGAGCACAAAATGGATTTGGACAATGAAAAATGTTTGAATTTCACATTTGAAGAACACAAAGTAGGCCTAGTAAATACTTTTTAATCTTAATTTTCGACATTATTGTTTTATCAATTAAAACCTGAATTATTTGTATTGAAGTGGGATGTGGGTAAGTTTAAGGACAGGTTTGATGGTATGGGTAGGTTTAAGGGTGGGTTGATGGGAAAGGGAGGATCAACAGTCTAATTATACATGTAATTACAGAATTTTTTACAGATTATTTTTTTTAAATACGAGTACAATGTAAAAACGTGTGTACACAATAAGTGCATTGGATCAAACAGTTAATTTAAATGTTAGTTCATAGTAGTTAAAGACACTTAATATAAAGTGGGACCTTTTATTTGATCTAATGCAGTTACATTCAAGATTTATTTTATTTCCTGTTGACAAAAGTGTTTTTAAATAAATTGTTTTTATCAATTCACAATTCAGTTTTAATCACACAGACAACTCCACGATCATGTGTCTACAATATGATTATTTTTAAATAATTTATTTATTTAGGTCAGTTAAGAAAAAATTATTTTATAAATTTAAATATAGTATTAGGTTGTTTTTTTTTTAACATTCAGGCAAGTATTCAAATGCAATTTGTAGTCACAGTATAACTATTTTCAACATTGATAATAATTATAAATGTTTCTTGAGCAGCAAATCAGCATATTAAAATGATTTCTGAAGGATCATGTGACACTGAAGACTGGAGTAGAGATGCTGAAAATTCAGCTTTGATCACAGGAATAAATTATATTTTAAAGTACATCTAAATAGAAAACTTTTCTTTTAAATAGTATTAATATTCCACAATATTACTGTTTTTTTATTGTATTTGTGATCAAATAAATGCAGCCTTGATGAGCAGAAGAGACTTCTTTCAAAAACATATTGAAGGCCTGTGAATATTATTTAATGAAACTCTCATTGACAGTCGTTTTGTAAAGAATGAATGTACTTTTCTGAATTTCCTCATAAAAAAAAAAATATATATCTGTGCTTCCAGTGTAATCCAGTAATGATCGACGCTAAGGAGGTGTCGGCCGCGCACAGAGCTCGATACTTCTGGGGGAACTTACCTGGAATGAACCGGTACAATTTACAATATGAATGAGATTAGTTATTATAAGTAGTGTTTGAATGAAAATGAAATAAACATCAGAACAAACTTTCTCTCTCTTCAGGCCACTGACTGCCATGGCGAATGATAAACTCGACCTGCAAGACTGTCTGGAACATGGACGCACAGCTAAGGTGTGTGTGTGTGTGTGTGTGTGTGTGTGTGTGTGTGTGTGTGTGTGTGTGTGTGTGTGTGTGTGTGTGTGTGTGTGTGTTCAAGTCACCTCTATTTATATAGCGCTTTATACAATACAGGTTGTTTCAAAGCAGCTTTACAGTGATAACAGGAAAATGCCGAGGTCATTTCACAGAAAATAGTGTCATTGTTCAGCTCAAGTCAGTTCAGTGTTGATTCAGTTTAATGTTGAAGATCATCAAATGTTAAATTAGTTCATTTGATATATAAAGCAGTTCTGCAGAAAACAGTGTCAGTTCAGTTCTCATACAGCAGCGTCAGTACAGTCAGATCAATAATACTGTTGAATATTAAGTGTCCCCAACTAAGCAAGCCAGAGGCGACAGTGGCAAGGAACCCAAACTCCCATCAGGTGACAGAATGGAGACAAAACCTTGGGAGAAACCAGGCTCGGTCGGAGGGCCAGTTCTCCTCTGGCCAACGAACAAACACGGTGTGGTTATGATTATTATACATGAAAAGATCATGATTTCAATATGAATTGTTCAGGATAGTTTGTAACTATTCAAATCATTTGTTTTCAAATTATTATTGACTGTATCCAGACATGATTTCACTTGGAGGACTTGTTTGAGGCACAAATATCTCAGATTGACGACCCTAAACGTCGCATAAAAACAAAGCAGACAGTGATTGGTTATTGTCCATGTCAATCAGACGTTCTCTTCCCCTGTAAGTGGGTTGTTCTTGGCCCATGACAGTAGACCTGCTACGTGACACTAGGTTTGGGTGGCCAACAGGGAAGTGATTTACTCTTGTACTGGCTTTGTTTTTCAGTTCGGCAAAGTGCGAACCATCACGACCCGTTCCAACTCAATAAAACAAGGAAAAGACCAGCACTACCCCGTCTATATGAACAATAAAGAGGATATCCTGTGGTGCACAGAGATGGAGAGGTGAGGGCTGTCACATGACCTGCGCTTCAAAGTCGAAAGGAAAAAAAGAAAGTATAAAATAAAGCATATTTCAATTAGGAGACACTTATGCATACTTTTCCTAAACTCTCATATCCATCCCTTTAAATTGTAGAATACTTACAGTACTTAAAAGTACTGTCTTTTATTTGTTGAAGTTTATAATAAATAAATAAAAATTAACAATACAAAAAAAAAAGGTACTGTAAAACTTTAGATTTCATAATAATGTGGATTTTACATTTTTATAATTTTTGTAATTTAATCATTTAAATAATTAGTAATTTAATAATAAAATTAATATAAAATATAATAATGAATAAAAAATTTATATTAAATAATATAAAAAAATTAAGTCTTGTGTAAGTGTGCATTTTGGAGTCACTGTACATATATTTATATCAATATTATTTATTTTTTAAAGAAATAACTTTCTTCAGCAAGGACTAGATTAAATAGATTAAAAGTGACAGTAAAGAGATTTATAATGTTAAAAAAGATTTCAGTTTCAAATAAACGTTTCTTTTGAACATTCTATTTATCAAAAAATCCTGAGAAAAAAAATAATTTATAAAATATTCATAAATAATTTTAGCATTGTTGTACTTTCTCTTTTTTGTTGTTAATGATAAAAAAAAATTATAAGTAAATATTACAGTAACCCAGTAAAAAATAACAACTCCATTACACTTTCAATGAGAAATAAAACTAGTTATTTTAAATGAATAATTTTAGCAATTTTAATAATGAATAATTTAATAATAAAATGAATATAAAATAATCCAGTAAAAAAAAACAACTCTATTACACTTTCAGTGAGAAATAAAACTAGTTATTTTAAATTAATAATTTTAGTCATTTTAATAATGAATAATTTAATAATAAAATTAATATAAAATATAATGACTGGCATAATAATAATGCAAAAAAGTTGCTTAATTGCCATAAAATAATAATATAATTATCTAATTACTCTATATAAAAATAATATGATTATGACATAATATATAATTAAAAGTCATAAAAAAGGCACAATACAAAAAAATGTTAATAGTCCTAAAAACAGGCTTAATTTGTAGGTAAAATCCACTGCTTTGTGCATTTCAGAGTGTTCGGCTTCCCTGTCCATTACACTGACGTGTCCAACATGAGTCGACTCGCCAGGCAAAGGCTTCTGGGAAGGTCATGGAGCGTGCCTGTGATTCGCCACCTCTTCGCTCCGCTGAAGGAATACTTCGCCTGTTTCTGAAGCTCCGCCCACCTCACGTCATGATGGCGTCGTGACGTCTCTCTTCTTCCTTTCCTTTCCAATGAGCTCCACCTTCTTGTGTTCTTCATGTTTGCTCGTGGCCTGTGAATGGCTGGTGCTATCCTAAGATTAATATTCAACCCACTAGACAGCCACACTTCACATATTTATTTGAAAACATAACTCCACAATTTTTATTTTCTTGTATTTTCTTGTCCGACGTTTTCATAATTATTTTATTTTTTTGGTCATGTTTCAACTGTGATGACTCTTTCTCTCTCACACATCTGACAGAGACAAAATGTGAGCGAGTTCGCAAGTGTATGTTTGTCCGAGCGTGAAAATATAGAGCACAAACCGCTGGTTAGCTAGTGTGAAACAGAAGCAGACGCTCTCTGGATGCTCGAACCGGGCGAGTCCTGTTACCCGACCCCTCATCTGATGTTGCAGCGTGAACTAACTAGGAAAGATGTGGAAACGTTTCAAGCGTCGAGTCATTGTTCTGTCCTTACTGGAAGCGAAACGCTGCAGTGATACATATTTGATGTTTTATATATCTCACGGAAAATATGTGCCAGGTCATGTTTCACCCTAATATCAAAAGAAAATTATATACTGCATCATGATTTTTATGACAATTAAACATCCCCTCCTTCCCCCTCCCAAATTTTATTATATATAAATGTCTTATTTTTTTTAAACAATTTCCTCACGTTTCATTATTGTAATGAAATATATTTATATATATATAAATTATATATATAAAGCATTTTTTTTAAGTTAGGCCTACTCACGAATGAGAGTCACCATTGAGAATAATAATTCTTTTACAAAAAGTAGTTAAACATCCAGATTTTGGGGGGAATATGTTGTTATGAAAAAAGAAATGTAAATACTATTTTGGTTTTTTGATTTTTGGACGAAATTTGACCTCAGACATATTTACATGAGATTGATTAAGCACTGCTGCCTATTATTTCTACCAGTACATGTATAGAAACCAGGCGAATCGCGGCTAGTTTTGACAAAGTGTCATATTAACATTATCTCTTGACGCTTTTATCATATCATGCCTGGTTAGGACACGTGTAACATCTACACAAACATCATTTTCACGCATAAACACACATTTCCTATGAGAGAGAATGTGCTTGAAGAATCAACAATACACTGTTTACAGGTTACGCTCTTAATATGGTACTACTAAACTACAGTTGACTAACTATTCACACACAACTCCACTAACTCGACTATGGTGCTCTCTCTCTCTCTCTGTGTGTCTCCCTGTCTCTCTCTCAGCAATACGAACGCAGCACACAGTCCCGTATGATGCCTTTCTGCTGGAGCCTATGGGGCACATACAGTGAGAGAGCTGTGTCACATCACACACACACACACACACACACACACACACACACACACACACGCATGCATGCTGAGAGCTGTTACACACTCACATTAATGTAGAAGAATAGTTCAAATTTATATATGACTCACCCTCACCGAAGAGAGAAAGTCATACAGGTTTGTATTGACACGAGGGTGAGTAAAGATGACCGTTTCTTACTCCGTTGATAGAGAAGTTTATTTACAATTTTCCTGTCGCGTCTGATGCAATATTCCGCCAGCAGACAGAAGCTGAACTTCCGCATGGGATTACTTGCATCCGATTCTGCCAGATCTTGCCGTTTTCACTCAGCAGCACGTGTCCAGACACCACCACTCTTACTGTGTTGTTCAGTCAGGTATCAGGGATGTTGTGTAGTTTTAGCTCCTGCATGTGTTTCGGTGCAGGAACTCCATGGTGCAGCTTCATGGTGCTTCGTTCTCACTCTCTCCTGACTTGCGTTCTGCTCCCGGTTCAGCTCGGCTACGTTCACACCGCAGTCGCGTGTTTTTTTGAAGGTAGTGTGAGTAAAAACCGAGACACTTTCTTATGTGGAAATTGCTTCTTTTTTTTTTGCACTGCGATTTCAGTGTGAACAGACTGGGTCATGCATTTTTTAACAAACACTACTGTTCAAAAGGTTGGGGTCAGTACGTTTTTCTTTTTAAAGTAAATTAATACGTTTATTCAGCAAGGATGCATTTAATAGGTGAATAGTGACAGTAAAGACGTTTATAATGTTACAAAAGATTATATTTCAAATAAACGCTCTATTCATCAAGGAAATTCTGGAGAGAAAAAAAAAGCATTACGGTTTCCACAAAAATCTGAAGTAGCACAACTCTATAATCAGAAATGTTTCTTGAGCAGCAAATCAGCATATTAAAATGATTTCTGAAGGGTCATGTGACACTGAAGACTGGAGTAATGATGCTGAAATTTCATTACATTTTAAAAAACAGTTCTTTTAAATTGTAATAATATTTCACAATATTAGTATTTTTATTGTCTTTTTGATCAAATAAATGAAGCCTGACTTCCTTCAAACATATGAATGGTAGTGTAGGTGCACGCTTAATTTAAATTGCCATAAATTAAAATGTTTTGTAAATTCTACTAAATAAAGTGTTTAAAAGGAAAGTGTAATATTTATAATATTACAATAATTCATTATCTTTTTTTTATAAAAAAAATATATAATGGGGTCTTAAAGTCTGAGGCCAAATTGGATTCAAATTGTAATTTAGACATTTAGGATTTCAAATATTGACAAAATCTGAATCAGGCTCTCGCGGTGTGAACGTAGCCTTTCTCTCTCTCTCTCTGAACTGCGTACGCATCAGCCCGCGTGCTAATCTACAGGCTGACTAGCGTTGTGTTTCTACCGTTCTGGTTTTTGATAGTCTGATACATACAGTGCTCCTTGCTCGGGATTCTGGGAAAGTGGCCCATCTGTGTGATGTCATAAAAGCTGGTCACATGGTGCTCCCAGAATCCAGAGTCCTATTCTGGTGCAATCGGAGAGTTCACACTTGGATTACGTGCAAACTGGATTACTGTACAACTCTACTACGTGTGCTGTTTTATAATCCTGTTTCCGACCTGAAGTAAACAGGACTCTGGTGCTCACAGAGATGTGCTTCGAAACCGAGGATTTTTGTATGAATTTGATTAATTACATTGGCCCTCGCAGGAGGGTAGAGTTTATACAGATCACATTTCAACCCGGAAAAGGAAACCTTTTTTGGTTTCTCTAATCAAACTAGCACATTATAGACTACTTGTTATTTGAGGGTTGCTCATTTCTTTGAACTCTTGGCTGACGTGTTGAAAGCAAGTCGACCAACTCATTACCTGAAAGACAGTTTTATTTTTTGCAGTTTAAATTCAGATTCAATCCTGAATGGTTATATCACAGTTGATGTTGAAATATGCTTATGGCCCACAGGTTATAGTAAACTTCTGCTTTAGCTCATGCTCAGAAACCGATCTTAAAGGAAAACATCCTGCCATTTAGACGTTTGAACTTATTGGATTGTTGTTTGATGACATTAATAATTCACTTAGGGCAAATGTGATTCAAAACACTTTATTTCAGTCCATTTTTGTCGTAACTTGAGAGGACAAGTGTCTGGTACTCTCACTTTACCATGTTTAAATACAAAAAAAGTCGGCTTATTCTGTGTAGAAATGCCTCGCAGAGATAACGCAGACCATTTTAGTTGCCAAAAAGGGTTTTATGAAAACTCTCATGACCGACATGATGTCTTTTGTTGGGTTTTGAAGACGAATTTCCTCCCAACCCCCTTTAAACCATTTTCTGACATATTTGGCTCCAATATCATTTAGCGTGTGTTCACACTTGTAGTTCGGTTCTCTTGGTTCTTTTGGTCCAAAAGACAAAATGATGCATTTAGTCCTGGTTCACACAGCATTCACAATGTCATTTTTAAGACCGAACCTAAAGACTCAAAACAAAAAGACGTCTTTTATGACGTATATTTTGTGAATTTATCGAACATCTAAAACAATGCTGTGTTCTGGGATAAATGCGCTCGTTGTGTGTGCGTAGCTACATATTGATGCTATTTTGACCTGCTGAGAACTCGTGTAGAGCTTATGTACTGTGTAAAGGAGTCAAAACAGCAGCAGGAATCCCTCCGTCACACACACAAACCAAGATCTGCTGCGAGGAGACGCGGTTCTGATGTCTGTACTGAACTGTGATGGACAACATCACGACTATGATGAGAGAAAACAGGCATGCTAGAGCTTTCTGTCCTTTTTAGGGTCGCATCTTATGACATTATGTCCAGTTTTTGGCTCGTTTACATGTCTTTAGTCCATGCGTTCATATTTCAGTCGAACCGCACCAGAGTTAGTTTGGAAGCGGATCGAGTCCCATCTTCTCAGAGTCTCGGTCCGCTTGTTTGGTGTACCAGTGTTCAGATGGCAGCGTTCACACTTATTCAAATGAGCAATCGCACCAGAATTCGTTTTAATCAAACCAAACTTAACAAGTGTGAGAGTTTTAACAGTTCAAGGCGTTGAAAGCGAACATCTGAAATGCAGGATGTTCTCCTTTAAAGGTTCGCTTGGTAGGATCCAACTCCTTTAGCAGGATCTTTGTGGCACTGTGCTGGGTCGAACCGCTCGTAGCCTTAGAGTCTGTTTGTGTTCGTTTGGTGAAGGCTGGTGAATCTCGTAACGCAACGTGAGGTTTGATTGTTATTAGTCGAGACTTCAGTGGTTAATGAATTGTACATAAGGTTTTTTTTTGTTGGTTTTTTTGGGATAAATTTATTAAATTTTGTGTGGTGGGTGTTTTTGAATACTTTTAGATTCATTCTGCCGTGATTATTGGCTAGTGTATGCATGGCTGTTATAATAAAGGGGTGGAGCTGTGAGTCAGAGATGGCCGTGTCCAAATAATAAAATGACCAGAGAATTCTTTTCTATTTATGAACCCGTGTGGGAAAGATGATTGACAGGTGATGCGTTCGAGAGCCGACCAGTAAGCCTGTTGTCAGCTTTAAAGAAAAGGCGGTGGTCTTATGTGAGGTTATTTTAGGAATAATATTTCGAAGCAGAGAGACCGTGAGGAAGGGTTGTTTCAAAAAGGTGCTATACATTATTCTTAAATGATAATCTAGAAAAGAATGATGTGAAACTATATCGTTGAGAAGTGACTTGGTCTTGACAATGACTGTTTTTATGTTGTGTAGTCTTGAAAAAGCACTATTATTTTACTCTTTTATGAATATATTAACAAAAAAGCATTTTAACTTTGTACTTTATGAAAATAAAGTAAAAAAGAAAGGCGAATAAAAACAGAATATGTACAGATTCATGTGTTTTAGCCTAGACATTACTGTAGTATGTGCCTCTCAGTAAAAAAAAAACATTCATTCATACTGTATTCACATGCTGCCTTCAGGTCACGTGGGAGCGATCGTATTTACAAGTCGAATGCCGTCAAATTACCGGTGGGAATTTTTGAGTTGGAATTATTGGAATTCATAATTTGGTTTCCATTGCGATTGTTGGCCGCATTTAGTCCAATTAACTGAACTGTCAAAGAAAACTAGCTATAAAATGTGTTGGTTTATGGGGAAACAAAATCCAATTTTCCATCATTCCCTGCACTTAAAGCACATCTTTTACCCTTCATTTTCTGCTGAAAAGCTTCTTTTGTTTGTCAGGAAGTTAAATATGAAATACATTTTATTCCGATCACTTAAAAGCATTTCAGATTGACTTTCGAACTCGTAAGTGGGAGCTTCCCCGGAAGACTTAAAGGCAGCATTACTGTACACTGTTACCTATCTGCTTGGAAGTGATGGCAAAACTACATTACCCAACATTCCCTTCTACAAACTCCCTCCATGTACTCAGACTATAATGTTTTTTTTATATAATTGTTATTGCCTCAATATTTATTGCCCTACAGCCTCGTCCATTTGATCAATCCACAGGTCTCTCTCTCTCTCTTACTTCCTTTCTTCATCCGCTGTAACACTCATTTAGCCTCACTCTCCCTCTCTCTCTCTCTCGGTGTGGCTGTAGTTCTGTTGTGTTTCGATGGTCTTTGGAGTGTTATAGTAGCAGCTCATCCTTCCATAATTCTCTCTGTACGCCGTGAAAGGAGAGACGGCCTGACAACGGCTTCTTTCCTGTGCACTTGTGCTGGGGAACACTTGAATTAAATGTACTGTTTTTGTGCTAAAATCATCCTTGTCGTGTCTTTCTTACGGTGTGACTCGTGAAGATCATTAACATCACACTGATTAACTTGAAACAACTTAAGTTTGGCCAGGGATGTCACACTTATCGAATGTTATACATATATAACAAACATAAATCTACACACTCAAGTATGTGTACATATATGTATTTTAAGGGTCCCATTGCATGGATTATTGTATTATTTTAGAATGCTTATAATGTTAGTATGTTTTTTTAGATCAAAAGTTGTTATAATTTAGAAATAAAAGGCATATTTCCTAGCCTGATTTTAGCCTCTGATTTGAACGCTCTGTTTGAAGGGGCGTGTCTGCTGTGAGACTTCAGTGTAAACGCCCACTGCTGTGATTGGCTGACATGCTTGCATATGAAATATCTAGCATTACATGTGGAACTCTCTCGAAAACTTTTACTATTACAGCTATTATACGATTTTACTATTACAGCTATCGGGATTAACGAATCGTGAGAAGTTTTTTTAAGTATTTAGATCTATTCCCATCACTTAAATGGTTGCAGTGATGAGCATTGAGCAGATGACAGCTTGTTGATAGCGTGAATGAAGATCTTATCATTGCAACGCAGTTTCTGCACTCTCACTAATGATTTCACCAATGCAAACATGAGGTAAGTACAGTAAGAGCTTCGTTGTGCAGCGTAACAGTGTCATTGATTTCATAACGAGTTTTGGCAAGTGTCCAGATAAACTTGCGCTGTGTGATTGACAGCTTGGGTGATTGGAAAGGGATTGTTCTTTGATCACTTTCTGTATATATATTAATCACAGTTTAAGTAAGATTATTTTCAAGAGAAACAACGTGAAGTTGATCGTTTAGTCACTGGCTTGATTTACTGATGCATAAACAGTATTGAATGACTTTGAGAGAAAGATTATCTGTCTGAACTTGAACAATTACACATCAGAAATTCACATAACCCACTGGTTCTTCAGAGGCTCGGATGAAGGAACTAAAAAAAATACTTTTGTGTTCATTTGTACATCAAAACACTGAGCAACTGCCATGCTTCACTCGTTTGCAAGCCATGATGTCTCTCGAGTAAAAAACCAATATCGCGCTCGCGCAGCTCATTTTCTCATGGGCGGGCCAAATTCTTTATGCGGGCAAAGAAGAGAAAGGGGAGGTGACCTTTCCCCTTATGACGACATAAAGGGAAGATTTCTAGATTCGCCCGTCTTGAGCTTTCATTTTCTCAAAAATACCCAGGGCTTGGTTTACACACATCAAAACGTCTAGCCACTGGGGGACCATAGGCAGGCTAGGGGAACTCATAAGGTTAAAAAACCTCAAAGTTAAATTTTCATGCAATGGGACCTTTAATACCTTCCACGCCCCTATACGATTAAATCAGATGTGCAAGGAACTATATAACCTATTTTAAAAGTTAAAGACCTTGCTAGATTTATGATGTTAATAATTGTGGGAATGCATATCACAGTCTTCGAAATGTGTCCATAACAACAGGGAATATTGTTTTATCAATGACACTGCTGGCACCATATGGTAACTAGCTATCAGTGTGTTACAATCACACAGCACTGTGACGTTCACCTGCCTGAGGAACATGTTTATCTTTAGTTTCGTTTCTCACAAACAGACCGCCATTCCACATTCACGACTAGCCGAGGATCACAGTCATCATCAAAATGTGGATGAGGATCCTGTTTGTGATTTGGATTATTTTTTTCGTGGATGGTAAACATATAACTAACAATGAGCAATAGGCCTACATTCGCTACAGTATTTATTTATTAATCTTTGTTTTCGTTAGTTAATAAAAATACAACTGTTTATTCTTAGTTCATGTTAGCTCATGCTGGTCCATTAAAAAAATATTACTAAAATGCAACTGCATTGGTAAGCTAGATGTTGTAAATAACATTACCTAAGATTGCTAAATGCTTTTTTATTTTTAATGTAAAGAACTGGAACCTTATTTGTAACTGAAATTGCATTTCCACCTTTCATAATAATAGCTATATCTAAATATTAGGCCTATTAAACATTTTCGGTTACACTTTATTTTAAGGTGTCATGTTACAGTGTAATTATATATTTAAGTACTGATTAATATTAATTTAGTACATGTACTTACAGGTTTGGTTGAAGTAGATTAGTTGCATGTTTACTGTTATTACTACGTTAGGCTATGTAACGTGTAACATGGGCACTGTAAAATAAAGTGTAACCACATTTTCTGATTTTTGTAACAGTATGTTTTATTTTTATTTATTTATTTTTGTCATTCACAGGAAAAGCGATTAACGAGTGTCATTTGTTTCTTCAAACTTTGGCTTCCGCTACGTGTCAGCTGTACCTGGCGTTCTTGCTTCTACGTCATGCCGCTCAACACTTCGCCAAAGCTGCCTGGAATATTTTTATCGAGCCATGTGTTAATTACATGTCGACTACCTACGATGAAGAGCGCCTATTGTACCTTTTGCCGTATTTAGGTAAAGCGGCTGTTCATTACCTGGAGGGAGTGTGTTTGCTGTGGGAGTCTTTCTCTCAGTTGCTGGCAGTCGTGTCGTCTGTGTGTGGCGCTGTCAGGCACGTCCTGCAGGGGGCGCTGTTTCTCGTCTTGTCCACGGTGCGCTGGCTGCAGCAGTGGCTGCTCTTTAAAAGCGACGTGGATGAATGGGTGAAAGAACAGAATCAACAGACAGAGCGAATAGAGAAACAAAGAAGACAAGTGGAGGAATACCTACCATTTGATCAATTGACAGGAAAATGGAGTAAAAAGGGGGGGAAAAGGTTGACAATTTCTTGAAAGGATAGATCACCAAAAAATTGCATTTCTGTCTTATTTTACTCACACTCGAGACTTGTTTTCTTCTTCTATGGGACATATTAGCAGATTTAAAATATAACCTATTTATTTACTGGATCAAACGATTCTGTGAACAAAAAAAAATCTTTCATAAGTACAGTATGTTAAGTTGGAAGTTTTGATAAACTTCTTTTAAAGGTGCTGTAAACGAATTAACTGTTGCTAACTACATTATCTTCTTAAAGGGATATTTCACCCAAAAATGTTGTCTCAAACCTGTTTGAGTTTCTTTCTTTTGTTGAACACAAAAGAAGATAATTTAAAGAATGTTGGTAACCAGTTGATGACACCCATAATGACCCATTGACCTCCATAGTATTTATTTCCCCCTACTATAGTAAATGGCTACCGTCAAATGTCTGATTGCCAACATTCTTTATAAATATCTTCTTTTGTGTTCAACGGAAGAAACTCAAACAGGTTTGGAACAACATGAAGGTGATTTTCATCTTTCGTTTTTGGGTGAACTATCCCTTTAACATATCTGTGACGATTTATGGTCGACTTTCTGACTTTTCTTAGAAGATACTTTATTTCATGTTTCTTTGTGTTGCATCAATCAACGAATGTACATAATCAAGTAATCAAGATTTTTATTACAATGATATCATACAAAAATATATGTAAAAAAAATATTTAATTAATGCAATTATTTGATTATCAAATTTAAAAACATTAAATTGCTTGATAAACATACTTAAAGATAAGAATATCTTCAAATGTATATTTTGCAGTTAAATACCATTATTGTCTGTATGATTTTCACAAAATTAAATCATATGTATTGCCATAACAGTCCAGAATTGCTGAATTTCTACATCTAGAGCTGCTACTGCAGGTTAACTCTGTGTTTGACACATATGGTACTAATACTTTTTAGCACTTCTACAATAAAAGATTTGATAGTAGCTGTAGTCCAATTCTTCTCATCACAGTCTGGCGTCTACACTGATCCGAGGGGTCCATCCATCATCTGTCATAAAGAAGAGAAAGCACAACACATTACACTACTCAACAGAGCAGCAAAACGAACGATAGTAGATCAGAACAAAAATCAATCAATAATCTTACTCAGCGTGTCCCATATTCTCTTCACTGCAGATTTATTCACTCTAAACTCATTCTGGTCGTCGCTGAGATAAAGAGAGACATGTTATTGCTATTATCTTCATTTCTGTGCTCATAAATCAATTTAAATGTCAAAGTTAATTTCTTAGATGTGTGTTGTATCTGTTTACACTGTAGTTTTGGTCACAGCAGCCATCCTGAGCAAAGCTGAGAGAACGTTCCTCTGTAGGTCAGATGATAAACCCTCGTACGCCTGAACTTCACCTGAGACAGAGACGTAACTTTACCTGAGAGACTGTAACATAATCATCAAGGTTATTTCACAAAAGTCTTCAACTGAAAATGCCCCACACCTGAAATAAGGAGCTTCATAATGAAACTGCGGATGCTGGTTGAAAACACCTTCTCTCTGAATGTCTGCGAGCTCTCTTCACACAGGTACCTAAACACCAGCTAAACACACTGATATCAGTGCTGACGTGTTCAACATCATCTTACTCACCAATCGACATGGTGAACTTGCCTGGACAATTGTATAGATGATTACAGTCACCTGGTAACTCTCAATAAAAGGCTGCAGAATGGCTCTGAGGAAGACGATGGTTTCCTGGCCGTCATCTCTCACATGGACCTCTCCACCAGAGCGGCCGATCACACCGGACTGCTGTAGCAAAAAGCAGCCCTCCTCATAGTCCTGAGAGAGAGGCAGATGTTTAGATGGATGTCCTGTTGTTCAACAGCTTCGTTTAGACCATCAGACTCACCTGAACCACTTGACCAGGAATGAAGACAAACTCATTGGAAAAGAGCTCCAGAAGGAACTTAAAATGATGAAAGACGTCGTCTGGAAAGGAAACAAAAATGGTTAAGGATCAGTTTAGCTAAAAAATAACAATTCATCATTTATTCACCCTCATGTCGTTCCAAACCTGATTTCTTTCTTGCGTGGAACACAAAACATTAGTAGAATGTACATGCTGCTTTTTTCACAGTAAAAGTTAATGGGAGATCCAGAAAATGGCACAAAAAGTGCCATAAAAGTCACTTAAAGGTACAATATGCAAGAATTTTTGCCGCTAGAGGGCGCTACATTCCAAACAACAACAACGGCGTAGCTTGATGACGATGTGAAGGAGCGTGGAATGATGGGAACTGTCGTTTTAAACTCCACCGTGGATGTAAATCAGTGAGACGGGAATCGAAAAATCATGTTCATGGATGAGGCTAAGTTCTATTTTTTACAAATGTTGCGTTTAATGACATGCTTTTTGTGGCGAGGGGGGCGTGGTTCAGCGCGGTCTGTGATGGGAGAGAAAAGAGACGAGCAAGTAGGTCAAGCGCAAATGCACCTGTGTCTTATTGCAGTGATCGGCGTGGAGAGACCGCTTATAAGCCGCGCGCTGGAACGAGAGAGAGACTGGAGAGAAAATTGGACGCAGAGGAAGAAAACCGGTGGATCCGAGCTCTCATTTTTGAACTGTTTTGTGCCGTCGCGGTCGCCACAGTGAATGCGCGTTGTGCGCGGCTTTTGTTTGTTTTGCTTTATTTTAATAAAGTACGAGTCCCAGTCACAACGACCCGTCTTCTTCCTTCCTGACTCTTAAACCTGGCCTTGAGATTTTGGGATATTTTAATGCAAAATTCTTACATATTGTACCTTTAAACAGGAAGACAGGTTGGGACATATCGATCAGCTCCTCCCCAATATCACAGCTCGTCCAGAGCCGTTGAGCTCAGCAAAGCCGCATCCGACAGCTCTACAGTCTAATAGATTACCATTTTAGATTTAATATGAAACTGTTACTAAAGCAAAATAGTGAACATAGTCATGCTGAGGATGTGTAGTCTGAAAAGTGTGTAATTTTTGTTGGTGCATGGCATCGATGATGTCTCTTCTACTTGACAGTGCTGTTTCTAATGTCTTAACCGTTTCTCCTCCTGATCTCCTCCATCACTTTAAAATAGTGCATTCTGTGAAACCAGACTTCATTCGCCCCGAAGCCGGAAAGCATATTTACACTGTCTGAATTGTATAAATATATTGCACCATATTTGCCATTCACCATGTAGAAAATAGTAAACAAGTGAACAAGTAACCAATTTCAGCTGCAGTTTCAGCGTCTATTTATAGTGTAGGGCCGGGACGATTCTAGAGAGCATTTGATTGGACAGAAAATCTGATAAGAAGCTGAAGTGCAGAGTGATGTCATCAAAACATTTGATCCATATTGGCGGAAGTGAGAGACTGTAAGTTTTGAACGCTTTTATCTTCTAAATGTACATTTTGTCAATGTTTTGGAGCACACTAACTTATAGATAACTTTAAGGCTAACATATTAATACTAAAAGCCAAAAAAACGTACATTTTAATTGCATGGGGACTTTAAGTATAGTTTATTCACTGAAAATCATCCCTTACAAGTTTGCATAGTAATATGAAATACATTTATGGTGCTTTTTTCCCCCATACATTTTAAAGTTTAAAGTTTGAAATCAGTTCTTGGAAATTCCTTAAAATATCAATGTTCCACAGAAGAATTTTTTTTTGCAGTGAATAACATGAGGGTGAGTAAAACCTATGAGAACTTCCTGTGATACTCTTATAGGCTGCGTTCCAGTCCAAAATTGTCAAGCCCTTCACTAGCTAACTTCCCTCCGTCTCGTTCACTCGGATGTACATCATCGCTTATGTTGCACGAGTGCCCACTACTGGCGGAACCTTTGCAATAGCCCTTGATCACTTAGAATCCACTATGGGGTTGATTTCTTATACATTTTTTCCCTTACGAAATTGTTTAATGCAGCATTCTATATGTATATAGGTGGTGTTTGAGTTGTTTAATTTTTTTTTTTCAATAATTCATATATCATAGAGTTAGAGGTGGTAGAGGGGTAAATTATACGCAATATGCGTTGACGTGTTGCATTGTGGTATATGGAGCTGCCTGAAATGTACATATGAAGTAGACTTAAGCGATGGTCTGTCCATATAAACTTCCCTCGTCCACTTCACGAAGTGGAACGCACTTCAAAATGGCGGCAGGGATTCCCCTGAGGGGAAGTGCTTAGGGAAGTTTGCAAGTGCGTGTCTAAAAGTGGACCGGAACGCAGCCAGACTACTCACCTGTCCTGCTGCTTACAGCTGTTGTGATTGCAACTGCCACTATAGCTGGCCGTGTGAATACATGCAGTGCTTGATTCCTGTAGGAGGCGCACATGAGCACAGCAGCAGCACGTCTGAACACGCCCTCCTCTTGACTGACAGGTCCTGGACCCGCCTCCTCCACTAAATAGACACGCCCCCTCTCACAGCGCACTACTGAGTGATGCAGGGTCAAGCTCGATGACATCACTTCAGAATCCAAAACATGCTCTACAAAACAAAAAGAGGGGGAGAATGGTATGTTTTTCCACTACACAGTTGCTAGGGTGTTGCAGGGAGGTCAAGTCTGAAGTTTCCAAACTTTTCCATTAAAAATATCACAATAAAATCATTATTTTTTGCTATGAAGAAGTTATTAATGTAAGTAACAGGGCTTAAACAAGCATCTTTTCTTTCCTCAAGACTCAACACACAAATTTAAGAACTTCTATCCTGTTTATCCTGTGTGATTGCCATAGGAACAGCCCTGAATGGGGGTTTTGTTTTGTTTTTGTTGATCCCAGTCACATGTTTGGCTTTAGTCCCAGAATTAAAGAACCATCCCAAGTTGTTCACAATACCTAGAACGCTAAACTAGTAAGAGAACCTTGGAAAGATACAGAAGTACAGAGCTCAAACTATATTGTGTGAGTGTTTTCTCTATGGAAAGCATTTGCTGTTGATTTTAAGGCAAAAAATAATCAAATTGTCCCAAAATTGAGTTTAGAGCAACGTACTTACTGTACCATTGAAGTATATGGGGCATTCCAGAGGGTATATTGTTGTCTTCCATACAAATATGTGTGTTTTTGTGATGTAAAGTTGTCTAAACTATGCTTTTAGTATTGGGACAACTGTTTAAAACAGATGAAGTTCTGGTTATCTGCTACCCTGAACTTTGCAGAAAGTTTTCAAACATTTCTGTTATTTGCAGAAATAACTGCACTAACATGGCCAGAACAGGAGATGAAATATGAAATATAATTTTGCAGCACACTAGTCTCACATGTTTATGTTTAATAAACATCGATCTTCCTTTAAAGGAGCTGATTGTATGTTCTATTCAGGTTTTATTTATTGAATGTCATCTCTACAGGTATCCTTACTGGGCCATCTGATGTGGGCTCCAAACTGCAGGGCGATTCTCCTCAGCCAGAGGGTTTTGTTGGTCAGCAGGTCCAAATCAATGCCCTGGAGGTTCTGGAGGAGAACCACGACCATCAGGTTCCAGGCGCTCAGTACCGCATTTCTCTCCTGCAAACGGATGATCATGTGGGCTAGATCAGATACAAACTCCTGTGTCTCCTTATTGGGCTTCATGGGCAGGTCTCTGTTAATGAGACAGAAGAAAAAAAAGAGTGAAGTGAAGTACTGTATATCCCACAATGCAATGCAGTCCACTTGACCTTGCAATTACACTGTGTAATAGCTGAATAGCAACCATGATTTTTTAAATCATATTATTTCACAAGACTGCCAAAAGGTGTCAGCCGTTAAGCGACTGAACGCCAGTGGGCGGGGCCAGTGGTGTGATGATGTATAGCTATTCGTGTCTTGCTCTGGAGGCGGGCATATGCAAATGCATTTGCCTGTGTGATGTCACAGATTACACAATATCTAAACAAGCTGTTTTTGGAGCTTGATTAAATAAATGAGGAAAGAGGAGAACATTTTAAGCTATGAAACTTGCAGGAAGTTTTAATGAAACAAAGACCTCTTATATGTCAAATACAAAAGGAAAAATTTGATTCCTCATGATCTCTTTTAATAATTTATCACAGCATAATGCAGACTATTTCACATATTATTATTTTTTTAAATTGTCACGTGTGTATATATTACCTGGGTACCAGATTGTACTGCCTGCGGTTTATCTTTCCTTTGACCAGGTCTCTAACAGACACAGGGTTTCCAAAGCACACATGCATGCAGCCGTAATCCTCCTTCAGAACCGTCCTGGCCTTCAGCAAACCCTGCAGATCACAGCAAGAGCTCAGCACCAAGTTCATTCCTTCATATTTTGAAATGCATGAGACTTCGGTTCGCTTTAATAGCTATACCCCTGTGGTCTCTCTTGGTTTAGGCACACCCAACAGCTCATGAGCGAGAAGCGACTCCTCCAACACACGCTCGTAACTGATGCTGATGGGGACCAGACTGATGTCAAACACCTCTCCTTTAAAAAAGGGCTCCAACACCATGTGCATCATTCCTGTGAGGATGCAAACAGAACTCAGGGACCAAGAACATAAAGAGCCTCACATTTCCATCTTACTGTCTTAAATGTAATCTTACCCAGTTTTGGTGTGAGAGATTTCAGCGTTCTACTGCGTAATCCTTCAACATAAAACTCTAATGGAGCATAACCTGTCTGCAGAAAAACTGCTACTGTGAGTATCAGTGCTAACAAATACACTACCATTCAAAAGCCTGGGGTTCAGTAAGATATATTTTATCTTTTATCCAGCAAGGATGCATTCAATTGATGAAAAGTGACTGTAAAGACAATAAAGATGCTGTTCTTTCGAACTTTCTAGTCATCAAAGAATCCTGGAAAAATGTATCCTGGTATCCTATATATAAATATATATATACTGTATATATATCACGCAGCACAACGGTTTTCAACATTGATGATATTAAGAAATGTTTCTTGAGCATCAAATCAACATATTAGAATGATTTCTGAAGGATCATGTGAGACTGAAGACTGGAGTAATGATGCTGAAAATGCAGCTTTGATCACAGCAATAAATTACATTTTAAAATATATTCAAATATAAAACAGTTCTATTAAGGTTAAATAATATTTCACATTATTACTGTTTATACTGTATTTTTGGTTCAAATAAATTCAGCCTTGTTGAGCAAAAGAGAAATCTTACCGACCCTAAACTTTTGAATGGTTGTGTACAATCATTTCCTTAAAAAAAAAGAAATAATAAAGCATGCACTAAATTCTCACCCGCACAATCGTTCTGACATACTCAGACAGCACCGCCCAGTACAGCTTGTCTGAGCCAATGGCACGACGGATAAAGAACGCGCCTGACCGTCGAAAGATCTCACCAATCAGCTTCATCCCCATCAGAGCTGTTAGAGAAATAAAGGTGGAGATTTGGAAGAAGGTGAGTAGAGAAATATTTTACTACCACAGCCTGAATACAAGTTCTTAAATCCATCTTTAATGATGCACTAAGCAGATTTGTGTTTATGTTTTGACATGACAGCATTTAGTGGCCACTGTGAGGGGATGCCCACCTTACAGCTTTAGTCATTTCAAACATTTGTCTAAAGTGTTGGGGGCATTACTTGGTGCACCTTTAAAATTAAAAAAATACATGATGTGACTGTGAGATTTGGCCACCAACAACTACAACAAAAATCTGTAGATACTTGCGAATTCCGGCTGCAATGACGGGGAGAGAGAGGTCATAAGTGAACATGATGTAGGACAGAACAAGGAAGTCCATGTAGCTCCTGTGATTGGGCATTAGGATGACGGGATGCTCCTGAATGGCCTGCTGGAGCTAAATGATAACAGAATTTACATATCTTAGTGAAGCATTCCTTTAAAAAAAATTAAATTCATTTTTAATGAATGGAAAGGACAGGAAAACACTAACACGTGTGAGTCCATCCTCGTTGACATGTATAGAGCTGAACACGCTTTTAAAAACTTTGGTCATTGCGAAGCCCAGCAGTCGAATGAATCCCAGCTGAAGGTTTTGACTCATCTCGTCCAGTAACGCAGACGCTTCCTCTAGAACTGCCTCACGCGGCTCATTGCACTCAACCACGATCTATGAGTGTGAGCAAGAAACAGTGAACAAAAACTGCTATGACATCTTAACTACTGTATCTCACTCTTTCTCTCTCACCTCCTGTATGACGTAGCTCAGGTGCTGGGATTCAAGCACCGTCCTGCTGAGAGCGGCAGCTGAAATGGGTGTGGCTCCACGGTATGGCTGAGGGTTGAAGGTCCGCAAGGCGTGGCTTAAGTCATTGCTCCGCCTCCTCTCCTCCAAAATGTCAAAGAAGCCATCAGGTTCTGCACTCAGTGCCTCAGCACTCTAATACACACAATATTGCTTGTTCAATCAACAAGAAAGCTAAATATTGTATTTATATATTGTATATTGTATGTTGGTTACATTTAGGTTATGTGCAGTTTACGTACTTGAACGGATACAAATATTAACATTAATTTGATAAAAATGACCTAAATGGTAGTAAATTGACTCGAAACATCAAGTTTATGAAATTTATGAACAATATTTTATATAAAACATAGCCTATATTTAATAAAACATGTTGAACTCAAAAATTACAAGAACATCAAAGCCATAAATCTAAACAAGTTGTGTTCCAAATTTGAGGTTGATATCTCAAAAAATACGTTTTTAGTAAGATTTTGTTTGGGCCAGTACCACATTTTCCCCATTAGATGCCAGCAAAGCTCCAGCAAAGCAAACACACAGTGGATGGATTTATGATTTGCAGAGTTTTTTTCCACACACACATCAGGTTTACTATCTTTGTGGGGACTCCATAGACATAATGGTTTTATACTGTACAAACTGTATATTCTCTCCCCTTACACTAACCCTACCCCTAAACCTACCCATCACAGAAAACTGCATTTTTACATTTTCAACAAAAAAACGAATCAAAAAATCATTCTGTATGATTTATATTCATGAGGACCTCAATTTAGGTCCCCAAGGTGACACTAGTCCCCACGAGTCAGTGTGTATCTAGGTTTCAATGGGGACATTAAGGTCCTAAGTGTAGCTATTTTTGTGTACCTAGTATACATTTGATTAATTTATTAAGATTTATTAAACGAAATTGGGGATAAATAGTAACATTTCCAATAAAAATACACACGTGTGCCCAAATGTATGCAGTTGGCAATTGGCATTAACACAGGCAAAATTATCTGAAAAAAAAACCTAAAGTGTACATATAAGGACGCACAGGGGTAAAACAAAACAAAACAAATACAATTGTGATAATTCTCATTATTTTAACTTTGTGAATGGGCTCATGAGACACGAGCTTATAAAAATAAACCGTTAAACTGACTTGAGCAGCGCGAACGATACAACAATATAACAATAACCTATAACAATATAACAATATAATAACCTATAACAATATAATAACCTATAACAATATAACAATATAATAACCTATAACAATATAATAACCTATAACAATATAACAATATAATAACCTATAACAATATAAAAATATAATAACCTATAACAATATAAAAATATCTTCTAAAAGCTGATAAAAGATTTAACTAAGTTAAATGATTTATTTTCAATTGAGGTGAATTATTTTGAAGAAGCGCGTCCTGCGTAATTTTGCTAAGTCTTTAACGTTTATTGTGTTGTTTTGTTGCTCGTTTTCCGTGTCTTTCAATAAAGAAACCGAAACAAAAAGCCTTGTCACACCGAGTTCATACAGCCACAAAAACAGCATTAGATGGCCATTATAATCACCGAAGAGTAACGGTAACGTTACACTCCAAGCGTTCCTCGTTGATTATGAGTGAGAGCGATATAGTTTTGTTTTGTTGCGTTATGTCGCTCTCAGTGTGTACACGGTATTATAATGCACGTCCAGACCAAATAAATATACAAACATAACTTAACAACAGACATATCATGTTCATACCAAGCGCTCCATGTCCCACGCAGAAGCAGGTGTTCTTCTCCCCCTCCTCTGACATCAGAGTCAGTCACTGAACCCACAGTCCGACACTCGGACCGGAGCCCAGAGCCAATGAGCGCGCGCACCGCGGGAACGCCTCTGTCGCGTGACCTGTCACCCCCAATAATCTCCAATCTCTCAAAGATAATCAGTTTTTTATTACACAAATGAACGAACTAATACAATGAACATTATTTTTTATAAAAGATTTGAATGAATGTATGGAAGTTTTTTCCTAACAAAATTAAAATTCAAGTGCTTAGAAATATAAAATAATTATTCAAAGTCTCAAAACATCTGCTCAAATGTTAAATCAAATGCTGAACTTATTAAATAATAAATCAAACTCTCAATATGGCCGCTCAATTGATAAATCAAATGCTCAAATGCAATTTTATTTCCTCATGCGGGAAAGCATGAACTGTATAAAAAATCGAATTAAAACTCATTTTAATGTTAATTTTGTTAGGAAAAAAACTTCCATATGAATGAATGAATGAATGAATGCTATTTTATTATTGATGAGCTTTAGGCAAGGCAAGGCAAGTTTATTTATATAGCACATTTCATACACTATGGTCATTCAAAGTGCTTTACACAGAAAGGAATTAAAATAATCACAAAATAAAAGCGATATAAAACACTTTAAAACTTTAACTTTAGCAGATCACACATGCCATTGTGTTTCTGACCTGGTTTTAGCTCATTCTGATCTTATGGTGAAGAATTTCAGCACCTGTATAAACTGGAAGGTAATAAACATTTACTGTTCAAACCTCAGATATATTCATTTATCGATAAATTAAACAAACCGAGGCATTAAATGATGAGTGACACGGTATATTTCCTGCAGTATTTTATTGAAGATCGAAACAGATGGATTTTCCTTCAAAGAAGAATCACCTGAGAATCTGAACAACTGCTCTTTCACTGAAAGAAAATCAGAAGAAAAAACACCAAAAACTCCCTCTTTGAAACTAATAACTGAAAATAATTTTCAATAAAAGGGCAAAAAAAAAAAAAAAACATAGTTATATAATCAGCATCATGCTACATATATAGCATATATTTAAACTAAGTCTGTCTCATAAACTAAATATCTAAATCTTTAAACCTCATTGAAACCATAATAAAATGGAAGAAACCCAAGCAGGGTTATGATTATTAATTCATAAGAAAATATAACAGCATATCTTTCTTAATTTAACACATAAAGTGCTGGTTAAAAACATATGAAGGCAGGAATATCAGAATACGGCTGTGATATGACCGCAGAAGAACGTTTCAATAATCAGACAGATAAAATATTACTAAGTGTGCTACATTAACAAAAAGGTACCATGTTAAGAGTTCAATGATATCCATTCAAAAATAAAGAAATGTAACATATCCTATATTCTCTCCTTTGCTATTTTTTAATTTCTCCGAGAATAAAAGAGTCAATCTCACAGAAACTGTTCAAGAAACGTCTGGGTCATATTTTACATAAAGAAAATATACTGTGTTTTTGGGTCATTAACCTTATAGTAAATAAATAGGTGGTTAATTGTCACAAAATGCTATATATATATACTGTATATATATAATTTCTACTTTATTTTGTGCAAAATAATGATTTTGGAGTGAAATTTGACCTTCAAATTGTGTGAAATTGTAACATTATTCAGTTTCATTCATATATTAACAGATGCTTTTCGACACAAAGCTTGTGATCACAAGCAAAACTGAAAAGGTACATTAAAAAAAAGTTTAGTACAATATACTATAAATCACAAATGACATTTTTTTTAAAGAAAGTGCATTTTTTTCTAAGGTCCAGACCAACACATGAATTTTGTGAGTGATTTTCATATGTTTGCACTGATTTCAGTAGCCTATGTTCAGTCTTGGTTATTAGCCAGTCTGTTTTATTTGTATTTCTGCCTCCTGTGCCGTTTACGTGAGCGTCCACACGTGATGTCGTGAGTAGATCCGTGCAGCTGTTCAGCGAGTGGTGTTGGCAGTGCTCGCTATCTGCCCGTCCACCAGAGGGAGCTGTTCTCTCCAGAAGGTGAACTGGCTGAAGGTGTCACTGCAGGGGAAGTCACACGAACTACTGCGCCTCAGGAGCGGGAAGACGTGATCCACCACCTCGCCCAGACGCACGTACCTGCACAGGTAAGCCACAGCTGACACACTCATTCACATAAAGCATTTAATCACACACACACACACAGTGCTAACTGAGGGAGTAGCTAATGAAAGCAGTAACACACCTGGCTTTATCAGTAGTGTGACTACTGTAGTTTAGCTGTTTTCATAACAAAGTAGTTTTTCCAGATATAGTAGTGGTGTTGTGTGTGCAACAGTGTTGATTTTAGTCACAGTGTATTGTGCTTTACAGACCAGCAAACTGAGGTTATAATCAAACATCTCATCTTAAGCGCTCTCTCTCATATCAAGCATTGATTCTTTTTAGTGAATTGGTTTGTTTGGATGCTTTATTTACTGTAAATTAACCACTTAAAATAACATTTCACTGATTTAATTTATGGCAACGCAATGTATGCTAGGTTCTATTTATTTATATTTGCATAATTTCCAACATTTTTGTGGACAGGATATTATGCTGGGTTCACACCATGTCGTAATTACTGTAATTTCACGATGACAACACGTGACGTTTTACTCTGTGCTGTTGTGCGTTTATATGACAACACTATCAACGCCTAAACGAATCTGCAGAGGTCAGGTGGTACAAGTAGGAGGTTTCGGAAAATTTCCAGCTTACAAGTTGTAATTACGATCTCTACGAGGACGTGAACACTTTTTACAAGTTTAAATATCGTAATTACGGTAACTTTACCTCATTTCACCTAGCCTGGAAATCCAGACCTAAAGCTAAAAGATTAATGGTCTGGCGTCGACTAATGAAAATCGGCCAGCTCGAGGGGCGTGCCGCGTGCATTTTAAAATCTCACTGCACGCAATAGGATAACACTACGACCAATCACAACAATAAACCCCATACTCTACCAGTGGAGCTAACTGGTAGATTAGACTCTTGCTGTATCCGGTCGGCAAAACAGCAAAAACGTCCTTCTTGCAAAGGAACGATTTGAGCGCCGTTTTCTGTTCCTCTTTTAGATAAAAAGCCAAGTCTAACTCGTTCATTGTAGCGGCCAAAGCCGTTTCAAACAACTGGTGTTCATCCATAGCCATCTCGCAATGTTTACTAGTGACTTCGACGTCACAGCACTGGCTCGCCTTTGGCACACCTATATCAGATAACCCGATGTGATTGGTGCAGCTCAGATCGAGGGGCATATTTAATGAGCATCATTACTCTACGCCAGAGTAAACTCGCTGAGCAAATTCAACTTGTGCTCTTGCGAGAACTCTGGATTACCAGGGTACATTTCACCAGTATTCCGCCAAAATAAAAGCTAGAGGATTTGAAATGTTGTAAGCGCAAGGGTTTAAGCATTTGAAAGTAAAGAATTTAAAGGGATAGTTCGGCCAAAAATGATATTAAACCCATGATTTACTCACCCTCAAGCCGTTCGAGATGCATATGTCAATCATTCTTCAGACGAACACATTTTCAGTTATTTTAGAAAATGTCTTAGATCTTTCAGTGCTTATAATGTCAAGTTATGGGGTCCACCTCCTTCAAGTCCCAAAAATGTGCATGCATCCTTCACAAAAGTAATCCATAGGAAGCGTCGTGACGTAGAACGATTGCGACAGCGCAGCCAGAGAGCAGAGCAAAACAAAACTCCACTCAGGATTTCCGCGATTTAAAAAAACGTGTATTTAAAAGAAAATGTCGGAGGATTTTGATATTAGAGAAGAGGATATTGAGTTTTTGGCCCAGCCCTATCTGTTTGAACCGGAGTACAGCGATGACGTTCTACGTCACGACGCTTCCTACGCTACGTCCTACGTCATACGCCAGCATCCGTCTCCCGTGAACGCGCGTCGACCGTTGCCGGAAGCCAGTTATTTTCATTTATAAAGTTTTAAATATGTATATTTTTACGACAAAACCGCACGGATTACCCTCAGAAGGCCTTCGTTTATCCCCCTGGAGCCGGATGGATTACTTTTGTAAAGGATGCATGCACATTTTTGGGACTTGAAGGAGGTGGACCCCATAACTTGACATTATAACCACTGAAAGATCTAAGACATTTTCTAAAATAACTGAAAATGTGTTTGTCTGAAAAATGATTGACATATGCATCTCGAACGGCTTGAGGGTGAGTAAATCATGGGTTTAATATCATTTTTGGCCGAACTATCCCTTTAAGACATTAACTTTAGCATTGTAACTTGTAGTTTATAATTATTATTAATTATTATAAAATATAAATTGTTACTTTGCAGTACAACTTGCAACAGATTTTTATAATATATAATTGTTTTAATAACTACTACTAATAATTTAATTTAAATATATTTTTTAAATAAAACCAAAAAATTACAAAAAAGATTCAATATTTTATGCTTACTTGAATGCCATGTGACCATTGTCAGCATGTCATGTGACCATCATCAAAGAAACATGAATATCCAAATGTGTTATTAAATTGAAACTTAACCTAAAATCTCAGGGGAACTTTAAGTAAATATTTTACGTCTAAGGGGTTGAGCTGACAAAACCTCTGGGAGCCCCTGTGCTAACGATAAAAAGCTATCATTTCAGCATTCCCTCCCCAGTGAGATAGTTTACTACTTTTTGATAGTAGCTTCTAGTATTGATACAATTATTATTATTTTTAAGTAGCTTGTCTTATGAGTAGCTCGTATCTTGACAAACGACAGTTTTAAAGGAGCTTCCCCAAACACTGGTCAGCAGTGTGTACTCACGATGAGATGTTGGTCTTGGCATGTTCCTGAATCAGTTCTCCTTTAGGATTGACAGTGAAGATTCTGTTTAAGGGAACACCGACCTCCTTATAGGAAAACACGTCCTACAGACACATTACAAAACACAGATTACAAAAGTACACATGGCACAGATTACATTACGTATGCAAACCATTTTGACTGATAAGTTAGCTAATAATTATGTTTATTATGGCTGATATGATGACCAATGAACCAATTTCTTGCTAATTTCTTGCATTCTCATCGTCTCCCCGTGTTCACTCACGGTGTCTCTGTTCCCGAACGCAGCGTAGAAGGGCTCTGTGTTTGGGAGGAACAGATTCTTAATATCTGTCAAGCACGCCACCTTGAACTTCTCCGGCCTCTTCTCGATCACCTCCCTGAAAAGCAGAGAGAGAGAGTGTGTATGTGCATGTGTTTTTGTTTTTGTTGAGAGGAACATTTCAGACACCCTGAAGTGTCGCTTTAATTTGATATGCAGAAGTCCTTTATTTGGGTTTGGGTTTCAGACCAGCATAAATATAATCAATACTGTATATCCATGCAGAACAAATCCATACAATCTCAAAGTAAATCATGTATCGCAGGTTCTTTTGCTTAATTAAACAGGCTGAGGTTATTATCATTAAAATTAAAACTATTGCAAAATATTTCGGTTAATTGACATAAAGCTGAAATAAAATATAATATAAATATTATTAGAAATGTTTCCTTGGCAATAAACTAAAATAAGTTTAAGTTGAAACACTAAAATTATGAATTGGAAATTAATAAAAAATAAAACTAACTAAAAATAAAACTGAAATAAAAATAAATTATAGTTAAAAAGCAATATAAAAATATATATAAAAAACATAAAAACAAATCAAATGACTACATGACATAACAAAATGACTAAAAATGTAACTAAAACAGACATGAAATTTTTTTATAAAAATAAAAGCTAATTCAAAATAAAATTGTAATAAAAACTAAAAAAAAACTAAAATAACACTGGGTAACTACTGTACAAGCTTCTTCAATTTATACATGCATTGAAACTGGTTTATGTACAATTATATCCATACATATAAATTATTGATATTGAATTTTGCTGATATAATTATAATGCGTTTATAGAAAGGCATTAAAAAAAGATTATTGTGCCAATACTAGTAAAATATATATGTTGAATGTGTTAAATGCAAGATGCGGTGTATTGTGTAAACAAAATACTGATAATATCCAGGAAAAAAATATTTTATGAATAAAGTGTTACTTTTGGTTATAAATATGCCCAAAATACACTGGGACCCTTATTTTGAAATGTATATGCTTTACTACTTCTTCCAGCTGCTCATTCAAAAATGAGATGGGAGATGCTGGCTGCGTCCGAAAGCTTAATAATGCTGCATAGATGTATCCCTCGCTGCCTTTGATATCCCACAATCCTGTGCGTTCCATTCTGTGACAGTTAAGATGAAAAATAAAGATGGCGTTTGAAAGTTGCGGTTGTTGGTCAGTTTGTGTGTAAATGTGCGTTTTTGACTAACGTTTTACTATTGTAGTAATTAAATATGTGCTTAGTTATCACTAAAGCTCTCTCTATTTTGCTGTAGATCATTAAACCGTTACTCTGCCTCAGAAGTTATTATCGTGAGGTCACTTCGTGCGTAAACGTTGCCTACAAAGTCATTGCCTGATAAGGCAGCGAGGCAACAAGTCAGCCACCAAAGTTCAGACGCAGCCGAAATATGCACTCTTACAAACATCTACAACATATTACAAAATAAATTAAACATTGTCATAATTCATCAACAGTAGATCATAAGCAAAGAATGAACTGAAGTCATTGATTGCGTACTGCACTGAAGCCAGAACAGTGCTGTGCTCCCATTTATTTAATTAAATCATTGCATTTTGAAGTTTAATAATAGGCATATTAGGCCATGTTATGATTCCTGTTTTTCTATCCCCAAAATGTAAACATTTTAAACTCTCATTTTTTTATACCATTTAAGATATTTAAGACTGTTTATGACCTTAAATTTGATCAAACTGAATTTAAGACATTTTAAGACTTCTAAGCAACAGCGGGAACCCTGTAAATAATGAATTTTAGTTTTAAAGCGGTGGTTGATTATGATGTCACTTTTCCAACTTTAGTTAGTGTGTAATGTTGCTGTTTGAGCATAAACAACATCTGCAAAGTTACAACGCTCAAAGTTCAAAGCAAAGGGAGATATTTGCTTTTACAGATATCGCTTTTTAAGGACTACAACAAACGGCTGGTAGGGACTACACGACACTCCTTCCGGGTTAGTGACATCACCAACCCTAGAATTTACATAAACCCCGCCCCCGGAACACGATTTATAGATTATCAAGACAAAATATGCTAATCAATGACTAGAAGATAACTACACATCAGCTACATAAATTAATCAACTAACCATTCAGAAATGTCCTGTTGCTTCTACATGTTGTCATTCATCTTGAGTCTCTCCATCATTGACTCCGTTGACATCATCTGACTCCGGTTTGAACATAAAAGTCTAAATGTTTTTGAAATGTTCAGTGCATGTCTGTGTGAGGTAAAATGACACAAGCTGTTGAAGCTCCGCCCCCTGTGCCGGGAGCAGCAGCTCATTTGCATTTAAAGGAACAGACACAAAACGGTGCGTTTTTTTGCTCACCCTCAAAAAGTGACAACTTTAACAAGCTATATAAAAATATCTGTGGGGTATTTTGAGCTAAAACGTCACATTCACACTCTGGGGACATCAAAGACATATCTTGTGAAAAGGGCATTATATCACCCCTTTAAGTCTTTTATTTTTAATTGAATACATGAAGATGGAATAAGCTTAATGTAAAAGCAAAAGAAGTCAATGAGATGTCTTTAGATATATAGTGAATGAAGCAGTGTGTGTGAGTGTGTGTAATCACCTGTGCAGTGCTGAAAACAGGCTGCTGGGACTCAGTAAAACGGGTCCCTGTGGTAACATGGTTCCTCTCTCATTGACCCAGTGTAGGTAACCCCGTGTCATGTTAGCCATACCGATCGCCCTCGCTGAGCAATACAGAAACTTATAACCATTCCTGTAAAACATACACAAGTATTTCAATCTTCATCCTGATGATATAGCCGAGAATCAGAGAAACAGGTGCGGTCTCTTACTGGCTGACGTTATGATACAGACGTGCGATGCCCTGATGGGTCCAGTCTTTACCCAGTGTGGGCAAAATATGCCCCAACTTATCTGACCTATGAAAGAAGAACATTAACGTAAAGCGATTTGATGTATTATTGTGTCAGATTCCGATTATGTTGATGATTATGCACCTGGTGATTGTGCCATCGATGTCTGAGATGATGATTTTATCATCCCAGTTCCACAGGTAGATGGTTCCCTCACAGCGGCATGTGCCCTGATACTGAGTCGTCACGCTGAACACCACGTCATTAAGACCGTCCTTTAGCTGCAGACTGACCTACAGCAGACACACACACTCTGTCACAATCAGTGTTGGGGTGTGAGTGTGTGCAATTCACCATCTTCTAAACTGCCCTTTTCTCGTATGTAGTTTTGAAAAGTCTGATTCATTCTACTGAATTGGTTCATTCGAATGAGTCACTGATTCAAATTCCAAGTCTTCTGTTTTATAGCAAAATACTGCTGTTTATTACTGTTTTGGACTCAAATTTAATCGTTTTTTTGTAGTAACATTTACCAAAAGATAATTCATTCATTCTAAACACTAATTTTGAGATTGTAAAAATCTTATTAAATTTTAAAATAAATAATCATATGATTATTTCTTTCACCTGAAGTCCACTTTTAGCATAGCTTAGCATAGATAATTGAATCGGACAAGACCATTAGCATCTCTCTCAAAAAAATTACCAAAGAGTTTCTATATTTTTCCTATTTAAAACTTGACTCTTCTGTAGTTACATCGTGTACTAAGACCGACGGAAAATGAAAAGTTGCGATTTTCTAGGCTGATATGGCTAGGAACTATACTCTCATTCCTGCGTAATAATCAAGAAACTTTGCTGCCGTACCATGAGTCCAGCAGGCGTAATGATATGATGCAGCGCCTCAAAATAGTCGACCCTATAGTCTACAGAGCTGGGGACTATTTTCAGGCGCTGCGTCATATCATTACGCCTGCTGGACTCATGGTACGGCAGCAAAGTTTCTTGATTATTACGCAGGAATGAGAGTATAGCCATATCAGCCTAGAAAATCACAACTTTTCATTTTCCGTCGGTCTTAGTACACGATGTAACTACAGAAGAGTCAAGTTTTAAATAGGAAAAATATAGAAACTCTTTGGTCATTTTTTTGAGAGAGATGCTAATGGTCCTGTCCGATTCAATGATCTATGCTAAGCTATGCTAAAAGTGGTACCGCCAGACCCGGAGATCGGCTAAATGGATTCGAAAACGGTAAAACTCCACTGTTTAACTCTGGGGGAGGTGTAAAATGAGCCTATTTCCAAAAAAAGGGGAGTATCCCTTTAATGTTAGTTTGTTTCTTAAAGGGATAGTTCACCTAAAAATAAAAAAGATCTCATCATTTAACTCACACTCATGCCATCCCCGATGTATACATCTTTCTTTCTTCCAATTTTTAGGAAAATAATCAGTATAATGCTAGTGAAGGGGTGCTGTTCGGAAGACCCTTGAAAAACCACACACAGCAATCATGACAGTAATCCATACGACCCCAGTGGATGAAATGATAGGTGTGTGTAAGAAAAATACTTATATTTTTAACTTGTTTAACTATAAATCACGCTTCTTCTCTTGCAAACTTCACAACGCACTTATGTCACGCATCACAACGCACCCCTCGTGATCGTATGACAATAGACAATAGTAAAAAGTGATGGATTACCCTCACAATCACTGTGTGTGGTTTTTCAAGCATCATCTGAGCAGCACCCATTCACTTGTATTATTCTGGACTCACAGAGACTGATTATTTTCCTAAAAATATTTGTTTGTGTATATCCGAAGAAAGAAAGTCATATACATTGTTTAACTAGCATTAGTTCGAGAGTAAATTATGAGAGATTTTTCTTTTTTTGGTGAACTATCCCTTTAATTAAATTCAATAATCTTACGAGTTGTTCTGAAGAAAGGCGGAGAGTTTTCTGATAGGACACGCCTCCTCCAGCAGGGACGGAGTCTGTGTGAACGGGTACAGGGGTTTGTTTGGCAGATAAGTGATCTTCATCGCTGGAAGAGGACTCGTCTTTCCGTCTGTCAAAGAACACTTGGTTATACATATGAATAATTACAGACTGCAATATAATTTCAGATGAAATGGTATGATGGATCCATCATATCTGAACCTGTTCTTGATGGTCTCGTCTCCTGCAGCAGAGGCTGAACCGCTTGAGACTGAATCCTGCAAACACAAAGACATGAGCAAAAGTCACAAAACTGGAAGTCAACATCCAGTGCATCATTTGAAACAAAGCCCGTGGTGATGATGTGTGTACAAATTTGACTGAGTACCGGTTTGGCACTGTTTGTTCTTCCTCGCCATGAAAACCACCATCTTCCTCGGTTTCTGGGCATCTTCTCCTTCATGAGTCTCTCTACGGTGGCCTGTGAGGGACATGCACACAAGCGTAATGCTAAACAACTGAAAAACTCAAAATAAACTCTCAGAAACTGAAGGCACAAAGACTCAAACACATGCTGGACTCTCATGCAGGGAAGATGATAGATTAAAAACTAGTGCAACGAACTGAGGGACTAAAGAAATTAAGCAGGTGACAGAAAACAAACTCCAGCCCAGAACACACATGACTGAGCCCTGCAAACTAAAACACACACACACACACACACACACACACACACACAGGGAGGTGATACACAGGACAAGAGAACAGATGGTAAAACTTGATAATAGCATCATTGCAAGTCATCTTACATATGTGATTGTCAAACTACAAGCGTCATTTGCAGTTGCGATATACTATTCAAAAGTTTGGGGTCGGTAAGATTTTTTTATGTTTTTGAAAGAAGTCTTTTATGCTCACCAATGCTGCATTTATTTGATCAAAAACACTGTAAAAACATCACATGGTCCTTCAGAAATCATTCTAATTTGCTGATTTGCTGCTCAAGAAACATTTCTGATTATTATCAACGTTGAACTTGTGCTTGTACTTGTGCTGCTTAATATTTTATTTGTATACATTATTGGACAATATTAGATATTTAATAGTGCATGCTCATTTCCCATATTTTTAATACTTGGAACATATCACAATCATTTAAAAAATCATGCCATGTCTTTTAAATGTTCTTTTTTTTATAATAAAAATCTCAAAGTGAATATCCATTTTCATTTTATTTATTTTTTTACTTATTGCATTAAAATAATAGGTTTATCTGTATCGTCCATAATTTTATATGTGATTAAATAATTTATATAAGTAATACCAGTATTGACTAAATATTTATTTCAATACAAAAACAGTCAGAAAATGCTGCACAGGGACTTCTGGGAAAACTATTGAGTAACAAGTTCACTGAAATAAAACATCTGAATTAATTGATTTGCTAAAATGAATAGGACTTCCAAATGTTACTAGAGAAAGAGAGACTCTAGATAGTGTTTGTGTTTGTGTGTGTGTGTGTGTGTGTGTGTACCTTAGGCAATGGTTTCTGGAAGGCTTGCATAGCCAGCATAATAGGAGCTGCTGTGCTCCAGTTATAATACCTGCAAAAATAGCAGCTGTTATTTCAGTCCAAGACAAATGAGATGAGAATCGATTACAGTAATGTGAACCTCACTTAGAGCCGATCTTCACCACCAGATTAGGGTCATCAATGATGGATGGATTATCAGCAAACTGCTGAAAAGACACAGACTTCTGCTGGAAATGCTCTGAATGAGAGAGAGAGAGGACAGTAAATCAATAGGAATGCATAAATATGTATTAGTTTGAGTGAATGTAAGACTAAGGCCAGACAGATACTCTACACACGTACACAAATGCAGTCCTGAATGCTTAATGAATGCATTTCAAGCAAGTAGTCCTGACTCCTGTTGTACATAAGTAATGTGCAGTGCTGTTTGTGAGCGAGTCTGTGCACCTTTAGTGATCTCTCTGTTTTCTGTGAGGCCTCCACAGAGAGAGATGGCCATAGTGGGAAGGTCGTAACTGTCCACTCCGCTGTCTGCTCCTGAGCTGCACATAGACTGAGGAGACACGGTCACACTGCGGACACCATTCTCACCCAAACGCTCTGAACCACTGAGAAAACACAAAAACAAGCAATACAATGTTCCATTGTTGATATAAGCAGTCTTAGTCATTCTAGCATACAAATGTTTGATAAAGCCAACTCTATCATATTCCATCACTCTCTCAATCATCATTGTGTTGCATTGCATTATGTTTTGCCCACCTACAATAAAAACATAACTTTGATCATAAAACTAAGCATATAAATATCATCTTACTAAGACGTTATTAGGAGATATAGAGACAGCTGATATTTATATACAACTCTATACTGTTATAAAGATCTCATTGAATTATATTACAAGCTATCCAAATTTCATTTTCATTCATTTTACTTTTTGGCCATAAAAATATGCGCCAAGTTTCTATGAATAAAACTTTCCTCCTTGAGTATGAGCTCCATATTCTAATTACATCATACTATGTGAGCTATAAAAGCCTGATGCATCAAATATGATACTCAAAACTTTTTGATACAAAATTATGATAGAAAAAACGAACTTTTTAAAAATATTTTGTCTAAAGTTTCCATAATGTTCCATTACATTTTTTTAATTTTCTAACTATTATTTCATATGTCAGGCTTTACAGGGTTAATACAGCCTTATTGAGAGGTGAAATTAGGATGACGCACCTTTTAGGGAAGTAAAGTGCCGCCACCTCCGGCTCCAAATCCTTTATATCATCCAAATACACGCCATCAGAACCCAGATGGCGACTTTTCTTATCTGCATGAGTACACACAAAACACCATAAATTAAGTAATACACAAAAACTGAATTTTTAACCCAAAATTATGCAGTAAATAACCTTTTCTTTTAGTCTTATTTTGTGGGTGGGGTCCAGTATTTGCTCCTCCCTCCTCAGCCTCAGACGTCACGCAAGCTGCTGGTGTCACATCCCGCTTTTCAAACTCTTTCACTCTGCTTGATTGGCCATCAGCATGTAATGTCCTGTTGCTGTCATGATGATGGACAGCAGTTTCAGGGATGACTCTGAAATGTGTGTTGTCAGAGACTGGGATTGACAGTGCAGGCAGGACGTTTGGTTTCGCAGACAGAAACGATGGCTGTAAATACATTGTTATTATGAGGTAAGTATGAGTTTAATAAATGAGGGGTCTTTCGAATCACATTGACGTTATAGTTGCTGTTAGTTGGGTTAATGTGTCAGTGAGTTGGATTTTAGGATAATTCTGACCTTGGCAGCTTGTGGTAACTCCCCCCAGGACCACAACATGTCCGAATCCTCCTGCTGACCTTTACAAAGCAGTTCAGAGTCACTCTTAGGGGTGCAGGGACGAGACGCATTAGGACTGGAGAGAAAAAGGACATAATAAGAAAAAATATATTCCTTTACTGCACAAACTGGAGTTTTACATTCATTTTACATACATGCAAAACTCATCAATACTATGCAAATAAAGATGAAAAAAAGAGAACACTGAAGTGTTACATTTCTTATAATTGTGAATAATGGTGTGTGAGCGAGTCTCTGTGTTCCTTTATATTTATACCTTTATATTAGTATCTAATATGCTGATTTGCTGCTCAAGAAACATTTGTGATTATTATTAATGTTGAAAACAGTTGTGCTGTGTAATTTAGTGTGGAAACAGTGATACATTTTTTCAGGATTCTTTGATGAATAGAAAGTTCAAAAGCATTTATTTTGAATAGAAATCTTTTTTTAATTATTATATTATTATTAACTATTATAAATGTCTAAACAGACAGTTTTAATCAATTTAATGCATCCTTTCTAATTTATTTTCAAATAAAAATCGTACAAACCCCAAACTTTTGAATGTTTATAGTGCATATATTTTTTTATATATGATGCCCGAAAGATCTGTTTTTTTATTTAATAGATTTTTTTTATTTTTTTTTTATCTGTCAATATTATAAATATATATTTTTAGCACTAATAATTTCACTGTTAAATGTAATCTTGAACAAAATTCACATTTTTCATACAGTACATTATAATGTTGTGATGCCTAAATTAACTTGAGGGATTTAAAACTCAATTTTAGTGTGTGTGTGTGTGTGTGTGTGTGTGTGTGTGTGTGTGTGTGTGTGTGTGTGTGTGTGTGTGTGTGTGTGTGTGTTTGGGCTCTACCTGTGAACAGGAGTCCACTCTCCATCTGAGTGAGCATAAGTTGTGTTTTGCTTGTTTCCAGTGGATGACCCTCCATTCGGCAGGTCTCTACACACATAGAAACATACATAAGATACCGGTGTTGGTGTCCATAAAATAGTTACTACTTCATTTTGAGATTTATGTATTCGGTCTAAAAAGGCACAAAAAACAAAGATCGTCCGACCTGTTCTGACCGGGCTGCTCACTGTCACTGATGTCGATGTTGAACAGTTCCTCCTCTGAGAACTCCACACTCTCCTCCTTCTTCACATCCTCCAACCTGCACTTCCTTCTCCTCTTCCTCCTCTTCTTCATCATTCCATTCTCAGTGCAGGAGCCCATCAGAAAACCCCCGTCGGACGGAATGGGAGATGTGGCCAGGTAAGAAGGAATCGCTTCCTGTAGGGAATCATCAGAAAAGAAAGTTAATCTGAGGTCTGATCAAGCAAGTGTGTACTGTAAACTGTACAGTGAGCAATCAACAGACATCAATAATACGTTTGTTTTTGCTCTGAATGAGGTCACATAATATTGTTAAATGTAAAGTGTGCAGTGTGATAATCAGAAGTATTAGATCATGAGAACTATAGAGATGAAATGATGAAAATAAGACTCTGGGCATAAAAAACAGGATGTTCCCTCAGCTGATCTCAGAACCACAAATTCTGATTCTCACAAATAAGCGTCACATTTACAGTGGTCCTACCACACTTCCTATATTTACTTCCTGTATTTCTTTCGATATGATCCCATTCAGAACACTAATCTGTTCCAAAATGCTCTTCTATTCTACAATAATGCTTCGTTCTAAAATCATTGTACTGTTCTAGAACTGTTCTGTTACTTTTTAGAATTTTCCTTCTTAAATATATTCTAAATTCTAAAAGTGTTCCTTTTCTGTTCTAGAATCACTGCTCTGATCTGATCCAGAATGCAGTTCAGTTCTAGAAAGCTGGATTAAGATCTCCGGCACACACTATGAATAGAAGTGAATGAGCACAAAGTCTAGTGTGACCAAAGCTTTCAAAAGGAAACAAGCATGAATATTGGTGAGCAAAAGGTGAGTGTTTGCATGTTTCTCTTTTGTTCTGCACCTGATTGTCTTTCGTCTCCTTGACAAAAAACGCTTCTCCATTCTCGCCTAACTTCATGTGCAGATTCACAGGTTCCCCATTGATCTCAATGTCCACCTGATTGACAGAAAGAGAGAAGATAAGTCATTATGGACCAACCAGATATCATAGGAAGGTCAGACAACATATTGTTATCTCAAGTGTATCCTGGTACCACTCACCACTTTCTCTCGTGATCTCAGGACACCCATCTTTCCAAAGCGCACGTGAAATGGAGAGCAGATCAGAGCTCCATCCGGCTGTTGGACAACGATGACATCGATGCAGCCGGACAACGTGGCGGGATTCAGACCCCTGTAGAGTTCCTTCACCTGCACGAACACCTGGCCTGCCAACTGACCCACGTAATTCATGGTCTGAGTCTACATGGAGAAAGGAGGAGAAATGTCATTATATGGAACACACTCTTTGAAGTGTGCAATTTTTCTTATATTAAAGTACTTTCAGAATTACATTGAAGAAGAGAACAGAGTGTCATAGACATTTAAGGTGGATGTTTTTGCCATGAACCAGAATGCAACCACCCAAAACATCCTAGCAATCACATAGCAATGCTCTAAAGGCACATGCGTCTTCGAAACACTGCTTTTTGAAGCTTTGAAACCAGCTTTTTCTGAACCAGTGATTCGGGGCGCCTGTGAAACTGCCAAAGTGATGCGATTTCAGAAAATGAGGCTTCGTTACATCATTTGAGATGTTTTCGAAATTTCAGTGATCTCTGTGAACCCATTAACTAAAGGGTTCAAGTCTATATCAAGGCTGGGCAACTCTGGCCCTCGAAATACACTTTCCTGCAGAGTTTCAACCATGGTGAATCTCACCTGCCTGTGGCTTTCTAGTAATAGTGAAGACCTTAATTAGCTTGTTTCGGGTGTGTTTGCTAAAGGACAGTGGATCCGGAGGGCCAGAGTTGCCCAGCCCTAGTCCACATGATTTTTACCTGATCTCGAATCAATTTTATACATTTGTAGACATGTAATGACACATTTGTATAATAAAAAGGAAGAATTGTAGTTAATAGTCTCTTATTGGTCTGAATAACCAAACCCTCTATATAAAACAAACAAAACAAGCCCTAATTTAATCAAATAATACATATTATAAATACACTTTATATTTAATGGTTTTAGATGATTTGTTAATTGCATTTAATAGATTACACCTAAAATAAAACATTTGGAATTGGTTTGTAAAAGGTGTTTTTATGCATGTTTTGGCAACGCATTTACACTTTTCTGAATTCTAGAAAAATGTGTGTCTGCTCAATTGTGCTCCTTCCTTATATCTATGAAATATGTCAGTCAAGATTCAGGCCTCATCTACATTAACATCAGTTATAAAAAATTATGGAGTACCTCAAGGGTCTGTTTTAGGCCCTCTGCTATTTTCAATATACATGCAGCCCCTTGGTAATATTATTAGAAAATATAGAATTAGTTGCCACTGTTCCACCATTTCTGATGCAGAAAAGCTCATGACCTCTAGACTAGATTACTGTAATGCATTTACTAGCTGGTTGTCCTGAATCCTCAATGAACAATCTACAATTAGTCCAAAATGCAGCTGCTAGAGTTCTTACCAGGTCAAGAAAATGTGATCACATAACCCCAATTTTATCATCTCTACACTGATTACCCATTAAGTTCTGTATCAATTATAAAGTCTTGCTACTGACCTATAAGGCCCTGAACGGGTTAGCTCCCGTGTATTTAACCGATCTTCTATCGCCTTACATACTTAGCATCACTCTCTTTAAGATCACAAAACTCTGGTATTTTGGTAGTACCTAGGATATCTAAGTCCACTAAAGGAGGGAATAGACTAAACTCCTAAACTCTGGAATAGCCTTCCTGATAATGTTCGGGCCTCAGACTCACTCTCCCAGTTTAAAGCTAGATTAAAGACACATCTTTTTAGCCAAACATCCACATAATGCATCTCATAGCAACAGCAACGCTATTTTCCGTTTGTTTTTCTTTTCTCTATACAAATAAATGTACATTTAATTGAATTAATGAACGACGTCAAATTCTGAAAGATGATTTTAATTTCTCTGTACATCCCGTCGATTTGTCAGTCAAACAAAGTGACTTTTGACACAAACACGTCTTTTTTGGGAATTGCTATCCAGTTGTTTTTCCATTCTGGTCAATCTGATTCCCTCACTAGCAGTTATTGATTTTCTTTCAGAATCTCTGGTGAAGCTCTTGTGAGTTTATCACTGTACAAGCAGGAATTCTGTCACCAGTTACTTCTGTACTTGATCAAACACACATGATGCTTTTATCAAAGACTCTCTGGACGATATGAAACGTTTAGTCCTCAGCTGATCACAAAGGTCAATGATTTGATCATAACAAACATACACACTTACAGACACTAATAATGAACATATTTCTGTCAAATGCCACAGGAGGATCAGATGTCAGAATATGTTCTGTATGTAGACACACAGTCTCAGTGTGATTATCGCTGCTGTACTTCTCCTGGTTTCATATTCCTCCATAAGTGAATAATGTCAGCCCCAGACATGCCAGCTGAGTTAAAAGAACAGATTATAACAGAAATATACAGACAAGAAGAGGACCTTAAAACCATCAGTTTCTCACTGAAGCTCTAAGAGGCGTCAATCCAGAAGTGAACCATTTGAGCCCCAGGCTGAGAATTCGCCACATTACTCAAAATTATGCTTCACATGCGAAAAGGTCAGACTCAGAGGACATAGACAGAGAGAGAGAGAGAGAGAGAGAGAGAGTATGATATGTCTTATAATCTCAGTTATTTACATTCAATAATTTCATATTACTGAATTATATTTTAACAGTGTAAAGTCCAGGTTCAGAAAGTAAAAGTCCTCCTTAGTATTTTGTTCCAATCACCTGGATTTGCTAATTAGCACAGTTTTTCAGCCAGGAGATGAATACATTCATGGGTGGAATAAACATATGGCAGGACTTTTACTTTCTGACCCCTGGACTTTACACCTCTGTATTTTTATAATAATAATAGGTTTTATCTATAACATGCCTTTCCCAAGCTCAAGGTCGCTGTACAAGAAGATAACAAAAACACAGCATCAAGCATTATAGTAATATTATAACACTATTTTATAATTATAATATAAAATTATGAGTTTATTATTTATGTATAGGCTACTTGTTTATTATTTAATACATATATATTATAGAATAATTTCTTTACATGTTATTCAATTATATTGTAGCTTGTTATCATATCTTGTAGCAGATATGAGCCATCAGTACAGTAATAAATGTGATAAAATATCAGCTCTGAATTTAAGTGTAAAGGAAAATAATGACTCATCAACAGCTGTAACTATATCAGTTATGTAATCAGAGTGAATCCGAAAACAATGTTTACAGACATCACTTAAGAATGTCAACATCACAATTTCAGTTTCATAAAACATCCCAAAACATCAATAACTTGATGTAGGGTGACATATTACACACATAAAACAGAATGAATTAGATGACAGTATGTATAAAGTCTCTCTCACCTCAAGTAAAGCTCCGTTCAGCTCATCGTGTTTACAGAAGAGTGAAGGACAAACACGGTAACATTCATGCGTTCATATTCTCTCTGTCATTTTCATATTCCATGTGTTAGCGGATCGATGTGAGTGACGTCACATAGGCTGAAACAAAAACCCCTGCTGAGAAAAGACGCCGATCAGCCAATCGGTGAAAATGACTTCTCGTCAGGTTAATTTTATATTCATTCACGCTCGGACGTCGCCTCCCACGTTTCACATGACAGTAGACCTCATTTAGTAAAGGAATATTTTGAATTATCCGGCTGATAGAAGAAACTGAAAGAGAGCCGATAAGTTGTGGGCGGGCGCTGATAGTTTGTTTTATTTTCGGCTCTTGCAGGTACCGCTTTGAGTGGCAGCTGTGAGGTGATCCTTCTGACCAATCAGCGCTCAGCATTCATGACGCATAGTGGCTGCTGTGAGGTGACTACATTGACCAATCAGCGCGCCGCTCTCTTTTCTCTGAGTTGCTGCTGTAAGGTGATCCTCTTCTCCAATCAGTGAGCAGCTTTCACTGACATTCGATGTCTGCTGTTTTTAGCACTTTGCATGTCGAAAGATTGACATAAATGCAAGTTAAAATAAACTAATAAACTAAAATAGTAATAAAATGTGTAATGTCTACAATAATGAAAAGGGGTTTTAAAGAAAATAGGGTAGGGCTTGTAAACTATGTATTTTATGTAGCCTAAATATAAAGACATTTGTAGCTAGATTTTATGAAAACAAAATTGGCCTTTGTCTTTGTATTTTGCTATAGGCAAATTATACATTCATAAACTATCTAACTGTCTGTACATGTCAAATGTTTGAAGCTTGAAGGCTTTTGAGCTCTTCCTTTGTAAATACATTTCTGCGATAAATAAATAAATGGGAGTCAGTCAAACAGGCCAGAAATGTGATAATATGATTAACAGGTGACAGTTAAAGTCATATTTTGTTGTCTTAACAAATACAAGTGCATAATGTATGTTGCAAGGCCAGACTGTTTCTAAACATTACAGCCAATAGAGAGATATAGTTGTATTTGTGAGTGGAAAGACTAACCATAAAAAAGAGTCTGCAACAATTTCTGTGCATCAGACAGACCACATTAGAATGCATGTAACAGACTCTTTCAGTGTTGTGATCATGCGTTGAGAACAGCAGACAGACAGAGAGAAAAAAAGGAAACGAGAGATTGGTTTTAAGTCACGCTCACGTGTTATTGCTCTACCAACCACAGTCTGATGGGTAAAACAGCCCAGTTGAGTTGAGTTGAGTTTTGGCTCTGTTTACGCATGCGTCTTTTCATTGTGTCTACTTTGTTACTTTGCTTATTCGGTGGGTCTCAGCTGGTTTTCATCTTTTATATTTGACGAGTACCAAAAATGTCTTTAGAATGATCAAAAACTCACATTTATTTAAAACACCTTGAAGTGTTTATAGCGCCAACAACCTACAACATGCTTTACGTGACTATATACAGGCAGAATAGGAAAAATTACAATTTTGTAAATGCATCAACAACAGCAGTTATGGCTTATATCATTCTTGTAATCAGGTAATTTTTGAATTCAATCAAACCTCTAAACTATTGATCACTTTATAGAGACATTAATCAATTCTACTCACTCTGATTCTCATTGCCCAAAATGCCAACACAGACTATATAGCTTTTTTTATATACAGTATGTCAGATCATTAATATGCCAGTGAATAGTTTGGACACACCTGATGTTAATATAAATGTTGTTCCTAATCCTATGCTTAATTTATTTATTTACACAAATATAATCACAGTAATAGCCATCATTGAATTGACTTCAGCTGAACAATGACACTGTTTTCTTTTAGAGCTGCAAATGAACTCTGTTTGCGTCATTGAATTATATTCCTGTTAATGCTGTGAAGCTGCTTTGAAACAATCTGTATTGTTTTGTTTGTACTTGACTTGACAAAACTTTTTTTTAATGCAAGTGTTGGAGTAGAGATTGGAGGGAAAACATCAAGTGTTCAGCTTGCATGTGCAACATACGCTCAAAGTGTGGCGACTTCTGAAGAAGCTATATGATCCTGAGAGTGACATTTATTTATTTACTTTCTTTGAATTGGTGCTATAAACACGCTGCCAAACATACACACACACACACACACACACATACACACACACACACACACACACACACACACACACACACACACACACACACACACACACACACACACACACACACACACACACACACACACACACACACACACGCACACAAAACAAAACAAAGCCAGCAGGTTACCCAGGACCAGCTGGAGTCAGTGGCTTCTTCTCTGCTCCTGAATTCCTGGTCACCTCCAGTTTCATTCTCATCCTCCTCATCCTCTCTCTGCATGGCAAGCGCAGTGATCACAGATCTTCTCAGAACCAGTTTAAATATGATGCAGACTTATAAATATGCAAACGTTGCAGAAGAAATCAGTAAAAAAGTTAAAATAATTGCAGAGGACCTGTTTGATCAGAGCAGTTCTGCATTTCAGCTTGTTCATGGATGGCAGAGACAGAGTGTTTCTATATTTACCTTCTACACTGGTGTAAACTGTGTGTTTATGGTAATGTGAGAGGGTCAAGTTCATTTGAGACCCTCAAGTTCACAGTCCAAACACACACACGCGCAAATTAAAATGACACATTCAAATCAGCACAAAATACATTTTCAAAGAAAATGAACTGATAAGGAAAAAATAAAGATAGAATGAAAAAGACAAGCGAAAATAAACTTAAATAAAGGGAACATGGGTTTTTGTGTTTATAAGTGTAAAATTATTGAGGAAAAAGCTCTAGATTCTGAAGATTCCATTTCAGTTTGTTTGTTTAAAAAAAATATTGCAGATATTAAGCTTAATCAGATTATAGATAAGTTACGGGGAAGTAAAATATCCTGTGTCGAATAAAAAAGACTTTCAAATCAGCAAAATGTTGAATATTGAAATTGATATTGAATATTGCTAATGTAAATAATAAACCAAATAAAGAAAAACAATAAAAATGTATAATTTTTTTTTAGATATCTCTTTAGTTTACATTAGTGTTATTTATTTTTCATAAAATGTTTTCATTCAATTATATTGTAACTTGTTGTATATACAATGCATATTCGACAATGAAAAAATGAAAATGACAAGGGAATTCTGAAGTTTCCTATTTCTTTGATTTTTTACAATTTGTTTGGGCAGATATAAATTTATTTGCAGATATTAAGTTTAATCAAATTATGATAAGTGATAGGAAAGTAGAATAACTAGAATAACATCAAAAAGACAGAGCATATTGAATATGTATATAATAAAACCTAATAAATAAAAACAATACAAATATATAATGAACCTAAATAATGGAAAGAAATATATGATTAATGAGGAATGACTTCTGACCGAATTTCCCATGTCGATTTCTCCATTGATTTTATTTATTTATTTATTTATTATCGATTCATTATTTTCTTCGGCTTTTATTTTGGAAGCATACGCTGTTTTCGTCGCCGGATGCGTGTCTTTTATGTCTCGTTGTCCATTTCCGGTGCGGTGTTGTTGTTGTGGCGCTATGATATGTGAGCGCGGCCTCGATCTTTTCCCGTGAGTTTTTGTCGCGTTCTGCGGGTTTGATGTTCCGCGCCGCCGAGATCAAGAGCTTCGGTAAAGCGGGAACCGGCTGGTATGTGTCTCACTGCGGGACTGCATGTGTTTTGCCATCATTCTGTCTTTTTTAGAGCCGATCATGATGTGTGTATTTCTGACCTGATCTCACACTCACAATAAACTTAAACTGCCGTTGTATTATCATGTAGCTTTTGACAATTTACAATGGTATTCTTATATACCACAGTTCATGAATATGGTAATCATTCATTACAACTAGTACCATGGTATTACCGTCTGGTACAATCACTGGACCTTTGTACCAGTACTTTGTATTACTGGGCTAATACTGTGGTGTGCTTTTTAGAGGTATAGCTTGAAATCGTCGATCAATTGATTGATTATCGTGACTAATTATAAATCCAGCCCTTATTAAAAAAATGTCACCGTGTTTCTATCACCATTATGTATGGTCATAAAGAAGGCAATACTATGGTGTCATCACCACCAACCGTGGAAAATATAAATCCTGAAATATTGACTTTAAATATTCCCCCAGTCATTCAAAACCTGGAAATAACAGTAAAAATTGTGATTTCTGGGCCTGAATAAATTAATAAAATAAATACATGAATAAAAATCATGGACATTCTTAAAATAAATAATGGGCAAATCATAAAATTAATAAAATAAATAATAGGAAAGTAGTAGAAATTAATATATCATTATGTGACATGGCATTTAATATTTGAATATGTGAATAAATATATATATATATATATATATACATTAATATTAATATTTTTTTCTTCTGCTGTTTAAATTGCTATCTTAAGTACAATCTCTATAAATTCCTTTATGGACAAATGGATTTTTTTTTCATTAGGGGTTTCATTTTCTAATTTTAACCTAATTTCACTCATTTTGATCAGGCACTTTCATGGATGAGCTCGTGCATGACCTGGTGACAATCCCCCCCAAAAACCTAAAAAATTTATAAAGTAAATAAATTAGTAAAAAATAGACAAGATAGTGATTTATAATAGACATTAATAAACCATTATGTGGCTATTACATGATATGGCAATGATTCAGAAATCATGGAATCTTTATGCCGTTAAGCTCTCAAATATTTAATTGACTAATTGACAATTATATTTTAAAATCCTTATCCAGTTATCATCTCATTTGTGTTTGTCTTTTCCGAATGTTTCACCTAATTCAACTTGCATCACTCATTCTCATCAGGCACTTTCGGCGGACGATGGACGAGCTGGTTCATGATCTGGTGTCGGCTCTGGAGGAGAGCTCAGAACAAGCCCGTGGAGGGTTTGGAGACGGCGGAGATCACGCCCTGGCCGTCGGTTGCCTGTTGAAACGGCAGGCCCGCAAGCGTCGTGGCCGGAAGCGCCGGTCCGATAACCCCCACCCGCCGTGGGACACCTGCCACCTGAGCGAAGGCTCCGAATCCAGCCTGGAGGAGCAGAAAGACTATCGTTCGTCTACAGCAGGGGGCGCTCACACCCGTGACAACAACAACAGCGACTCGGACGAGCAGCTCGGGGCGAAGCGGCGGACGCCCCTCACCGCCGACTCCGGGAGGGGGAAGAGGCCGATTTGGCTGGAAGACTTGAGCGGAGCGGACGGTTTGGGAACCCGAAGTTTACGGAGGCGTCGGAAAGTCAAGCGCATGGCTGTGGATCCGCCACTAGATGTCGCCACCATGCTGGCTCCGCCTCCCAGAGCACCAGCAGTAGGAAGCAGCAGAGGGGCGGGGTTTAGTCCGGAAGCCAAAGGGAGTGACGTGAACAAAAACAGGGTGAAGAAAAGGAAGTTTACGGCGCAGAGACTCGCACAGGACGCGGCGGATGAAGGCGTGGTGGTGGAGAGCGAGGAGGCGGGACATACGGCCAAAGATAAGATGGAATTTGAGGAGCAGAAAGGCTCAGATGAGGACATGAGTGACAGGTGGTTAGTGATCTTCTTTTCTGTGTAGCCCCTCCTCTTCCTGTTTCTCTGTCTCTCAGAACAAGAGAGATTTTTGCTGCTTTTCTAGCTCTTAGACTATTTTCTTGATATGTTTCTGATCGTGGCCTGCAAACACTCCTCCGTCATCCGGATCAGGACTAGACCTCTAGTTTTGTAGCAGATCTTTTATATACCAGAGACATTATTAATAACATCCTTTATTAAATCCACTGAATATAATAATTACAGCTACTCACATCAGCATAATGTAGTCATAAGGCTGAATCTCATGAAATCTGTCAGGAACATGGCCAGGTCAAATTTCAACCCAAAACCAAAATAAGAAAAATATGAAATCCTGTTTCCAAAAATATGATTTTTTTTTTTTTTTCATGGTGACATTATTTTTGACAGTTATACACCCCAATTCTCCCAATTACCACAATGCGCAAAAATGCATAATGGAAAAAAAACAAAAACACAACAACAATGGCATATTATTTAAATTTGCATATTATTTAAATTATATAATGGTCATATTTTACTGCCTTAAATTTTCTGATTTTAATTCAAATAATAAAGCAAAACAATTGATTTAAAATGATAAACTAAAATTAATAATTTTATTACACTAATATATCACTGCAATACTGAATTATTATGAAAATAATCACAGTGCTAACAATCCTAAAGTGTTAGTTCACCCCCCCCCCCAAAAAAAAATTATCCTATAATTTACCCACCCTCAAGCCATCCTAAGTGTGTATGACTTTCTTCTTTCAGCCGAACACAATCATAGTTATATTAAAATAAATATCCTGACTCTTCCAAGCTTTATAATGGGAGTGAATGGCACCTTTTTTTGAAGACCAAAAAAGCGTATCCATCCATCATAAAAGTAATCCATACGGCTCCATGGCCGTATAAAGGCCTTTTCTGTAAGAGAAATATCCATATTTTTAACCTTACAGACTATAATCACTGCGTCGGGTCAGAGGTCACTCGTCCACCGGAACAAGACTCGCGTACGGCCATTATCGAAGTTATAAATATTGATATTTTTCTTACAAAAATGTATCACTTTGCTTCAGAAGGCCTTTATTATGGATTACTTTTATGATGGATGGATGAGCTTTTTTGGGCTTCAAAATCTGTTACTATTCACTCCCGTTATAAAGCTTGGAAAAGGATATTTTTAAATATAACTCCGATTGTGTGTGACTGAAAAAAGAAAGTCATATACACCTAGGATGGCTTGAGGGTGAGTGAATTATGTGATCATTTAGATTTTTGGGTGAACTAACCCTTTAAAGGGATACTCCACTTTTTTTGGAAATAGGCTCATTTTACAACTCCCCCAGAGTTAAACAGTGGAGTTTTACCATTTTCGAATCCATTCAGCCGATCTCCGGGTCTGGCGGTACCACTTTTAGCATAGCTTAGCATAGATCATTGAATCGGACAGGACCATTAGCATCTCTCTCAAAAAAATGACCAAAGAGTTTCGATATTTTTCCTATTTAAAACTTGACTCTTCTGTAGTTACATCGTGTACTAAGACCGACAGAAAATGAAAAGTTGCGATTTTCTAGGCTGATATGGCTAGGAACTATACTCTCATTCCTGCGTAATAATCAAGAAACTTGGCTGCCGTACCATGAGTCCAGCAGGCGTAATGATATGACGCAGCACCTGAAAATAGGTCTAATAGGTTAGACAAACTTAGTCCCGGTCACGTTGGAAGTTACCGAGCTGGGGACTATTTTCAGGCGCTGCGTCATATCATTACGCCTGCTGGACTCATGGTACGGCAGCAAAGTTTCTTGATTATTACGCAGGAATGAGAGTATAGCCATATCAGCCTAGAAAATTGCAACTTTTCATTTTCCGTCGGTCTTAGTACACGATGTAACTACAGAAGAGTCACGTTTTAAATAGGAAAAATATCGAAACTCTTTGGTCATTCTTTAGAGAGAGATGCTAATGGTCCTGTCCGATTCAATGATCTATGCTAAGCTATGCTAAAAGTGGTACCGCCAGACCCGGAGATCGGCTGAATGGTAAAACTCAACTGTTTAACTCTGGGGGAGTTGTAAAATGAGCCTTTTTCCCAAAAAAGTGGAGTATCCCTTTATTGGTCGTAAAAATAGGCTTCATATTGTTAGTGCACATTTTTTTTGTCAGATTCTCTCTTTTACGCAAAAGGCTTAAAACGACATGTGTGTGTTTGCAGTGAGACGAGCAGCGTGAGTAACAGCAGTGATGGGGGTCTGTACACGAATGACGAGGGAAGGCAAGGTGTGTATATTCATACATTACACAATCACCATATATCATGTATAGCATGAACACAGAGCGTATGTTCAGCATGTGTTGTGTTTCAGGGGACGATGAGCAGAGCGATTGGTTCTACGAGGGCGAGCCGGGCGGGGCTTGTGGAATTGCGGGAGTTGTGCCGTGGTGGGAAAGAGATTCCAACGAACTCGACCTCAATGACCCCATGTTCAACAGCATCCTGACCGGAGCGTTCCCGTTAATGTCACAGGGCACTCAAAGAGGTGTGTGTTTAAATGCTCTTAGGCCCCGTTTACTCCTGGTATTACGATGCGTTTTGGTCGATCGGATCACAAGTAGACGAGGGAGACACATTACCGTTTACACCTGGTGTTTTAATCTGTCTCTTTTGTCCACTTTCAATCACTTCTGTCCTGATTTCTTCGAGGGGAGGGTCTATGAGCGGGTAAATGTATGAGCTTTTCAGATCTTTTGATCTAATGGATGAAATAAGCTCACGCAATTTACACATGAACACGACCGGAGAAAACCGAAAAACACACAGAGAGCTTTAGTTTCTGCTCTGACAGCCAGACCCCGTTTACACCTGTATTTAGTGTCGTCCACTTGTGATCCGATTGACCAAAATGCACCTTAATATCAGGTGTAATCAGTGCCTCACAAACTTTAGCATGAGTTGTAGTTCACATATGTGTCCACCAGAGGACAGTGCTATACAACCCATAATGGAGACACAAGGAGGACCACATAACCCATACATCATCATACATCTTCATCTTACTGTCTAAGACAGAACCTGCAGTGCCCAGTAGCCTTGCATACTAAACCAAACATAATAAAACAAAAATGCACAGTAATAAAAGTAAAAAATATGGTGTATGTTCTAAGAAGGTCAAATTTTGATCACATACACTGATTGTTAGGTCTTCTCTCTGAAAGTTTTTAACAAAGGCTTGTTTTTCAGGGTTTCACGCCCGGCTCGCGCGACAGGCCTGTCTTCAGCAGTCACAGGTATGTGCGCTTGTCTAAAATAGGAACTTACTATTTGATATTTATATATGTATATGTGATACGTTTCATTCTCTTTCCTAACAGGGAACCTCTCAAGGAATTCCTGATAGATTACCCAGATTATCCCAGGATCCTCAGAAGTAAGTCCTGATTGGCTTAAAGGTATTTGACAGCCTAACATAGGGATTGGCTGTATGACAACGGGCAGAAATGTCAACCAGTGAGGCCGTTTACACCTGGTATTAAGATGCGTTTTGGTCGATCGGATCACAAGTGGACGACACTAAATACAGGCGTAAACGGGGTCTAAAACGTTTTGAGCTCGTCCACTTTCAACCACTTCCAGAGGAATTTGAAAACACATTTGCCCGGATTGCTTTCGTAGTGTAAAAGATCATGTGATCGAATGTGTTCAAACAGCCACAAAAGACCGTCTACTGACCTAATGCGCAAACATTACGGGAAGAGCTCTAGCCAGACGGGATTTAAACTTTAGCTGGAGACCCAAGTTTGGTTTGAAGATGAAAAATGTACCAAGCTCAATGTTCTCTCACCACTGATTTCTAACACACACTCACAGCGTTCGGCTGGTCTTGTGAATGTCAGAGCAGAACTAAAGCTGAGGCTCTCTGTGTGTTTCTGTTTTGTCCGGTCGTGTTCATATGTAAATTGCGCCAGCTTATTCCGTCCATTAGATTCAAAGATGCGTCTTAATACCAGGTGTAAACAGGCCTCAGACATTCCACGACCCGTCAACATGTTCAAGCAGTGGCAACGAAAGCCGAGCAATGCCGGGTAACACACTGATCTGACAAAACTCAACAAAGTGCCTGTCTGTGGCCATCTGTCGCCGTGTTGTGGTGCACTGTGAATTGGCCTTTACACTGTGTATATGTCCATGCTGCTTTCATTGGGCAGGACTGCAATAAATATATATATATATATTTTTTTTAACATTGTTACAAATGTGGGAGGGATGAAGACACATGGAGCACTGTGAAAATACAGAGTGGCGCGTGTCAATGTTTACTACAGCTTTAAATCTGGCCCTGGCTTTAGTTTTAGTGTTTAGATTTTTTTTTAGTTCAAGTGTCTTCACATAGTGTGAAGCTGTGACTTGTTCATTTGTTATGAATAATGTGATGATTATTTTCATTTTTTTCATTTGTATCCATTCTTTTTTTATAAATAAAAGCAAAAGTAATCAGATTTGATGAAGCACCTTTCATTTAGAAAGTACTTAGTTTTCTGGATTGCCTGAATAAAATAGGTATTACCACATGTAAATACATTTTACATTATTACATTTATTTAATTTAATGGTTATTTTAAAAAGTAAAAAGTAATTAGTTTTTTATAATTTTTTATTTTATTAAAAGTATTAAACTCAAATATATTTAATTTAATGGTTATTTTTTTACACTTTTTTTTACAAAGTAAAAAGTCATTTACAAAGCAAAAATAACATTGTATTATTATATACAGTGGCGTTCAAAAGTTTTAGATCTGTACGATTTTTTTATTCTAGATTTTTTTTTTTGTTGAAAAAAGACTTTTATTCAGCTTAAATTAAATTGATCAAAAGTGACTGTAAAGACATTTATAAAATCAAAGAATCTTGAAAATTGTTCACAACACAGGAATAAATAGCATTTTAAAATATATTTAAATAGAGAAGTTATTTTAAATTGCAATAATATTTCACAATATTACTGTTTTTGCTGTATTTTGGATCAAATAAATGCAACCTTTATTTTTTATTTAACCGATCTAAAACTTTTTAAAAGTAGTGTAAATATTATATAAATGTGAATGTACTCATATTTGTGTGTCGTCCTCTGCAGCTCGTGGTTCAGCTCCGGGACTAGAAGAGACCAAGTAAGATCTGCTCACTATGTTCAAATATTTCTCTCTCTTTAGATAAATCTATGCTTTATTTACTGTATGCCTGTATGTGTGTAATAAACTAATGCGGTATGTGTGAAGTCTTTACGTTTGACATGCAACTTTGTGAATGTTCAGTTGCTTTGGGATTCTCGTAGCGACAGAAGCCACAGGAAAAGCTGCGCTCTTAAGACTGCCAGCAGGTAAAAATACATAGCATTTATAATAATGTAATAATATGTTATACTGAAGTCTGTTTACAAGGCTGTAGCTAACCGGTCAGGGCCTCAGTTAGCTCTTCTGTGCCATTTTGCCATACACAAACCAAGTTGTCGATTTTCAAAATATGTAATTTTAGCATAATCACCTAATCATAATCATAATTAAGCAAGTAACCATCTTAAACTCTATCTCTCTCTCTCTGCAGACAGACAAGTGGTCATCTTGGCTCTTTGTGTACTGGAGATATAAAGAGACGACGGAAAGCTGCACCTGTCGGAGCTCCGTCAGCCTCAGGTAACACACACACACACACACACACACACACACACACACACACACACACACACACACACACACCACACACACACATCGCATTATAAAAGTTCCTCTAAAGAGACATCAGACCCACATGCTGAATACTACATGCAAATGATGAGTTCTTCTTTAAAGGGATAGTTCACTTTGAAATTTATTTTTGGTATGTTTTAGCTTACCTCAAGGGCATCCAAGATGTAGGTGTTTTTTTTTCCGCAGTAGTTTCAATTTTGATATTTTTAGGTCAAACCGTTCTTGTCTGTCAGTCATATAATGCAGGTCTATGGTCATTATCTCAAAGAGCATGCACAGAGTCCAAATTAAAACAATTCCCCATCGTCCAAATTAAACAATTCCCCATCGTAAGTACACATTGATGGCCTAAGACACGAAACGAGTGGTTTGTGTGAGAAAACGAACAGTATTTATATCGTTTTTACCTCTTATACACAGCCATGTCCGAGTGATCTGATCTGACGTGTAAATAATTTACTTTACACTAGATGTCGCCTTAAAGACATTCGTTCCAATGAACTGCCGTAGACAAGGCGACATCTAGTGTGTATATATCTATGCACCAGTCTGCGTACACGTCAGATCAGATCACTCGGACATGGCTGTGTATAAGAGGTAAAAACTATATAAATACTGTTCGTTTTCTCACACAAGCCGCTCGTTTCGTGTCTTAGGCCATCAATGTGTACTTACGATGGGGAATTGTTTAATTTGGACGACAGGGAATTGTTTTAATTTGGACTCTGTGCATGCTCTTTGAGATAATGACCATAGACCTGCATTATATGACTGACAGACAAGAACGGTTTGACCTAAAAATATCAAAATTGAAACTACTGCGGAAACAAAGACACCTACATCTTGGATGCCCTTGAGGTAAGCTAAAACATACCAAAAATTTATTTCAAAGTGAACTATCCCTTTAACACAAACGGTTCATGGAAACATGCGACCCATTGTCCAGTTAATTCCCAGCATGCATCATCAGGAAGAGTCGGAGGCTTTTCGCCGTGGTAACAGTAAACTCTGATTATGTGCTGGTTATGTGATTGGATTGGCAGCTGAGCAGACAGATCAGTGCTGATCTCATTTCCTCATTAAACTCCATCATTTCCTGCCCTGATCTGTGACGCAAAGCACATGCCTGCGGTCCCCGGGGGTCAGAGGTCACAGAGCTGAGATTATGCATTTCTCCGAAACTATTTAGCGTTTATGAGGAGCAGGAAACTTGACATGTATCATCAGGATTATGTCTCTCTCATTCTCTACTTTAGTCACCCTTTACATGCTAATACTTTACATTCAGGTTCAGTTCGTCAACATTTAGGTTAAGAGCATGAACTTAAAATGACCAACATTTTTGGACACACTATATTTTAGTGTTCATGCTGCTGTGCATTTGCATAAATTAGAACAGTAATTCTGATCAACTAAATATGCTAGTTATGGCATGTTTTGGAGCTGCTTATAATTATACGTAGTTCTTATAATTAAGATAATTAATTGCAGTAATATGTGTAACATGAACACTAAAACAAAAAAGTAAGTTTGTTACTATTTTTGTTTCTATTGTTCATTTTTGTTTGTTCATAACACATAAACTACTGTCAATTTACACAAACTGAGATGTTAAAAATGCATTCATGTAAAAATTAACATTAATCAAGATTTATAAATGCTGTACAAGTTTTGTTTGTTGTTAGTTAATGTAAGCTATGGAATCAGCATAACAACAGCATGGAATCAGATTTTATTCTTAATACACACTTCTGGTTGTGAGAAATTATTTATATATATATATATATATATATATATATAAATATAAACTGGAAGTAAAACTTCCAGATGCATTATGGGAAAGGTGTAATTGTGCTTGATTTTCATGAAAATCACAATACAATACAAAAATTCTATCATATATTATAATATTTCATTTTGATATTATTTTATATTATAACATAATTTTATATTGTATTATAATTTTATGTGATTTTGCCCTTTGAATTTTTGGGGTGAAATGCACCCTGGACGTGTTTGTGTGATTCACATATATATATATATGTATGTAAACTTTAAAGGTGCTCTAAGCGATGTTGGGTGACATCACTTCTTGTTGACGTTCGAAGTATTGTCAAACAAAACGGAGGCTAGCTCGACCCTCCCTCCTCCTCATCCCGTCCACTCCCCCTCCCTTCCGTGCTTCCCGAAACAGGTTTTCCAATGTAAATTCGGGACTTTGCGCGTTCTTTCTCCTTTTCCCTCTTCTTTGCTATTTGTTCATCGGAACGTCGTCTCTTTGGTCGTGTGTCGGCCATATGAAAATTCAAGAGAATATAATGCTAACGTTAGTCGTTGTCGTTGTCCAGCACATCTCTCCTTTAGCTAACTTCACTCTTCATGCTTCTCTCTCCTCCACTCCCCACACCCCCCTTCATGTGCACGCACACTAACACCCCCCCCCCCCCAAATCATTCTTGTCGGTTATTGGCTGGAACACTGTTTGTTATGTTTCGTGGTCCAGGTTTGCCCAGTTTGTTTTTGTTGCCGTTTGTGGAGCCTGGGCTGTCTACAGAGACCGTGTGTTTTTACAGTGTGTTCAGGGGACAGGCAGCTACCGGATAGTGAGGAGATGTTTGCTGGATGTGACAAAAAATGTTTCAGCCTAAAAAACGCGGCAGACGATAACCTAAAATCTTAATTCTCATGTTATGTTACCCTTATGCACATTTTTATATATTTAGTGTGTTTTTGAATGCATTTCAGGCCTTGATGCAGATCAGGGTTGATCTACAGATCTGACTTGTGGACTCTTTCCACTCATCAAGCATTACAAGGATCAGCGAGCTTTACTGCTTAATGCAGATTATCCTTTTCTCTGTGTCTCTCAGGCATAGTGGGCGAGAGCGCTTCTCCTCTCCCGGAGTCAAACGTGGGGAACCGGATGCTGCAGAGTATGGGCTGGACTCCAGGGTCGGGCCTGGGCCCCGACGGCAGAGGCATCACTGAGCCGATCCGTGCGTCTCAGAGGCCGAAGGGAGCCGGACTGGGCTTCAACTGAGCTCGAGCCAAGAACAGAGAGAGCAAAATCCGAGAAATCGTCTTTCTCTCCGTTAAACCTCAGAGTGAACAGCAGCCAGCCAGCAGGAGGCAGCACTGAGCTGACAGACCAGTAGATGTAGGGAACGAGGATGGACAGAATCCAACGAAATAGTACACCTGCATTGGCCCAGACAAGGACTGACTCTAGAGCTGCCTCACTGCCCACACACACACACACACACACACACACACCCTGACTCATCAACAGCACCATTTCAGTTAACTCCAGGTAAAACATGATGCATGTCATGAACAGTCAAGAATTTTCCATCCGACAGAATAGGAAGAATTTCATAGGAAAAATTATATTTTGCATAACAATTTTTTTTGTTGACTTTTTGACATTATTTTCATGTCAATTAAGCACATTTATCCTCAACATGCTTGTTATGGTAATACATATATATATATTTTTTTTTTGTCAGAATGAGTATTTTCTATATTCAGTACAATGATGACAAAATATTTGTTTGCATTACTGTAACGAGAATTTGGGAAATAAATGTGCTTAATTGTCATGAAAATGTTTCAATGAAGAAAAAAAAAGAAAAAGATTCTAAAAGCCTTCATTTTCTTTATGCAAAATATAATGTATTATTTCTTTATTTTGATGTTGATTTTTAATTCAACTCCCTGCACAAGTATTTAAACGAGCCCGTGGGTCGTTATCAGTGATGTTAATTACTAAACCAACCGCCAAACCTCAGCTCTCGGTGAATACCAGCGGAAATTAGCTAAATATTAGTTTCTTTTTTCGAAAATAATTTTTAAATATTAATGAAGACCTGTTTTAGCAGATTAGAACAGTCCAAATCGTCATGTCTCTATTCATTTGATATTTGTGTATCTGATGTCACTCATGAATGATATCATTTGGTTTTTAGTCGTTTTTTTTTTTTTTTTACATTAATTTATAATAAAAAAAAATATTTATTTTTTTTCATCCTGTTTTTTGACGTTTGTGCAAATATCATGCACTAATAATGAATGTCAATACCTCAGCCAATCACACTCGTGTAAGCAGTTCTGCACGTATGAAATGCTGAAAAGATGCCGACTGAAGCAAGCGACCGCTGCTCTTTTACACGACGTGCGTTTTAATGGTGGTATTATATGAGGGTTCGGGGTCCATTCTGTTCCTTTCCATTGTGTTTCATTTGGAATTCTGTGAAATGCACGTATTTCTCAGCAGAGTTTGAGTAATGAATTAGATTAATTGACTGAATTGGCTTAGTTCAGATGGAATGAACTATTCAAGGATGTGACACACTTGCTACTGACGACTGTCATTTCTGATTGTCACAAGGTGAAGATTAAGTCATTGTTGGGTTAACACTTCAATGCCTCTTAGGAACAATCCCAGATGATTGGAGATGCTATTATCTCTTTGGGCTGAATGTGACATCACTTCCTTTCTGGTGTTTGTACCGCCCTGAATGATAAGTGTTTTTTTTTTAATGGTTTTGGAAACATGTTGTATTTTTGAACCATGTTTGCACTCAGAATGAACCGTTATCAAGTCGTTGTTGATGTGAATGAGGAACATGTCAGTCTCTTCCTGTGATCTGTACTACATGCCAAACTCCCAAACATGCTTCATTTGTTTACTTTGGTCTTTTTGTCGTTTTTGCCAATTTGCATTTTGGGAACGGGGTGATATGGTCTTGATGTGTGTGTTCTGTATGTTCATATACTGTAGATCAGTATTAAAGCGCTCTCTGCTCAAGGTTGAATCTTTGAATCTTTCCAATGATCCTCCATCAGATTAAATTTCACAGTCATTCAACATGCTTAATATTTTCAACACATTTCAGTTCATCTCAGGATTCTATAGTTCAAATTCATTAATTAAATTTGTAAAGTTTAATTTTTACTTAATTATTTTATTAATTATTTAATATTTTTTATTATTATTTAATACGTATTGTTTTGCAACATTAAATTGTTGGCTTCCTCCAAAAAAAGTGGTCATGGTTTTACTAGAAAGAGCAGCTCGGACCTTCTGTTAAACGTCTCTTTTGTTGTTCCAACGGAAGAAAGAAAGTCCTTCGTGTTTAGAAGAGCATGAGGGTGAGTAAATGAATAACTTTATTAAGAGAAAACTCAGTGATCATGTTGATTGTCTTCAGGGGATGTTTAACGGTAGTTATTTCATATTCTGTGTGTTTATTGTGAAGACTGTCAGTGGGTAGATCAATACTAATATCCTCTCATCAGTACAGCGGATCTCTAGAGTAATTATAACTCTGCAATCTAGCAGAAAATTATACCAATGGACTCAATATGTCTCTCTTTTCTGCTCAGCAACTGATATGTTGAAGATTTACTCAAAGCATCACAAGAATCCTGATTAGCTCTGAAGTATGCAGTCAATGCCACAAATAATAGATAAACAGAATGACATAATTTACTATAGAAAGTGTGATGTGTTTGGGCGTCACAAATTTAAGAAATGTTTCTCTTTTTTTTACCTACTGTTAACTTGCCGCACTTTTATTGCCTTTTTCCCATTCAGATTTTAGTAATCATCATGAATAAGGTATAATTCGAAACATTAAAAATTCGTGTTTTGAAACGGTACTTTAATCCTTTAAGAGGCTCCTCCCCCTAGTGGGCGGTGTCATGTTTCATATTAAACAATTTACTGCACTATTTTAGAATCTAATCTTGACAAAACTAGCATCATTAGAAAGGTCTGAGACCATATTGATAATATTGACAGAACCAGCTAAAAATATAAATAAAAATCGCTATTTTTGTGATGTCAACTTCAAATTTGGTTTGATTATTATATTACAAATTATTTTGAAATATGTGTTTTGTATAAAATAATGTGGTAACACTTTATTTTACAGTGTCCTTGTTACATATGTTACATGTACTTAACATAATAACAGTAAATTATGCATAATTATGCAACTAACCCTCAACCTAATCCTACCCTAACCCTATAGTAAGTACATGTAGTTAATTAATATTACTTCGTACTTACATGTATAATTACACTGTAACAATGACACCTTAAAATAAAGTGTAACCAATAATGTTTAGTAAAGTCCATTTGCTTTACAGTAAACTTGAACTTTTTAACACTTTCTCTCTCTTTTTTATTTTTTATTTTTTGAAGTGCATTAATTTGCATTAATAGTCTTGTTGAATTACAACCCTTTAGATTTGGTTATGCATTTTCAAGTCTATGTTCAAAATAAGGAACATTAATGCATTTAGGATGTATTTCAGATACATAAGATGTATATTTTTTATACACGCAATTCAATTGATGATCAATTGTGTCAAAATTGACTTGTTTGATTTTGTTTAATAGAGATGAGGTCAAGACCAATGATGTGTTTAAAAAGTATTGCATTTTATTTTTAAGGCCTAAAAGTCCATAAGATATGCTCTAAAAATGCTGTCATAAATTCTCTCTCTCTCTGTGTGTGTGTGTGTGTGTCTCTCTCTCTCTCATACACAGACGAGCGTGAGACAAGCGAGATGTGAATTGTCTCGGTCAGAGGAAATCCAGCATGTAATCCTGCTCAGCTCATCACTTTGAGACCTGAATTACGTAACACTCGGCACACAGGTAACAACTGCCATACACACACATCCAGACTCATTCATAATACCACGAGTTGTGCTAACACATTTAAGTCAGATGTGACCGTAAAGTACATTCACACCTGATGCATATTGCACAAAACTGGAAAGCACTTTCTTGATCTATTAAATTGATGCATTGAGTGCTTTAGAGGATAACTAATCACAGGACTGGCCAGGTTAGGGCTTTCAAAGGGTTGAATGTTACTGTGTGAACTGTGTTTTCTGCTATGTGAAATAGTCTGTGTGACACTGAAGACTGGAGTAATGATGCTGAAAATTCAGCTTTGCATCACAGGAATAAATTACATTTGAATATATATATTAAAACAGAAAACAATTCTTTTAAATTGTAATATTTCACAATATCACTGTTTTACTGTATGTTTGATCAAATAAATGCAGCCTTAGTGAGCCGAAGAGACTCGATTCAAAAACATGAAAAAAGACCCCAAACCTTTGAACAGTATAGCGTGTTTACAAAGGTCTTTATAGAAAACATATAATCATACAATGCCATAAACAGTAAGAACAAAAATAAGAGAGCGAAACAGAACTAAAAAGGACAATAAAACGCATAAATAAAATAAAACAGTGGACCAGCATAGCCATATAGAAATTCAATAGCATTAGAAATATTGGTACCACTTTACAATATGATTCCATTTGTTTCATGTTCCATGTGTTCCATGTGTTCCATTTGTTCCATTTGTTCCATTTGTTCCATTTGTTCCATGATTCCATTCTAACTGATGCCACTACATCAGTTAGCATGAACTAACAATGAAAATAGATTAACAAACACTTTTAGATATTACTCACTATGTATTTACATTTACTAATGGGACCTTATTGTAAAGTGTTATTGAAATATCATGCTAGAATCTTTCTAATGATGCTTGTTGACCAAGAGTCTTGCTGGTTAAACTAGTTAAGGGATATAATCACGTGAGCGCATGCTACTCTCTGGCTTATAAAGCTCTTTTAAAAGACACCAGCAGTGATATTTGCTCTGTGTGAAATGTTTCATCATGATCTGAGATGGGTGTATTGTGATCCGGAGGGACGAGGAGGATGTTTAATGAGGAGCGTTTCCTGCTCTTCAAATCTGCAGTGACAATGATGATGGTGAGAGAGTTGCAGAATCAAGTAAACGTCGGACTTGGACACAGAGAGCGTTGAGATCTCCCTTTGTGTCCCAGCTCAGTGTGTGTTTGCCCTCGGCACACGAGTGGACAGAGGCTTTCTCCAGTAATACCACTGAAAACACGGTGTGTTTACCTCCTGCATAATGAAGGCTTTCTCCTTTCAAACGCCATGATCTCACATAAACACCTTATTGTTTCTTGAATGTTTGCTGAGGATTAATTAAAAAATATTTTTTTTCATTGAATCGTTTTAATATACTGAGAGAGAGAGAGTTGAAAGCCACGCCGAGGCACACTCTTAAAAACAAAGGTTCCAAATGGATGTTTTAGCATCAATGCATTTGCACTGTTTTCAGTTCCACAAAGAATCTCTCAGTCAACCGTATGAAGAACATCTTGAGAACCCTTTTCCACTATAAAGAACCTTTTGTGGAATGTAAAGATTCCATGAATGTTGAAGGTTCTTCATGGAACCATCGATAAAGAACCTTATTTTTATTTTTAAGAGAGCACTGAATCACTGTGCTGAGCAGCTTAGTGGAGTTTCTCCATTATTGAGAAAATCTCAATAAATGCAAAAAGAATTTGAAAAAGATATCAAAAAGCATAATGTTCATTTTTCAATCCGCTGCAGTTTGCATATCGCGTTGGAAAATAGTGGGACGTTTACTCGGCAACCTGCCATTTTAGGGAAAAACTAATTTAATTGTAATCATGGTCTAGTTTTATAAACATTTTAGACAGATAGACAACTAAGGGTTATGGTTAATTGGGTTTCATCCAACTTTTGGTTCACCACAAGTGAACACACTTTTTTTTACACACAAATGATTATCAGAGTTCCCAAGGTGAGACTTATTTGGTAAAATATGCAGATGATACTGTTCTTCTTTCTTTGCGTTCACATTTAGACCAGGAATATGGGCTGTGGTTTTTTTCTTGGTGTATCAGTATGAAACTGGATTTGAATGTCTCAAAGACTAAAGAGATGCTCATTAATTTTAGTAAGAAAGCACTTGCACTTCAAGCTGTGATTAGTAATGGGACACAGGTGAAAGCAGGGGAATATAAGTATTTAGGGAAGATTTTTGATAACACGTTGAAGCTTGATCCGAATACTGATTAAAAAAAATCATATCAAAGATTATTTACTGTGTATTTACAATTCATTTGTTGAAAGTGTTTTGTCTTTTTCTTTTATATGCTGGTTTTCTTCACTGTCTATGAAGAACAAAAATCGTCTACAATCTTGGAGCACATAGTCTGAATGAACTGCCCCAAGGGGATTAATAAAGCTCTAAACTAAACTAAAGGAATTAGCCCACCTGTGCAGGTGTGTCTTCTTTATTTCAAATTTTTTCCCACGTTTCTCGGAAGCGGAAGTCGTCATAGTTTGGTGAACTTCTATAGTGGTGAATGAAAGACTACATTATATTTTTCGTGTTCCCATTTGCTCAAATAGCAAAAACAAAAACAAATAGAAACGTCCACAATAGTGGTTTCACAACTTTCAAAAGAGGAAAAAGAAGAGAGAGATGATAACGGTAAACTTGACCATCACTCCCACAGCCTCACACCCTCACAGCTTTATAGTTTTTTGTAATTTGATGCAAAGGTATAGCCTAATATAATACAAATGGTAGTTTTATAAATGTACATACATTAAAAATATATATAATATAAAACTTTGCAGGATTTGGGTGGATTAGTCTGTGAAAAAGGTCCATTGGAATATTGTTTATGTAGTGGAAATGTGTTTGTGCCCTTCAGACAACACTTTTTTTGCAAGTGTGATGGGTATCATTTACCATGAGTAGGCCTACAGTTTAAAGTGCCATGGTATTACCATCTGATGATACCATGTAGGCTATGGTAATGCTTTTAGTAAGCGTAGGCTATATAATTAGTTCTGGAGGTTGGTTAGAGAATAAAACACTTTGTCTACGTTGACGCATTCATTTATAATACTCTACTTAAAATATCGCGCTATAGACAGGTGAAGTAACGACAACGTTGTGTCTTCCTCTCTTCACTGAGTCTCAAACTGAAGCGTCTTTTCACGCTCACCTGAAATGCTCATGAATATTCATTAGAGCGCGCTCACATTGGTCGATTATCCGGTGACGTTGGCATTAAGGCGGGAATAACCCGAAACGTTCCTTCAATGTTCGTAAGCAGTCCTGCGCTGCAGTGAAGAGAAACGCAGAGAAGAGAAACACTAGCAGACCAGCTTCTGTTTACAATAAAAACTCATTACAGGAGAAAACAAGTGATAGGTGTGATTTCACAAGCCTTTCCTCAGGTTATGGTTTCATTCTCAGCTGTCTCATCATGGATCTAGTGCAGTTTTATCACCCGGAATCTTTTTCCTTCCCTTCTGAACAGAACAAGTAAGTGACTTTATTAATTCACAACTTTATACGGACATAATCAGGTTTTTCATATGTAACTTTGTATTTAATGAACTTCATTAGGTGCAACTTTGTAATAGAAAAGTAGCCTATAACTGTATAAAATTGATACTAGGCCCATATTTACTATAAAATGGCTAAAATATTATTGTACTGATTGAAGGTGATCCTATATTAATTTATATTATGTAGTAGTTACAATAACAAGTATTTTGGTAGAAACTGTTACATTTTTGCAAGTGCACATGTGACTTATAGATGAGCAACACACACACACACACACACACACACACACACACACACACACACACACACACACACACACACACACACACATATGTGTGTGTTACTCATCTATAAGTCACGTGCGCACTTGCAAAAATGTACCAAAATACTTGGTATTGTAATATATATATATATTCTATATAATAAAACGTGCTCATGAAAGAAAATGTAAGAAGAAAGATTTGATCTTACGGTAAATAGATATTCGTAGATAATAGATGCGTTCAAGACTGATCAGTTTTATATTGTTTAACTCTCAAAAGATCAGATAAAATAGTAAATGGAATAAAAGTGTTTTTCCATAAATCAGCAACTTTAAATATCTGTAAAAACTGTTAATATCTGTCAATCATCAGACCATTTAAGATCAAAAGTTCCAATAAGAACTTAAAGAATACAATAAGAGAACCAGTTCAAGTTCCACAATGTCATTTTGTACACGATGTTTTTTTTTGGGGGGGGGGAGTTTTTTGGGGAAAACCATCATGCTTTAAAGGACCCAGAAACCAATACGTTGATCAGAAGAACATGTAATAGACCATCAACAATTTATCAACCTTAATTTCTAACAGAGTTATTCCTGTGTACTGAAAGGCATGATATTAGTTGCGGTGCTCGTCTAAACCTCACTTTGAAAGAGTGGGAAAAATCCCAAATATAATCCCGCTGTAGGCTATACCGTTTACGTAATGAGGACACGTTCTGGCAGAGTTCACTGACCATCTTACTGCAATAGGATTTGCTATGAGTGAAGGAGTCACAGGTAATTCCTCTGGATCCCAGACAAAAACCCTGATGGGCTTTAGGGTCACGTTACTGGCTGCCGCACACTGTGTGTGTGTGTGTGTGTGTGTGTGTGTGTGTGTGTGTGTGTGTGTGTGAGAGAACAGGTGTGTTCAGGTGCTGTGTGGCCTGTAAACACTACGTCTGACATAGTGGGAAATATTTAATTGTGCTGATAAAAGGAAAACCACTAAATTGCTGTTCCGTCAGATTGCAGCTCTTTTCAGGTTTCATGGACTGTAAAACAAAACATCCTGGTAAATTGTCTTTCTGTGAACCATGGCTAATAAAAATACAAACATAATTAACATAAACAGTTTGTAGAACGTGCACAGTGTGACCTACACAAGGACAAAACACCATCAGGGTAACACACACACACACACACACACACACACACACACACACACACACACGTGATGTTAAAACAATGCTGATAGTTTTAAAGCTATATTTAAACAATAAACAAAACAAACACTTCCATTCAAAAGTTTGGGGTTGGTTAGATTTATTGATTGTTTATGAAATATGTATCTTCTGCTCAACAAGACTGCATTTTTTAAAATCAAATACAGTAAAACATTAATATTCTGAAATAGTATTGCAGTACATTTTTGTTTATTGTAAATTTAAATTTAAATTTTAAATTGTAAATTTATTCCTGTGATCAAAGCTGAATTTTCAGCATCATTACTCCAGTCTTTAGTCACATGATCCTTCAGAAATCATTCTAATATGATGATTTACTGCTCAAGAAACATTTCTGATTATTATTAATGTTGAGTTGTGCTGCTTCATAATTTTTTGTTAAAAAGGAACAGAATTTATTTTAATTTTGTTACATTTTAAATATATTTAGGCTATATTCTGATCAATTTAAGGCATTATTGATGAATAATTTATTGCAAAACAATCTTTATAATTTAAATGAAATGTACTGGTTTTTACCGTAAATTTTAAGGTGACTCATATTTTTTACTTACAAAACCAATGTTACAGTATTTTGTGTTTGAAATCAAATACAAAAATGTTCTATAAAAGAATAAATATTGTTAGAGTTTCATTATAAATTATTTTATAATTGATATAACAACAACATTTATGCAGTGTTATGCTCTAAAATGACATGTATTGTCTGGTTAAATCAGTTTTTTAAATATAATTTATATGCATGTATACCTAACATTTAACTGTGTAATAGTAATACAATTTTATATAATAAAGAAAATGCACACATGTATTTATCCCTGTTTCTTAATTCTCATTATTCTTTTGATTTCCAAAGCTTCCTGGACCTGATGTCGATCAGCAGCCACTACATCAAGACCGAACCCTCAAGCCCTTCGTCCCTGTCGGACAGTCTGACCCAGCACAGTCCCGGGGCGTCGTCGGACGCTGGGAGCAGCTTCAGTTCAGTAACTAAAGGGAACCCAACAGGTCTGGACTCGCCTGGGTCGTACTCTGGGGTGGAGGCGGGGCTCAGGCCCCCCGGCGCCCCCTGCAGGCTGCTGGAGGAAGCGCCGGTGAAGAGCGGACACGGGCTCAGCTCAGGCCCCAAACGCCTGTGTCTCGTGTGTGGAGACGTCGGATCTGGGTTCCACTATGGAGTGGCTTCCTGCGAGGCCTGCAAAGCCTTCTTCAAACGCACCATTCAAGGTCAGGATCACAGTTTCCACAAAAATATTAAGCACAAATTAAAGGGTTAGTTCACCCAAAAATGAAAATTAGCCCATGATTTACTCACCCTCAAGTCATCCTAGGTGTACATGACATTCTTCTTTCAGACGAATACAATCGGATTTATATTAAAAAATGTCCTGACTCTTCCAAGCTTTATAATGGCAGTGAATGGCAGTTTATGTTTTGAAGTCCATCAAAGTGCATCCATCCATCATAAACGTGCTCCACATGGCTCCGGTGGGTTAATAAAGGCCTTTTAATAAAAAATATTCATATTTAACACGTTACAAAGTAAAATTCTAGCTTCCGGCCAAACGCAGTCTACTTACACCTAAAGCACAACTTACTGTATGACGTCAGAAGTAGCGTAGTGCGTCGTGGCGGAGTGTAAATATCAGCAGTACGTCGCATTACTCGCATAAGTTGCACTTACAGTAAGTGGAATCTGTATGTTCGTTTGGCGAAAGCTAGTTATTTTACTTTAGAAAGTTTTAAATATGAATATTTTTCTTACACAAACGCATCGCTTCGCTTCAGAAGGCCTTTATTAACCCGTGTGGAGCACTTTTAGCGTGGATAGATGCACTTTTATGGACTTAAAACAGAAACAGCAGTTATTTTAATACAACTCTGATTATATTTGTCTGAAAAAAGAATGTCATATCATATACACCTAGGATGACTTGAGGGTGAGTAAATCATGGGCTAATTTTTTCAATTTTGGGTGAACTGTTATTAATATTAATAATAGCAAACTGTCAACATCGATAAAAGGTGTGTTTGTGTGTTTGATACACACAGATTTAGCTAGATGCATGTTTTTGGTCCTGAATCTGATGATGTCTGTCTGTTTGTCTCTCTCAGGTAATATAGAGTACAGTTGTTCGGTCAGCAGAGATTGTGAGATTACTAAACGGAGGAGGAAGTCCTGCCAGGCCTGCCGCTTCACCAAGTGTCTGTCTGTGGGAATGCTGAGAGAAGGTGAGAGTGTGTGTGTGGATGATTCTCACAAAAACTGCCACATTTCACCGCAAAATCTAAAGGCAAAAATATTCGAAGAAGGAAAATTAAGTCTGTTTTGTGACATTATATTCATGAAAATTAAGCAACTGTAATAAATGCGTCAGGATTTTCTACAATTGAGTTTTTATTTATTTAAATTATTCAAAATGATAATTCCCAATGAACTCCTATTGCTGCAATACAATGATTTTCAAAATTAAGATTAGCATAAATACAATTTTAACAATTGAAATGTTTAGATCGTGTAATTGGTTAACGGTAAGAGAACGGACAAGAATTGTGGTGGTAAATATGCTTGATTGATTGTCATACAAATCCTAATTACGCATTATTATATGTTTTGTTGGATTTTATTATTTGCGGTCAGCATTTAGTTTTCTGCATCAGAGCATATTTGGGTTATGACCCACTATTTGAGAACTACTCCTTTAAGCAAAATGTCTTTGTTTTGATGATATTGGCACATTCTTGACAGGTTTTGTGAGAAAATGTAGTGCGACACTCTATATGAATGACAATACATGCAGGTTCTTTTGATTTGTTTGGCTATGAAAGCATCTGAGATCAAACACATACAGTACAGGCCAAAAGTTTGGAAACATTACTATTTTTAATGTTTTTGAAAGAAGTTTCTTCTGCTCATCAAGCCTGCATTTATTTGATCAAAAATACAGATTTTTTTTTAAATATTGTGATATATTATTACAATTTAAAATAATTGGTTTTCAATTTATTATACTTTAAATTATCATTTATTTCTGTGATGCAAAGCTGAATTTTCAGGATCATTACTCCAGTCTTCAGTGTCACATGTGACATCCAGTCTATCACATGATCCTTTAGAAATCATTCTAATATTCTGATTTATTATGAGTGTTGGACACAGTTCTGCTGCCTAATATATTTGATGAATAAAAGGTTAAAAAGAACTGCATTTATTCAAAATAAAAAAATATTTTCTAATAATATAAATCTTCTTTACTATCACTTTTTTATCAATTTAACACATCCTTGCTGAATAAAAGTATTGATTTATTTCAAAAAAAGAAAGAAAAAAAAATTACTGACCCCAAATCACTGACCAGTCGTGTATATTGTTGTTACAAAAGATTTCTATTTTTAAAACATTTGCTTCTTTTTTTTTCTTTTTTTTTACTTTTATTCATCAAAGTATCCTAAAAAAGTATCACAGGTTATGAAAAAATATTAAGCAGCAGAACTGTTTACAACTTTGATAATGAATCATCATATTAGAATGATTTCTAAAGGATCATGTGATAGACTGGATGTCACATGTGACACTGAAGACTGGAGTAATGATCCTGAAAATTCAGCTTTGCATCACAGAAATAAATGATCATTTAAAGTATAATAAATTGAAAACCAATTATTTTAAATTGTAATAATATATCACAATATTACATTTTTTTTCTGTATTTTTGATCAAATAAATGCAGGCTTGATGAGCAGAAGAAACTTCTTTCAAAAACATTAAAAATAGTAATGTGTCCAACTTTTGGCCTGTACTGTATATATTGGGCTTCTGGAATTTACTTTAGTGCTTTCACATACACAACCATAGATGTAATAATTATATTCAGATAAAACTGAAGCAGTCAGCAAAAAGTGTGATATTAGTGCAGGTGTGGAGTCGTTTTTTTGCTGCCCTGATTTAGTTTCAGTGCACCTGCCTTTTCAAAACGCTGCCAAAATAATTTGTAAAATCAAACGGATGGAGATCTATTTCAGCCGAACTGTATATTTGATTATACTTGTTCTACAAGTTCTTTTCTCTTATCCCATAATCTACATTTTTAGACACAGCTGTCACGGGTATTACTTTTGACATGTAATCATTTAGCAGACGCTTTTATCCAAACCAACTTACAAATGAGGAGAACAATAGAAGCAATCAAACCAACAAGGCTGTGAGTGCTGTGTTATGGGTATGATCTGCAGCACAGACGATGAGACGCAGAAGTAGCAAAACACAGTCTTTATTCAGAAATCCTAACACTTGCCAACTTGCCAACCACAATAAACCATAAACGAGCAGAACTGAAACAGGAGTTTAAACACTCACCGGCCACTTTATTAGGCACACCTTGCTAGTACCGGTTTAGACCCCTTTTGCCCCTTATATATATATATATACATAGTTGAATCAGTCACAAAGAATTAAGGCAGTTCTGAAGGCAAAAGGGGTCCAAACCGGTACTAGCAAGGTGTACCTAATAAAGTGGCCGGTGAGGGTTCAAACTCCTGTTTCAGTTCTGCTCATTTATGGTATATATATATATATATATATATATATGATGCAAAAGCCTCTAAGTGCCATCTGAAATTTTCTTCTAGAATGATAATTTTTATCAAGCTCGTATATTTAAGTTAAATAATTTCACTTAAATGGCAATGCAAATTACCTATGGATTGTAATTTAAGTGAAATTACTTAAATATACAAGCTTTATAAAAATGAGCATTCTAGAAGAAAATTTCAGATGGCACTCTTCACACACACACACACACACACACACACATATATATATATATATATAAATATATATAGACAGTATATATGGTATGTTATTATTATAAAAAGTTTTAGATTATAAAAATATTAATTTTATATTAATTTAATATGCTTTTTCAAATTGTATTTTTATATATTTATATATTTTTTAAACAATTTTGTCTTGCATACTTATATTACAATATTAATGTATTTACATTAATTGTTGTGTGTGCAAGTTATGTTTTTGTTCTTTTTTGGGGTGTTTTAAGGATAAATCTAAGAAAGTTTTGTGAGGCTTATTATAATAAATTAATAATTTATATTTATATTGTTCATTTCATATTGTTGTCTTGCATACATGTATTACAACATTAATGTATTGACATACATTGTTATGATGCATTACAAACCTCTCTGAATAGGTCTGTACTCATATTTTTAATAAAGTAAATTCTACTATTGTCAGACAGTTTCTATGTATTTTGTAATAAAGAAAACAATCCACAGATTATATAATTTACATTTAAGAATCTACATTATTTTCTTCATTGTGTGTGTGTGTGTGTGTGTGTGTGTGTGTGTGTGTGTGTGTGTGACTCCAGGTGTGCGTTTGGACCGGGTGCGAGGAGGACGGCAGAAATATAAGAGGAGAATTGACTCTGATTCCAGCGTGCACCTCAGCGTACCTCCACCTCACAGAAAACCCCGTAAGAAGCAGATTTCCCCTCAGCCAGACACATCTGCGTCTCAGTATGCGTGTTCATAATCTCCCCTGGCTCTTTCTTTAGCGTCCTGCAGCATTCAGGGGGAGAATCAGGTGGTGACCCTCCTGTTGGGGGCCGAGCCCGAGCGAGTGTGTGCCATGCCTGACCCCGCGCTCCCCGACAGTGACATCAAAGCCCTGACGACCCTGTGTGACCTCGCCGACAGAGAGCTCGTGCTGAACATCAGCTGGGCCAAACACATACCAGGTACACATACTCGAAACTCACATGCCAAAGAGACTTAAATTACACACACACACGTGTTTTATCTACTATCTGTTTTGGATACAAAGAGATAAAGTGCTGTTAGTTCAGATGTGTTTCTGTGTGTCTGGTAAAACAACTGGAATGTCAGATCATTAGATGTTTTCAGAGAATAAAAATGTCTTCCTGTATTCGAGACGTCTGCCCTTTTAGCTGCTCTAAAGACACATTTATGCATCTTAATAAGGACATTTCATAGACTTTTGTCGTTATTAAAGCTAATGTATTTACTACAGACGAACACACACGCACTCTTGTACATCTATCTTTGTGAGGACATTTACACAATGCAATCTCTAGCTCCTTACCCTAACCCTACCCATCACCTGTCTAACCCGAACCCTTACCCTAACACTACCCTTAACCTAATTATAACCTTATCCCTCAAACAAAGTCTTGACCCTCAAACTGGCCTTTAAATGGGTCTCAGGAAGTGATGACAGGACAAAATGTCCTCACTTTACTCTCTTTGACCTCACTCCTATGGCCTAAAACTCAAACCGGTCCTCACAAAGATAGTTGTACAAGTACACACACACACACACACACACACACACACATACACGCATACAGAGAACTGGCCAGCACCTGTTTTGGTGTTGATACTGACCTCTATAGTAATGCTTACAAAACAAACCATAAAACCAGGTGTGTGTGTGTGTGTAATTCTCCATAACATGTGACTGATTATATGCCATAGTTTTGTGCACTGGATTTCAGTATTTGGTAAATAAACATCATTAATTCACATATGGACAGAGAGAATGTGAGTGATTATTACATCTATTACACATTATCTACATGAAGACACACAACAGACTTCTATTGTTTTTATATAAGGTTATAATGACTACAAAAATAATAAATGAAAATCAAAAAATATTGTAATCTGTATCCTTAAACATCCTTAAAACAAAATTAATTTACTTGGAGGAAAAAAATGTGTAACATATTAACTTATATCTTGATAAATTGATATATACTGTACAGTATGTGTTTATATTATTATAACATTTTAGTTGTTTTAATGGTGGATCTTTTTGTGAGGCATATTATTATAATAAATATTATATATTTGATAGGGATGCACCGATATGACAATTTTGGCCGATACCGATAACCGAAAATGTTTCATATTTGAAAGCCGATAACCGATAAATTGGCCAATAAATATAAATCCAAGTTTTTATATAATTTTTGAGAGATGAAAATCACCATCACCATCAAAATCTATATCCCAAGCACACTATTATATTGATATTCTCATAATTTGATGTCGCCTATATGACAGACTTGTGCTGCACATGTTGCACTTAACTGTATATTTCTTTTTTGAAGTGATTCCAGTCATATTTCAAGCAATTCAAAATCACCATGGCGACCAGTGCACATCTGAAGTGTCTCAGCTTTATCGGTTTTAATATATCAGCTTTAATATAATAAATATTTTCACATAACATTTGTGCAAGGACCATTCAACACTTTTACATAAATTGTTTTAAAAACTTCCTGAGTATGAATATATTAAAATATATATGTTTTCATATTATATATTAAAATATTATATATAAATATTATAACTGTTATAGTGTTATATTAGTTGACATTTTTCAATAATTTGATCATTTTTATATTTTTTGTCTTGTGCAATTTTGCTTCTCAATTGAATTAATCTTGTCTTAAGGATTTTTAACTAAAAAACAAAACATTCCTTCTGATTTGAAAACATAAAATTTTTCGCCTTATTCTTACTATTGTCAGGCTTAGCTCACTTCTGTGAACAGCTTTGTCCCCAAAGTGTAACGCAATCATGTTTGTGTGTGTGTGTTTGTGTGTTTTTCATACACATGAGCGGTTGTGTGTGTTCATGTCAACATTGAAATACTATGTGTGTGTGTGTGACAGCAGCATTGTCTGTTCCCTGGCGTCTGAAGCAGGATGTACAATAGAAGATGACATTGCTGATTTAAATGGCTCCAGGGTTGTTTATTTGCGTTGTTTGAGTGTCATGAGGGCCCTTTGATTCCGTTAACACGTTTCACAGACGTCGATACGGCCGCGTCTCCAGCGCACAGCGTGAACCCGCGATCGATCAGCGCGGAGATGCAATCAGCTAATGAACGTCACTCAGGAGGAGAGAGAGCGAGAGATACGAGTCATTACGGCCTCTGATAAGCATCAGTGATGGGTGAAAAAATCAAATCAAAGCTCCTCTCCTCCCTCGCCACACCAAACTAATCACTGGCTTTTTAATTAAGTGTGAGAGAACGTGAATGAGAGAGATTTGTCCGTCATTGACGCGGTTCTTCAGGGGACAAACCCCTGTCACACACACACACACACACACACACACACACACACACACACACACACACACACACACACACACACACACACACACACACACACACACACACACACACACACACACACACACACACACACACACACACACACACACACACAGACAGACAGACCTGTCTTTCCTAACAGAGGTCACAGTCCAGTCTGAAACTGAATAGAAATTAGCTCTAAAATAAGAAGGTTTTCTCTGTCATATTAAAATCTTATTTTATGAGCTGATTCAACATTTCAGAGGCAGGTGTTAATTAATTATATAGCTAATTATGTACTTATTTAGGTGATTAGTTGTTTTAGTTTGTTTATCAGATTAGTTGTTTAGGAAATTAGCTGAGTAAGGTGAAATTAGAAATAAGTTTATCTAGATAATAGATATTGATTGGTTATTTAGCTGAATATAGTTGTTTTGGATTACTTATTTAGCTGATTAGTAGTTTAATTAGGTGATTAGTTGTTTTAAATATGTTAGAGCTGCACAATTCTGGATAAACTGAGAATCACGAATTTTTTTTTTTTTAAATAGAGATCACGATTCTGAACAGAATCTAAACAAAATAACATGTAATTTACTAGAGTTTCTTACAAAATGTTAATTACTGCAGGCTTGTTTAAAGGGGTAGTTGATTATGATGTCACTTTTCCAACTTTAGTTAGTGTGTAATGTTGCTGTTTGAGCATAAACAACATCTGCAAAGTTACAACGCTCAAAGTTCAAAGCAAAGGGAGATATTTGCTTTTAAAGAAATTGCTTTTTAAGGACTACAACAAACGGCTGGTAGGGACTACACAACATTCCTCCCGGGTTAGTGACATCACCAACCCTAAAATTTACATAAACCCGCCCCCGGAACAATATTTATAGATTATCAAGACAAAATATGCTAATCAATGACTAGAAGATATCTACACAGCTACATAAATTCATCAACTAACCATTCAGAAATATCCTGTTGCTTCTACATGTTGTCACTTCTTCTTGAGTCTCTCCATCATTGACTCCGTTGACATCACTGACTCCAGTTTGAACATAAAAGGCTAAAAGTCTTTGAAATTTCCAGTGCATGTCTCTGTGAGGTAAAAGGACACGAGCTCTTGAAGCTCCGCCCCCTGTGCCGGGAGCAGCAGCTCATTTGCATTTAAAGGAACAGACACAAAATGGTGCGTTTTTGCTCACTCTCAAAAAGTGACAACTTTAACATGCTATATAAAAATATCTGTGGGGTATTTTGAGCTAAAACTTCACATGCACACTCTGGGGACATCAAAGACTTATTTTTTACATCTTGTGAAAAGGGCATTATACCGCCCCTTTAAAGTCCCCCTGTAGCCAATAATTATATCCCTTTAAACTCATCTTTGATTACCAAAATGACACATTTAATCGTTTTTTCCTTGAATTTTTTTTCTTCATGCCTTAAAATAGTTTGAATGTAACTCTACACCCTTTCCTCATTTAGTATATGCAGTTCTATGAATATGCAAATGAGCTCCGCCTCCACTCACTCACACCAGCTCAGAGATCCATTCGTTGACGATCACACGTTGATCTGATTGGTTACAAGGTAGTTTGTGACGTCAGAAACACCAGCGATTTCAAACCGTGTTTTTGAGACTGTCTTTGGTTCACCGCATTACAGTAAAATTACATTACATTACATACATACATAAATACATACAGACAGTACATAAAATACTATCATTGTAAACGACTGTAGAATTAAATAAAATGCAGTAACCAATTATTTGGAGCAAACTGTCGTCACTCAAATGTGCGTAAGAGTGCTCTTGAGTGTTCTTAGCTAAGAACAAATCCAAGATGAGAAAACATTAGTGAATGTCAGAATCTTCGTAAAAAGTGCGTAAGTGTAGCCTGGTTAAAACCAGACCATTCTAAGTAGTAACTGAGTTATGGTCTGGCAAAGCTTCATTAATAACTCATTTCCAAAGGGGCGTCACCAACGGACGTCGCTCAAATGCCTCTGGGCGCAATTGGATAGACCTAAAACCAATCAGAGCGATCGTCATCGTGTAAAGCCATATGCTGCGTCCCAATTCGCCTAAGTTACACTACGCCATAAAAGTATGTACTCTTTTTGTGAAGAAAAGGTATTTACTTTTGAATGTGTAGCAAAAAAGTAGGCAAGCTTTGGGACATACTACTTCGTCATCTTTATCGGACGGATCTGTCACGTGCGTCCTGTCACGTAAACTGCCCTGTCAATCATCTTGTAACAGTTAAAATCCTCTATTAAATCCAATTTAATTTCCTACCGTTTCGGAGAGAAATGTAGTAGCACGTTCATTTGCCAGTGGGTCTTTCATGGAGACTGTCCTCATGTGTTTGCAATTTGAATATAATAATGCATTTAAAAGTTGGTGCGCTTCACCAACGGACGTCGCTCAAATGCCTCTGGGCGCAATTGGATAGACCTAAAACCAATCAGAGCGATTGTCATCGTGCAAAGCCCCCCCCAACGTTTCTGATTGGTGCCGCGATTTCGACGGATTAGAAATGGGCTTGAATGAGCTCTTTGCCAGACTACTTGCAGAGCAAATCTAAATTTGCCGGAAGTTGTCTGGGTTTTCCCAGGCTAGCGTAAGTGTGGTTTAAGAACACATTTCTTCGTAAGAACGGTTGGTGAATGAGGCCCAGTGATCTGATCTATAATCTGAGCTTCTCTGATCAGTAACTCATCACTCCTGCAGGTTTCTCCAGCCTCTCTCTGTCCGATCAGATGAGTCTCCTGCAGAGCGCTTGGATGGAGATCCTTATCCTGCGAGTGGCTTTCAGCTCGCTGGCCTGCGATGACAAGCTGGTGTTTGCGGAGGATTACATCATGGATGCTGAACAGGCGAAATCAGCCGGTCTGCTGGAGCTCCACATGGCCATATTACAGCTGGTGCGCAGGTACAGATCCATGAGGCTGGAGAGAGAAGAGTTCGTCACTCTGAAAGCCATCGCTCTCGCCAACTCAGGTAAATGATACGAGTAATTGTACAGAACATTTGTGCAAGGAACGTTCAACCCTTTTACGCAAAAACATGCTTTAAACGAATGCGGCTAATAGCATTATTAAAGGTGAAGTATGTAGTTTCTGCAACACTAGTGGCACCTATAGGAGAATTACAAAAATAAATAATATTTTTAAAGGCATACTATGCAGTTTCCGTTTTTGTCAAACAGCGACCCCTAGAGTCGCTGTGGAGTACTTGTATTTAATGTTACTGTCGTAAATACCAACGAGTGAAAGCCTGACTGAGTGGGACTCTTGTCCGGTTCCTCACGGGGTCAGTTTCTCGTTTTCTTTTCCTTGACTCTTCCGACCGCGATTTCTTCGTTTTCTTTGTCGACTCTGCCATGATTCACGTCTGAAATGCGTGCTAGTGTCTTCCATAGAGGCTGCTTCATATGTTGTTGATGGATGTGGCGTCGTGCCATAAAGCAAGTCGTGATTCTCGCGAGATTTGATGGGGCGCCACCTCTAAAACCTGCATTGCTGGTTTTGCCAGCGGCGCCATGCGATGTTCCTCCCCCAACTCAAACATCACAATCACAGCTCTTACAGTCCGGATGCTTGTGGAGGCTTCTTAGCAGGTTCTTTCAATAAAAGGTCCAACATATTAGGAATACGTTTAGCTGTGTTGATATGTTTCATGAGTAAGTGTAAAGAACATAGGCTAGTAAGAGCTGTACGTGTAGACCTCCCTCTCCTGGCCTCAAGAGGCGCATTAGCGACTTAGCAATTAGCAGTCTTTAGACCCATTAGCACACCCGCCTCCCACACCGGAGACCCCGGTTCGAATCCCGCTCGGGCAGTCAACGGCAGCTGTCACAGTTGTAACGCGACAAGAGCAAACCTCCGTTGGTTAGACCATCCCATTTATATATTCTCGGTCCGACCTTTGTTGCCTCCGTAAGGCTTGGCCTTTGAAGTCTGCGTCCTTTGAAGGATGCAGCCTCTGAATTGGGACTCAATTCTCTTTCCCCGCCATTGACGGAAATTTCAGACTTTCCATGTTTTCACTGTTATGTGGTAGGGGGCGCTATTAGGCATATTCTGAAAGAGTACAGAATCTCTTGATCAAAACACAGGAGAAGAAGAAGCAAAAACAAGCGATATCATATGTTAGCAGATGCATATGTAAAATAATGCGATAATCAACATTAAACAGCATATAAATCAAAACTGTCTAATGTTACTGAATGAAATGTCGACCCAGGATGAGCTACAGGACTGTGAAGCTTTGGGAGTGTTGATGGACTCGATCTACTCCATCTGTGTTTTGATCATCGTTCTGAATCCGATCAAGACATGGTCTTTGACAAAAATGCGATTTTCTCAGCTTTTTGCTGAAAATGTTGCTTTTTTATGAAACTTACCAATATTCAAGTGTAGAAAAAAAAAGGGATGCATGAAGCTAGAATACAGCTTAAACGCAGAGGGTCTGTTCTTTCTTTTGATAAATTGCATGTTCAAATATTCATACAACAAAATATTCTGTCGGCCATGGAACTTTTGTGAAAAATAATAAAAAATGCTGGTGGTGGCTGGCAACTTTTTTTTTTAAACGCTGGCGGGGAAAGAGTTAAGCTGCGAATTGATGGACAGATCTGAGCGGACCGCTCTCAATGTGAGACTCGATGTTTGCACTTTTTGGGGAAATAAACCCATTAATGGCTTACTAATAGTAGTCAATGAACAATAAACTGGGTTAAGAGAATGTATTTTAACATAAACAAATCTTACATACTTCACCTTTAACACATTTTCATCAACATATTATTGGAACACACTACATTATTTACTGTCAATATTTTAATAAAGGCAATGCAATTTATTGAAGACGACAGTCAACACCTGATGTTTTGATTCCCTCTCTCAGACTCGATGCATATAGAGGACGTGGAGGCCGTTCAGGGTCTTCAGGACTCTCTCCATGAGGCTCTTCTGGATTACGAGTGTGTCCATCACAGGGAAGACCCTCGACGGGCGGGCAAACTCATCATGACCCTCCCGCTCCTCCGCCAAACCTCTGTCAAAGCCGTGCGCCGTTTCTTCAGCATCAAGCAGGACGGACGCGTCCCCATGCACAAACTCTTTCTGGAACTTCTGGAGGCCAATGTCTGATCCTTAACCCGATTGGACCATCAAACTGAGGTGACAGAAACGTCTGAAAGAGGATTGTTCACAAATCCACGGGGAAAAACAGGCGCGTGTCATGACATATAAAAATAGTACAGGATATACTCCAACAAACACAGTTTCACATAATTGAGGATTGATTTAACTAACAAAAAATAAGTTTCAAATATACACTACTGTTTAAAATTGGTTGTTTTTTTTTTTTAACCTTTCTTTTCATCAAAGAATCCTGAAAAATGCATCAGTTTCCATAAAAATCAACTGTTTTCAACATTGATAATAATCAGAAATGTTTCTTGAGCATCAAATCATTCTGAAGGTCGGAACATGTGACACTGAAGACTGGAGTAATGATGCTGAAAATTCAGCTTTGATCACAGGAATAAATTACATTTTAAAATATATTTAAACAGAAAACAGTTATTTTAAATTCTAATACTTTTTCTCAATAATGGACTGTATTTTTGATCAAATAAATACAGGCTTGGTGAGCAGAAGAGACTTTTTCAAAAAATTCAATAAAAATCTTACCGACTGATGGAAGTACATCAGTAAGTGCTGGATGTGAATATCGTTGAATTAATGGTGAAACTTTATTTATAATGGTTTGTATTTATTTAATTTATTAAAGATAAAGAGCATTTAATTTGCAGAATTTTTTTTCAGTTTTCATAAGAGTTCTATCATAGTAGAGAGTCAGCCTTGCCAAATACATAATAGTCAATAATTACTCTCCTGACACAAATATAAAGGAAAAACAGTGTTCAACAACATCTACTATACACACAATTTTCAATTCAAAAGGTCTCAGAGATGCAGTCTAGACAGAAATATGATGTATAGATTAACAACATTTAAGTGTGGAAACATCAAATAACAGGCGTACCAATGCACTTTTGACATTTTAACTAATAGATTATGTACTAACATAGGATCTCCAGATGCTCATTAATATATCTAAACAAACTAAGCTTTTTTTAATTCAATTTTTACCACCTTTTACCACATGAACCTTTTAGCACACCAAATTAAAAAGGCTCTTGCTCATTAAATGACAGAAAAGAAAAGCCATAGCAATATCTGTTCTCAGCCATTCACAGAGATGTGAAAGGATGTTTTGAAGCAATAACTGAATGTTGGTTGAATTCATCTTTAAATTAGATAGTTCACTCAAAAATGATCTGACATTTACTCATTCATGCTGTACCGTTCTGAGACATTTCTTACATGTGGTTTTATGTCATATTAATGTGCTGATTGTTGTCAGTCATTCATTGTGATGATCAGAAATGAATATGTTTACCGTAATAAAGGAAACACTACAAGATAGAATTAATGTGAACAGGACAGACTGATCTCTTGTGAGTTTGTTAGTCACATCTGCACCAGTTTAACAATGACTGTCATTCTCTGGATTTCTGGGTGTGTTATTTACGGCAGTTGTGTGTGTGATTCTCACTGTTTCTGCTTGTGAAGGTTTTGTGGATGTTGTACGATGCTCTCATAAACAATAGTGTAAGTTTATCTTCTCGTTATCTGTTTGATTATATGAAATGACTCTTTTTTTTTTTTTAAATAAATGGCAAAAATTATATAAAGATATTCAATAATAATGCATTAAATAACGGACTTGACATCTGTGTTTTTCGTCTTTGATTTGTTTTGATTTGTCAGGGTAACATTCACCAAAAACAAGCAGATTATTCTGCTTATGAGCTGCGTCACATTCATTTGTGTTCGAACCCTAAAAATTTCTAATTATATTATTTATTTTTGGATTATGGCAATCTGATTGTTTTCTTTTCAGATAAAGAGCTGCATGACAAATATAAACATACAAGCGTATATTTGACTCCAAACACTCAGAGATCAGCAAATATTCCTTGTAAATAAGCAATTACTTTATTTGTGTTTGATATCACGGTCGTTTGGTGGGATGTTTTTCCAGTGACAGTGATTTTGATCACCTACAATAAGATCTGGTATTCTGGTTGGTTGCGTCAAAAGAGTCGAGTGTCTGTTGATGCGTCTCGTCAATGTAGGTCTGGAATTTAATTTCTCTGAGAAAGAGAGATCATTGTGATGGCTGTTGTACCTTTATGTCTATGAATAATCAAGCTAATCGATGCAGATAAATGAACAGCATGTCAGACAGCTCCTCCTGCATCATTTCACAGGCCGTCAGGAACCATCAACACATTAGTCTCTCTACACTGAGGGTAATTAATGAGGCTCGTATAAAAGATGCTTACACTGGAAGAATCCTGTACGGCTCTGCTAGCAGAATGAAAATGTAAGTGTGAGTGTGTGTGTGTGTGTGTGTTGGGATTGCGGGACAGATCCTGCTCTGAATTTCTGTGACTAGCACTATCTTTGTAGTTGGGAAAGTTAACAACAAATTTTTTTACATTTTCTGAAGCATGTGAAACGCATGCCTGTTGAAAAGTCACTACCGTGATACAAACCAAACCAAACCAAACCTAAACTGCTCCGTCCCGCCCAGGCATGAACTCTACAAGAGGCTGAAGGTGTCCTGTGGTCTCTGGCACCGAGACGTCAGCAGATCCTTCAAGTCCTGTAGTTTGAGGTGGAGCCGCTGTGGACTGAACTTGTTGGTCCGGCACATCCACAGATGCTCAACTGGATTGAGATCTGGGGAATTTGGAAGCCAGAGGAACACCTTGAACTCTTCATCATGTTCCTCAAACCATTCCTGAACAATGTGTGCAGTGTGACTGTGCTTCCACCAGGGAACACCGTTGTCATGAAGGGGTGTATCTGGTCTGCAACAGTGTTTAGGAAGGTGACGTGTGTCAAATAAACGTCCACATGAATGACCGGACTCAGGGTTTCCCAGCAGAACATTGACCAGAGCGTCACACGCTCCCTCCACCGGCTTATCGTCGTCCCACAGTCCATCCTGGTGCATCATTACCCTTAGGCAAACTGCTCCGAGGTCCAGTTCAGACACTCTCATGGCCATTGTAGGTGCTTTCAATGGTGGACGGGTCATCATAGATCTCTGATTGCTCTCCATACGCAGCAGATGCACTGTGTGCTGTGACACATTCCTCCCATAACCATCACTGAAATGTAGTGTGCCTCAGTAGACCTTCTGTTGACTCAGACCAGTGCAGTCCTCGTGCATCGAAGAGCCTAATAAGTTGCCAGTAAATTCTGGACTGTTGGTAAATTCTCAGCCCTGCTGACCGAGATACTCTGACCCAGTCGCTCTGCCATAACTATCTGGCCCTCGTCAAAGTCGCTCAGATCTTTATTACTGCTCATTTGCATCCAACATGTTGATTATGAGAACTGATTGCTTTCCATCTATGACTCAACTCAATGAGGCCTTGTTAGGAATTATCAACAATATTCACTTGTTTGCTTTACCGCTGTGACTGGTGGTCATAATGTTTGGTTAAATATATGTGTGTTGTAGGACAAAATGTGAAAGTATCATTATTTTTACTCATAAATTGAAAACCGGACAGCTTGATTTAGCGTGTGCTGGTTCTGTCAGTCTGTAAGCGAGTTAGTGTGATTGTCTGTGATTAATTACATCTGCAGATGATTTTATCCCAGAGTGCATTAATTCACTAATAAACCCTCGGTGTCTCAAACGCGACCAGGCGAAACATGAATGCTGATCAGGGAATTAATGGATTAGCATTTTAGCGTCATGATAAATTAAATCCGCTCTGTTTGATATAGTGCGCATCGTGCACCGGGAACTGACTCATCCACCGGCCTCATATATCTCATGATATATCAGCAGAATATCTCATGAATATTTCATTTTCATACTTGCTGAAATCATCAGAAAGTTGACTCATCATTAAACGCGTTTCGTAAATGGCAAGTCAAAATTGTTAAAACGATTAGTATTTCTTTAATTCTGTATTTCTCTTCATGTTTTTATTATAACAAATATTGCAGAGACATGTTTGACGAAGTTTCTACAGAGAGCAATCCGCACCATAGATATATCTATGATGTGCACTTTAATCCGCACTGGCCTCTAGTGGTTCCGATACGACATTACAGCAAACCTCAATATTCACTCAACGGAAATAAACAGACAAATAAAAACCTGCACTACACAATGCAAATCATCTAGCACATTGGACTAGTAATTCATTTGAATATGCATACAAACATCTGTTAGATCAAAAGTATTGCCCTCAATATGGTTTTAACTTGATAACAAGAAGTTAGCAGCAGTGTTGTTTTAGATCTTTGATATAGCCTAATATTATAGTTTTTGTTAATATTTTGAATGAGTTTTTATTGTTGTATTTTCTGTTTTCATTTTCATTTTAGTTTAATGTTGGGTAATTTTGTTAGGCCTAATGTGTGATTTGTCGTTTTTATTACTTTCTTTTAGGGCTGGGAAAAAATTAATCGCGATTAATCGCATCCAAAATAAAAGTTTGTGTTTGCATAATATATATGTGTAGCCTACTGTGTATAATTATTTTGTATATATAAATACACACATATGCATGTATATATTTAAGATTTGTATTTATTTATATATAAATTATTTATATTTATATATAATATAAATTATGTATAAATGTATATACAGTATATACATGCAAATATTTCTTAAATAAATACATATGTGTGTATTTATATATACAAAATAATTATACACAGTAGGCTACACATATATATTATGCAAACACAAACTTTTATTTTGGATGCGATAAATTTTTTCCCAGCCCTACTTTCTTTTTAAAATGTCTATTCTATTACGTTTTTGACAACTCAAAGCATGGGGTTTGCGCAAAGCACTCGTGTCGATTAAAAAAATTGAGGTTAAACTACTATAGTCACATAGATTTGCCTACTTTTATGATGTCTTAACTACCTTTCTGGGGCTTGAAAGTGGTAGTTGCGTATCTGTCAATGGAGGGACAGAAAGCTATCAGATTTAGTCAAAAAGATACATCGTTTCATTATTTTTGTTCCGAAGATGAACGAAAGTCTAATGGGTTTGGAATGACAAGGGTGAGTAATAAATGACAGAATTTTCATTTTTGAGTTAAAACTAACCCTTTAAATCCCACATGAAGTAGAATGAAATTGAAAGATGTGTGTCAGCTCAAAAAAGATGTTGTAGTTCACATGTTAATATCTGATCTTAAGATATCTTAAGACCAGTAACCATGTTAAAAACAGTTACTTTAGTGTTTACAGGTACTCTGTGGATGAAAAGAGCAAGTGAGACAAAATGTGTGTACCAGGGTTTGTGTGTTCACTGGATTGTATCATAATGACACGGTTTTACTGCGGTAACTGATCTCTCTATCACCTCCTGTTACCATAGAGCCCTGGAGTACAATTACAGCTGCAGAGACACCTTACACACACCGTTTCTTTCCTTTCCACACTCGAAGAGACGACACAGACCGAATAGCTTCATTTAAGTGTTCTCCCAATGCACATCTATAAAATGTTTCAGGTCAGCGCTCATGGTTGATTCTCCGGTCCGTTTGAGGGCCCTGTCTCATGTCACACACACTCCTGGGGTCCCTGAACCCCTATGAGAGGAACCACGGACACAGACACTGGTGAGTGAAACTCTTTGTGACGTTTGCTCGTTTCATTTGAATTGTTTCATGCCACTGTGTGCATTTGATCTCTTGAGTTTGGACACAGATGAGATGTGTGCAGCTTTATTGGATGCTGTCATTTGGACTGAAATAAAGAGAAGAAAACGTCAGTCCATCAGATCAATATTTCATTATTTGCAGTGGGTCAAGATGCTTTTTTTAAAAACCCACTTGTGTTTAAATGCTAAAAAGCAGGATGATGGACAAATATCAAACGTCCTCAGCTGGAAGAGAGAGATATGGAGCAAACGTGTCTTGTTACAGAGACCTCTGGCTATGTGATTACTGCTAAGAAAGATCAGGACAGTGAAACTAGAGATATGTGACGTTCAGGCTGTTATCAGACTTCAATACTGGAATCCTGCACAGTATACAATGAATACGACCCACTATGAGGTCACAAGACCCCGTTACAGGCATGTTATTATTGCCATCCAGTTGTCATCTCAGAAATAAAAGTTATTTAAAAAAAATATTTCAGTGACGCTTTACAATAAGGTTTCATTTGTTACCATTAGTTAACATGAACTAAGAATGAGCAATATTTCTACAGCATTTAGTAATCTTATTGCTAATGTACACATTTACTAATACATTTTTAAGGGTAAGGCCTAGTTTTACAGAGAGAGTTTAGATTAAGCTATATTAGGCCTTAGTTCAATAAGGACATTTAAGTAGCTTTTATAAACATGCCTTCTAAAAAGAAAAGAAAAGAAAAACATCACTGAGAAAAAAAAAAAATATATATATATATTTTAAGATATGTCAGTCAGTGCAAGTTGCTTTCATTTAAAACAGATCTGTTTACCAGATCACTACCACAGATTATTACCAGATCACTTTTATGTGCTGAAGTTGCGTTCAGAATACATAAATGCAAAAGTGCATAAAATGTTAATTTATACATGACAATTGTCCTCCCTGACTGCTTGAATCGTCTGTAAAGCAGTGTTGTGTTGTGTTGTGTCTGCTGCCATGCCCTCAGGTGTCGAGGCCCCCACTCCTGCCGGTGGTCGTCTGGGTGCAGGTGCGGGAGGTTCACCGTTCTACCGCGAGCTGTGGTTCATCGTGCTGATGGCCGGAGTCGCGCTCGTGCTGTTGGCTCTCATTCTGGCTTTAGTTTTACACAAGGCTTTGAACAAACCACCGTTCACCCGAGAGCGGCCACCGCTTGTCCCACTGCCACTGCATCGCCGCAGCCCGCTGACCAACTTCCCACCCAGCAACTCCTACCTGGTGAGGCCAAAGACCCCTTATTTTTTAAGGGATTTTTAGATAAAAGCAATTACTTTCACCAAGCACCATCGCCAAAAAAGTTATTGTCCAGCTAAAGTACGTTTTTGATGAAAGTGGCTGCATCCGAAATCGCATAGCCTACTTCCCTACTAACGTTATAGTAGGCGAAAAACAGTATGTGAATTCACAGTACTCATGCAGGCAAAAAGTACCTGGATGACCTACTACTTCCGGTGAGATTCTGAAGGGTTGATATGATGGACACTTTACTATCCCATGAGACCACGGGAGAGGATTTGTGAATGGCAGTGAAGCAACACAACTGATGCTGTAGGTCACATGCAGGGATGTAGTGGAGGCTAAACGCACGTAAACGCCGTTTACGCACCTCCCAAAATTTGGAAATAGCGTTTGCCCACCTCCAAAGTGCGTTTATCCACCTCTAAATTTCTCGTTATTTGAGCGGACTTTGCTTTTCCAGTGCGTGATCGCCGATCGGCACATGATTCGAGCATTTGGGCCGTTAACTACAGAGCAGAATGCGCAGCGCGCAAACACGGAGCGGAGAGCGCAGCGCGCCGAGTTGAGTAAAGTTGGCAATAAATTCACAGATTCGAACTTCCCGGGTCAATAACTCGTGAGCTAAACGTTGTTACTACACAAATAACACCTCTTTTTAATCGTAGTAATGTAGACAAGCAGCTACAACCTATTTTTTCTCAAAACGAGCCTTCCCTCACAGTGGACAAAATACATTGATCTCTATGCGCAGGCGGCAGAGAGACAGATCCGAAGGGACCGTCTGCAAAGTGCAAAACCCGAAAACAGTCAACAACTTCACTGTCACACACTATAGTGTCATCAAAATAAGTTCACACATCACTGCTGTCCTGATGGTTATACTACAACACTTATTTTGTATAAATATCTTTTTGCATAATTTTTATGATTATTATTTATGAAAAATATTCAATAACTGCACTGTAATTCACTGTATTGTTGCCAAATTCAGTTCGCCCATCACTGCTGTCCTGATGGTTATACTACAACACTTATTTTGGAAAAAAAATATATTTAAAATTTTATATACAATTGTAAATGTATCATGTTGATGATTTTTATTATGAAAAATATTCAATAACTTCACTGAAATTCACTCTATTGTTGCCAAATTCAGTTTACACATCATTGATGTCCTGATGGTTATACTACAACACTTATTTTGGAAAAAATTATATTTTTAATTTGATATACAATTGTAAATGTATCATGTTGATGATTTTTATTATGAAAAATATTCAATAACTTCACTGTAATTCACTGTATTGTTGCCAAATTCAGTTTACACATCACCGACGTCCTGATGGTTATACTACAACACCTTGGTAGTACCATCAAATGATAGCCTATAGCGATGTCATCAGGATACACATACACCGGTAGGCAGTGGCCCACCTTACCGGGTGACCACGTCGTGGTCCACTAGAATTTATAGTTTACCCACCTCTTTTTTTACCACTACACCACTGGTCACATGATAATGACAACATGGTTAATGTAGCCTATATTCATGCTACACACACTTATACTATATAGAACATACTGTTTTACCGGTCGTGAAGTAAAAACTTATTCAAAATAAGTAGCCTAGCCTGATAATCAAGAGAATATGCGATTTCAGATGCAGCCAATGTCTGTTGAATGTTTTGAAGTTATGACCGTCGAAGTTAACGCGACACTAACACATTAACAGATTAAAAAATATGTTAGGAGTAAATAATAGTAAAAAAAATAAAAAAAATAAACAGGCTCTATTTGACACTATGAATCACCTGTACCTTAAACCAGGGTTGCCAGGTCTGTGCTTTTTCCCTACACCATGGAACAACAATTAATGAGTGAGTAATTAATGACAGAATTAAAAAAATTTGGTGAACTATCCCCTTTAAATGCTGGATGAGATCAATAAATCAGGCCGCTACATGATTATGTCATCATTAATACAAAGCCAACATCACCTGATCATATTTTCTCTTGACTTTTTTTTTCACACCTCTGGTCTGGTCTTGACTACACCTCTGCCTGTGTCTCGCATTTTTAGATGCAAATACATGTCCTGTCATTTGTCAATTACACAGTTACACTCTGGCAAGAGTTTAACCCTTCCATTGCTGTGTGCTTTGGCCTGCTTTAAAGGACAGGAACTGTATTAGGTCTTGTCTCTTCAGTAAGTTTGATTAGCATATTTGAAGTGCACTGACAACTCCTGTGTGAACGCCCCGATCTATCTTCCCTGAAGGAATTCTGGTCAAAGTCCTGAAATAATTATTCGCCATTTATCTATGAAATGTTAATGATATGTTTGTTCCTCCAGTTCGACATGGTTCCAGAAACGGTGGGCTCTCCGAACAGCGTCACTCTGAAGGCCTTCACGATGCACATGGAGGTCAGAGCTTAATTTTATGCACTGCGTGTTACAAAAAGACCCATATTTTGCAGATTCAACTTCTCAATTTTGAAATTATATGTATGATGAACAGTAAATGAAACAGAACAGTAAACGGTCAAAACAAAACAAAAAAACATTAAATCTTAAAGTAATTTCCGCATCACCAAGTGGAGTAAAAAATACGTTTTCTCTGCATATACAATATTACACTTTAAAAAAATTTAGCTAACTTCAAAGAAATGAGGCAACTTTTAACTTTTTAAGTTAACTCAACTAATTTGCTCCAATTAAAGTCAATGTAAATACTTTTGCTCATCTAATGAGTAACAGATAGTATTTTGAGCTTAAAAATGCTTGTCAAGGCAACTAAAAAAAAGTAGTTGAGCCAACTTGAAAAATAAAAGCAACCTATCACACTTAACCTTTTAAGTTAACTCAACTAATTTGCTCCAGTTGAGCCAACTTAAAAACTTTTGTTCATTTAATGAAGAACAGGTAGTCTTTTGAGCTTAAAAAATCTTGTCAAGGAAACTATAGAATGTTTAGTATCTAGCAATGCAAGCAGCTTGTGATTATGAAACCAAAACTATGATGGTCATGATATGAATATTATTTGCCTCTTAAAACCAGAGGCAAATATTTTACCCATTTTACCCGGACAAATATTTGCATACAAAAGTTCCAATGATGTGCAAATATACACCTCAACACACACATCTCAAACATGGTGCTGATCAACAATTGCAATTCAGTAAAAATATGATCTCTGAACCATATGACAGCTAAATAACAGTGATAACAGCAGCAGCATAAATCAAGCCAGTAAATGCAAAGCAATGATAATTTTTAATAATAGTTACCACATAATATTTTCAAGCTGCAGTGCATGATGGGAAATGGCACAACATTGTTCAATGTAATACATTTTTACAACTACTTTTTTTTTTTTTGTTAAAAAACATGTTTAAGTTCAAAGACTACCTGTTAATCATTAGATGAACAAAATGATTTGTCTGCTTTAATTGGAGCAAATTAGTTGATATAACTTAAAAAGCTGAGTGTGAAAGGTTGCCTCATTTTAAGTTAGCTCAACTTTTTTTAAAGAAACTTGAACATTATAGAAACTTGACATTTAAATTAGTGTTATTTTAGTAGTAGTTAAGTTTTTTTGAAGTGTAAAAAAATTGAAACTTGACATTTAAATTAGTGTTATTTTAGTAGTAGTAGTTTTAAGTTTTTATAAATATTTTGAATTAGTTTATTTAATTTTATTTAAAGTTGTATTAATTTTGCTGTCTGGTTTTGTCATTTTTAGTTTTTCTTTAGATGTCTATATAGTTATTATTAAGGTTTAGTTAGTTTTAACTTAAGCTAAATGAAACTGAGAAATGTTGCCTTGGTAAATAACTAAGTGAAATAAAATAATAAGTTTAAGTTTTTGTATCTTTAATGTTTCACTTAATGTTTAATTTATTTTAAATAATAATTTTTGTTTTTAAATGATTTTAGTTATAAATAAATGAAATAAATATCAAATAAATATAGATCCTCTGTGATGAAGCCTCTTCTCAGATGTTCTTCTGTTGTTCAGGAGGTGGTTGAGGGTAAAATGGTTGATGAAGACGGTTCTGCGGAGGGTGTTGTGACCGTCTCGGGTCGGTACGCACAGAACGCTCTACAGCGCAGCGTCAGTCAGTTCATGGACAAGAAAGACGAGGAAGCGTGGGAGCCGCACTTCAGACGCCTCGACAGCGGCCTGGTGAGAACATCAGGATTTATGATGCACTTGCTGCTGCTGGAAATGCTTTAGTTTTGGCTGATATATGATTTTGATTGTCAGTTTGAAGGTGAGGAGTTTGTGGACAGCATCAAAGGCTTCAGCACAGTCAGGAAAGAACACACCATGTTCACGGACACTAACCTTTGACCTTCATCATGACCTCTGACCCTCATCACATATGAGAGCGGGATCGGCACTTTCTCCAAACATCTGATATCAGAGGAAAATAAACTGAACTATGTTTTGGTGAAGTAAGAGCCGCTCTGGGACTCTCGTCTCTATGGACCTGCGACATTAATCGTGTCTCCGACTCCAACGCAGACAGGAGGAAATCACATTACACAGCAGGCCAAAAAAACTAAACAAAAAACAGGTTCACATCATTATTGAACCACTGACTTGAAACTAATGTTTCTGTAAGATGGCAAACAAGTATTTTTCAAAGTTGGCTTGAATGGAATATTTGTTTTAACTGAACATTTATTTTTATTTTTCTGAATTTTCTTTTTGTTGTTGTTGTGGCAGATGTAATATTTAAGCTTTAAAGTTCAAGAAGTCACTTGATATTAATATATTAAAGACAAATTTTCATTAAAACTTTGTATAAAGTGATTATCCATCTGTTAGACGTCACCATCCCTTACATTTACACTTAAGTTAATATTTGCTTTCTGCACTCAAGCAGTTGATTTTATAATATATGATTTTATTTAACTTATCTTTTCTCATTTTTATATATATATATATATTTTTTTTTTAAATGTAACAATTATTATAATTTTTTCTAAGGCTTGATTCATTTTCTTTTGCATAATTTGCATATTTAAACGCAACATTTCAGGAAGTATGGGGATTTTTTGAATGTGGTGGGTCATTTCAAATATTAACCATAACACAAGCTAACATACATTTTACTACTCCAAGATCCCACTTTTTATAATCAAGCAACACTGGGACTATGTTGTTTAACACACTTGACATTCAAATATTGGGGTTCATGCTCCCTAAAAAAGGGTTAACGGACAAATGAATGGGTTAATTGTGTAAAGATAATTTTTTTGTATTAGACAAGCAACCCCATAATAAGGAAAGTTTACACCTGGACATAAGTTATAAAATATTTTCAAGAATTAAATTTTACAGATATTTTCTTTAAAACATCTTTATGAATCTGGCCCATTGAGAGGCACTGAAAGACAAACGCACCACGGGTTTGATGAACAGAACAGATGCTTTTATTTGAAAACTGCCCTGCTACATACAATGCATTATAAAATACTAATTCATTAATGTTGCATTAAAAATAAGGTACAAAATTTCATGCATTCAAAAAGGCAGCGTTTCATTATTGCTTGTATAAATATATAATCTCTAGTTATTATAGTACGTTGTACCCTGATTTACTGTGCTAATGTTCCTCAGAATCAGGCCACGACAACCTGACGACACAAACAAGAGCTGTAGTTCAACATTTTATGCAAATGTCGTGTTCTGCAAAACCGTTCCCTTTTAGATCAATTGAAAGTGCGTGAAACGACTTTTTCGTTCGGAATGCTTTACAAGCATAAAAACAACATGGACCCTTTTAATGCGAGGATGCACGTTCATCTGGGACACGAGACAGTCGAGTGCTTTACTTGCATTAACATAAAAACGGCACACGACTGACTGATGAAACAAACGAACACATCCAGTAAGTGTTGATAGTTCCCCCTCAGAAGAGACTGATTTAGACCCGAGACGTGAGATGTTCTCGTCCTCACGTGCAGAAACTGCTACCTGAGTTTAAAGGACTAGTTCACTAAAAAAAAATGTCGTTCCAAACCCGTATCCCTTTCTTTCGTGCAAAACAAAGATAAACAGCAATCAAATGACTTCAGAAGATTGGGAATATGGCACATGATCCTTATGGACCTCTCCTATGATGCTGGGATATTCTTCACCTTTCCACACAAGAAATAAAGGTTTTGGAACGACATGACGACAGATTTTTATTTTTGAGTGAAATAATCCTTTAAAGTTGTGCGTCTGTGGGAACACGCATTAACTCAATCTCTCCGTCAAAAAAACAACATTCAGCTTTTACAGTCACACATTCAAAAATATCACCTCCGTCGGGTTTCAACAAAGACTAATAAGCCAGAGACAATCATTCAATCTTGTTACAGGACCTCGGTGAAGACAGACAGACGTGTTTATCTCTTTATGAGTGTTTTAGCTCTTCGTACCTTGTCCTTCCTCCACTGTTGATATCTCACATCATCATCACAGATTTCACTTCAACTGGCAGCAAATACACGAGCCGTTCGCTACTCGTCATCTGAATATTAATACTGTCATAGTAGATGTTAGAAGCACAAACCCTAAAGCTGGCCAAACACAACAAAGACCATTTAGTATGTGGCAATTAAATAAAATATTATTATTCTGTTAGCAGTACCTCTCAATCAGTTCACTCTATGATTTTACAGCTACATAAATGACCTACACAAATATTTTCGCCCTGTCTTTGCTGTAAAGTTTGCTTTCAAATCATAAGAAGCAAACTAATTTCTTCTAAAGAGATCTAGATCTGCACTACTACAAACTCATCTGAGTATGATGCAAACATGCATGGGTTACGACAGCTGCGCTGTGATGAAAAGATATCAACTACAACAGAGGAAACTTGTCGAATCATAAGAAATAAACTAAATACTGCCCTCAAGCTCACACACAATAACATCTACACCGAATAAAACACATTCAGACTGAGAAATAAATGCCACTGGCGGTGTAAATTCTGTGCATTATTAGAGAAGAACATCATCTGGAGAGATGCTGATGACCAGATGTCCACTGTACCGATGAGATGCGCTGGTTTTCCACTCTGGAAACTCTATGTGGGACACAACACTGAAACAACAGACACGATTGGACAGATTAGTGAAAGCCTAATATATTACACTAGCATTCAACAGTTTGGGGTCAGTCAGATTTAAAAATAATAATAATAATAATAATTAAATACTTTTATTCCTCGAGGATGCATGAAATTGATCAATAGAATTATAAATAATTATAAATATTATTTATATTCTATAACAATATAAAGACATTTATAATGTTATAAAAGATTTCTATTTTCAATTAAACTTTCTATTCATTAAAGAATCCTGAAAAAAATTAATAAAAAAAGTATCACAGTTTCCACAAAAATACGAAGCAGCGCAACTGTTTGACATTAATAATAATCAGAAATGTTTCTTGAGCAGCAAATCATCATATTAGAATGATTTCTGAAGGATCATGTGACACTGAAAACTGGAGTAATGATGCTGAAAATTCAGCTTTGCATCACAGGAATAAATTACAGTTTAAAATATATTCGAATAGAAAATTTTTATTTTAAATTGTAATAATATGTCACAATATTACAAATTTTAATAGAAGAGACTTCTGTCAAAAACAAAAAAATCTGGCAGATTCTAAACTTTTAAACAGTAGTGTATATTATTGTGTTTAGCTGTATATGTATATTACGAACACACACAGCACAGAGACAAACACAACACACACACAGACAACAAAAACATATTCTACACATATGGGTGTATTTACTTGGATAGTTTGGAGAAAAACGTATCCACGGAAGTGAGGTAAATCAGACAAATTCTCCCTTTGTGGATGTCCTTATATGGAATAACTAATTATAAATACAATTTTAATGTTTGTTTTTTTTGTTGTAATTTTACTCCGTTAGTGTTATATGAAATCAACACACCTCTGTCTCCTGATCTCTCACACCAGTGCTAAAGGTCAAATGAAGCGAGAGCAAAAATAAAACATAAAACACACAAGATCAATGAGGTTCAGACTGACAGTGATGGAGATGGATGAGTGTTTCAGGCGTCTCTGATACCTTTGAGGATGTAGTCGGTCAGAAGAGCAGGAACCGTGTCACTGTCCTCACGCATGGCATGAAGAACTGCAGAGAAACACACACACACATGGACCCTCTTTAAATCTGGAATTATTATCAGAACATAATACTTTTATAGCAATGTATTAAATATTAAAATCAAATATTATACATTACACACACACATATATATTAGGGATGTCGATTTAACATGTTAAGGGAAAATAAACGCATTCATATTAATGCATTTAACGCACCCGCCTGCCCAAGACCTACGTAGTTCATATTTCCTAAAGTTGATTGGTGACGAACATGAAGCAGGGTAACAACACACTGAGTGATGGAGCCATTCGAAAAATAGCCTAAAATTCAAGATATCAGGGCAAAAATGCCCCAGTATGAGTTTTCTCACATTTCTATCATGATATAGTTTAGCAATATCACACGAGCAACGAGTACAATATCACAAGAGTGCTGCTTTTATCCCGAATAGCACGCGTGCAGATGTGATACTGATTGTATACAAGAGTTCAGTCAATAAGAAGTTAATATTGTTATATTTTAGACACAATATTGTCTGCTTTTGCTCAATTTTGCCAACGAAAATATTACCTAAAAGCCAGAGAAGAACTGCACACATCGGTGCTTCATTTCTGAATGAATCTGTTTTGAGCGAATCAATCGGGTGAACCACTGATTCAACGGTCATTTACAAAGCCATTTACAATGACTTATTCATATTTCCATATTAATAAAAAATAAAAAAATCACATTAAAGGTATAGTTCACCCAAAAATGAAAATTCTGTCATTTACTTACCATTCCGTTGAAAGTTTATGTGTAATAAATTCTATGTTGAATCAAATATAATATGTATTTCTAAAGCTACTTTTTGTAATGTCTATTTGATGCTTTTCTAATTTAACACAATAATGACTTAATCTTTTGGGGGTAATTTCTCAACCAAATTTGATGTGCGACTAATTTGCAATTAATTAACCACCACATCATGTAATTAGATTATATTAGAATAATAAATCATATTTTTAAACTGCACACGGATTCACTTTGACTCACTCTTGGTCAGGATCTGCAGGTCTTCTACAGACGGTGCTCCGTTGCTCCTGTCATACGGGATCACCGTCGTCAAATACTGAGACAAATACAAAAGAAGAGTCAAAAATCTAAAACAACAAAGTTCATTTTAATAGATAGATAATTAAACTGATTTTTCAACAATGAAAGAACATGAAAAAAATTATAATAATAGTAATAATTCTTGGAGAAACAGATTTGATTAACATCTGGGAGACATTCTCTGCACTCATTTAAGGGGAAAAACACATTTGTTTGTTTATTGTTTAAAGTTAAACGCCATGCCAGCTACCCTGGCTATATTCATGGCGAGAAAGAAATCAAAAACAACATTAAAATTGTTTTTTAAATTGTATGTTAGATAAAAAAACTCTACAACTAGATCTGGTCCTACTTCATTCAAAAGAGTCAACTAAAAATTCTATGAATTCTGACAGAGCTCAGTCTATCACAGTCCATTAAAAGATGCTTCGGTAAAAATGGATTCTGGCACGAGGGGCATAAAGGAGGATCTTCACCCGGTAACAGAAACATGAGTTAGTCTGGAGTGCCCTATACGACAATATGATCCCAGCGATTTACAAAATGGACACAACGTTTTACACCAACCACAGGATTGATTTTGTAAAGTTTGTTTGATATACACTGATCCCATTCAGATCCCATTTCTTTAGGATGTAAGTGTTTATAATAGGTTTGAGGTCTGAAGGTGGAATTGGGCCTAAAAAGGTCAAATGTGTTAAAGCAAGCTGAAGTAGTATTGATATATGAAAGCATTATGAAACTAGTTAAAACATTGACAGGCGTGAGGTTCTGTAGAGCTTTGGATTTTGTGGATTTTGTGTGGGTTTGCTGCTATTAGTAATTCTCATCCTTACGGTTCCTGGCACATACGAGCGGTCGGATCTCTGCACTCCTCCTGTGGGCTTTATCTTCCTCTTCTTCTTCAGCAGCTCTCGATGCTCTTTCTGTCGGTTCTGCACGTCGATGAGAGCCGAGATGAACGTGTTCTTCACCTCCTTCTCATAGTCCAGCTCTTCCCGGACTGCCAGCTGATCGATGAGCTCCTCTGAGAAACCCCGGATCTGACGCTCCACCTCCTCGAGACGCTCCAGCAGCTCAGACACACACAGACCACGCAACCCTGAAATACAGAACAAACTCAAGCTTATCTCCACTTCCACAGCACCATTATTTCATAACACCCTTCATTTCAACACTCCAGTTCTGTCTGAGATATAAAAGATATGTGTGAACATCTTCCAACATTACAGAGCTCAAAAGGTACTTGAACAGTTTCCATTTTACATTTCAGCAAAATCCACTAGATTATACCAGGGAAATTTCTCATTTCTACATACTGCCACAAAAAGTACTATGCTTTTAATTGTTTAAAAGTTAAACAATTATGTGAATATTAGTATATTCGTTTAATTACTTAACTGTCAGGAATAAAGAAAAAAAAGCAATAAGAACAGATACTCTGGGATGAAAATAAATACTTGTACAAACATTTAAATTGCACATAAGGCAGTTTTTATATCAATGTTTTAATAATAGAATTATGCTTTTAATCCAATTTGTTGGTGAAACAAACATTTAAATGATAATAAACTGTAATAACTTTCTTTCATGACAGATTTATTTAAACCTACATTAAATTATGAAGACATCTCTAGGAACAGGTTAAGTAAAAATATAATGAATAATTAATATAGTGCATTTATTTATCAAAACTCTCCTCTCTAGCGATCATTTTACTGGCTAACTATCAAAGCTGGTCAATGAATGGCTTATTGGAGGTAAATGTGACATTGTTCTCAAGCTGTTTTATTGACATCTTTCCACGGTTGAAACACCGATTGAGTGATTACAAGATACAGGATTTGTTTCAGTAAGTTGTACTGTATCTTTCAGCATACCTTCTGATGTTATTTAGTCTTTAAATAACATCAAAATTGCTGTTTCAGGGGCCCAAATTTCGGTGCATCATTAATACATACAATAATTGCACACCTTAAAGGGATAGTTCACTTTAAAATGAAAATTCTGTCATCATATACTCACCCTCATGTTGTTTCAAACCTGTATGAATTTCTTTCTTCTGCTGAACAGAAAGGAAGATATTTAGAAGAATGTCAGTAACCAGGCAGTTTCTGGGTCCCATTGACTTCCATAGTAGGAAAAAAATATACTATGGAAGTCAATGAGACCCAGAAACTGTTTGGTTACTGACATTCTTCTAAATATCTTCCTTTCTGTTCAGCAGAAGAAAGAAATGCATACAGGTTTGAAACACCATGAGGGTGAGTATATGATGACAGAATTTTCATTTTAAAGTGAACTATCCCTTTAATTATCTAATGCAGGGTTTCCAAAACTAGAACTTGTAAGTTGCAGAAAATCGAATTATTAATGAAATCATAAAAAAGTTCACATTAAAACAAATAATATACAAATATTAAATATTTTATTTGTTTCCCTGCATGTCATGTGACCATTAACCGATATCAGAGAAACATGAACATGCGAATGCGATGTTAAATTTTTGAAATATTAACTTAAAATCTCAGGAGGAACTTCAAATAATATTTTAGGTGAAAAGGTTTTGGCTCACAAAAAAAAAAAAAGAGTTGTGAATAAAGACACGCAGTACTTACGTTCCTCGCAGCTGCTGCTGGATGTAGAGTGTGTGAGTGTGTGTAACTCATGCGACATCATGGAGAGGTCAAACTGAGATGGACTCTCGTGTTCCTCGTCATCTGGAGACTCCTGCATGATCTCTTCAATCTCCTCGATCACCTGATTAACACACACAGGTTATGGAGATTAATGTACAGGTTTGACCACATCTGTCAAGAGTCGAGTCAAGACAAGTCACATTTATTTATATAGCGCTTTATATGCGCAAAATATGCCGCGTTCGCGCTCTGCTGACGCTTGCAATGAGAAACATTGCAAAATCGTCATCATTTAAGAATAAGATTGCATGGGTGTTGATCTTTTAACGATTAATCTGACTATGACTGGCCCTCATTCAATATACTCTCAAAGGGAGTGTGTTTTGAGTGTGAATACCTGTTCTGCAGTAAACAGCGGCTCCTCGTTCACACAGGAGATGATGATCGTGTGCATGTCCATCTGATCCCTGAGCTCCTCGTCATCAGACACGTCAAGATTAGGGACCTCCACCGTCTAAAACACACACACAGTGTGAGCTCTGTCTGCACGGACTGAAGGAAAAGATGAATGGATGGACAGATCTCACCTCCTGAGGTCGGAGGTTCAGTGTGGGCAGGTGTAGTGAACGAGTGTGAGAGGTTTTCCAGTCCACTGGCATCACGTTGCCGTAGTTCTCCGTCAGAGCATTCCATATCCTGTGAAATAACAAGAAAACAGAAGAATAAATAAGACAGACATTATCTACAACCTCTAATAAGGTTCATATATGCAGGTTATTAATGCAATTGCAATACAATTGGGGCATATAATGCAATGCAATACAATTGAGAAATGAGAGATGAACAAAAAAAACGGTTCCTAAAAAGCCTGATGTTTCATATTTGATGCTCACATTTTAACATAAAGTTAAATAAAGATGATGTATGGATAATCAAGTAAACATAAGTTGCTTCAGTCCATTAAGTGTTCATCTTAGAACATAAGTAACTTTTATATTGTTAATGGTTTATAAAAATAATTAAATATTTCAATTTTATTTGTGTGACACTGATACGACCTTTACAAAATACTGGAACCAAATGGTACAAAATACTGGAACAAAATGGTACTTAAATGTATTTCTTGGATTATCATTGAACTACCATGGTAAATGTCCAAAAAATAAAAACGTTAACGTTACATTATTTTAGTGTAAATAAAGAATCACAGCCACAAATGTGAAACCTAACAACTAATTCTCCACAACATGGAGTAAAGTAATTAAAACGGCAACGTGTATATTTATATAAACGTCTTTACAATATAATTATATATCACATGATATTTCAAGTAATAATCTTATTTTGAGTGTGTTGTTGTCACTCACTCGTCGTCGCGCAGCAGCTCGTGCTCGCTCACGGCGCGCACAGAGACGCTCGTGCACGCGCTGCCGGAGTGAGGGAAGCTCGCGCTCAGCGTCTCGTCGAAGGATGCGAAGCTTTGGATCTGCCTGGAATTCTCCGGTTCCGCGGTCCAGCTGGTGCTCGAATCGGCCGCTTTGAATTCGTTAAAATCCTCCCAGTCTTCATCGAGCGGAGCAACCGGGGCCGCCATAACTGTGGGGAACGGCGGGGACACAGAGAACGCGCGCGAGGGGGCGGGGCGACGCTGCCACGCAAACACGCGTAATCAAAGCCGCTTTTTGGATATTTTATTTATTTGTGTGTAAATCTCATTTTTATTTAATTATAAGTATAATAGTATAATTTTTTTATAATAAATTGAAAATACACCAACGTAGAAACTAATAAAAAAAAAAAAAAAAAAAAAAAAAAAAGATCAAATAACTAGCAAATAAAAAAATGTATTCGTGTCTTAATGGTGATAATGTAAAAGTCGTATTCTTTGAAGTAGTCTACATTTATAGTATCATGTAAATTAAATACACCATAGTGTCACCACAGTAAATCCAAATCCTCCCAGACCGGGGCCGCGCGTGAGGGGGCGGGGTGACGCTGCCACGCAAACACGCGTAATCAAAGCCGCTTTTTTGATGTTTTTTTTTTTTTTTCGTGTAAATCTCCTTTTTATTTAATTATTAGTAGATTAATATAATTTATTAGAATAATTTTAAATGGTCAAGTCACATTTATTTATATAGCGCTTTTTACAAAACAGATTGTTTCAAAGCTGCTTTACAGATATAACAGGAAAATAATGCAACAAAGTTCGTTTCCAGAAGAAAATAGCGCCACAGTCCAGCTTAAGTAAGTTCAGTGATGCTTCATTTTTGTTGTAAAAAAATTATTAATTTAGTTCATTTATATATAGCCGCTCTGGAGAAAACCGTGATGTCCTCGTCCAGCTCAGTTCAGTTCTCATATAATGGTGTCAAAGCAGGCAGATCAATATTATTGTTGCATATTAAATTAAATCTTAGGAGGCAGAAAACCTTGGGAGAAACCAGGCTCAGTCGGGGGCCAATACACCAACGTAGAAACCTAATTAAAGCTAAAATAAATAAATAAAATAAAATAACTAGTTAATATTTTTTTTTTCGTGTCTTAATGGTGATAATGTAAAAATACTATTTTTTTGAAGTAGTCTACATTATAGTATCATGTAAAATAAATACCATTGTATATGAATGGTATTACCATTCATTCTATACTATTACTATACCATGGTGCCACCACAGTACTTTTCGTAGTGGATTATTCTTGTTGTAACAAATGTAACCAAATATTCTGTAAAGGTTTAAGAATTGGTAACTAAACAAAAAAACTAATTTTAACAGTGGTCCTGTGACCCCATGCAGTTCAATGTGAAATGCCTCATTATGTTTCAAAACCCTGAATGCTTTATTGAAAATATGCATACATAACATTTCCTACACAACAATACAAAACAGTACAATCACTTTTGAAATAACACATTTAATGCAAATGGGATGCCCTTCGGACAGGAGCAGTTATCATGACGAAAACCTCTCGCACATCTGATTCACAGTCAAACATGAGAGCAACACACCTGCAGTTAGCTGGAAAAAAGAGACCCTCTTGCATATGGTTAGTAGAGTAACAATACTACCCCCATCATCATCATCAAATGCATTAATAGTATGTCTACTGCTGTAATGAGCAGGCTTGTTTTTAGTTCTTTAAAACAATGAGGAATAGCCAAAGAAAGTAACAAACTGCTCTCAGATCAGCTAAATCAACAGCAAAGACGTGTCACAGTGCACAAGCATCAGCCTGGTCCAAGCAGCAACCAATTATTGTTGAGATTTTATTAGATGTTTATTTGCTAATGGCACAAAATGGTCCTCAAGTAAACAGGCAAAAGTTTTCAATGAAAACCAAAACAGGCAGATGTTGCTGAGCAATGCGAAGATTTCACTGAAGCCATTCTATATCAAAATCCATTTTTACAAATCTTTAATAACTAAAATAGTCATTGGAACAATAGAATTGATCGTGAATTGCTCTCAAACAATTGCTTTTATAACGAATTTCATGTAGCGCTTTAGCGCCCAGCTGTTAAGATTCATAAAGTTGGCGAGGGTAAACCCTTAAAAATGTTTAATAAAGTGTTTGATCCAAGTTTAGAAAAGATTGTGAAATAATCTGGACATCCATTTAAACTTCCACCTGCGAGGCAAAGGCCGGGGCGTTTAGCACCATCTTATGACTGCGAAAAGCATATGTGGATGTTAATAAAATTATGGTTAATGTAATAATATACATGTTTAAAAAAAAGAAAAAAAAGAATGCTAACAATGCTTAAATAAAATATTTAAAAAAAGAGGAGACAAATGATCTGGTTATAGTTTAATATAATGATACAGAGATAAAGTCAACCAAAAAAAAAGAAATAAAAAAAAAAGAAATATTGTAAACCAAAAAAGTAACAAAAACTTCCATAAAAACAGGCAGAAAAGCATTTCTTTTCAAACATTTAATATCAGTCCATAGCAAATATTTATTTCTCTCCAAAAAGGGGGACTCAAATGCTCGATATTTGGTGTAAACAGCTCAGATCAGGGAATTTAATTGAACTAACGTACAGGCAGAGATGAAATGGTTGTGGATATGTAGTGCGGTCGGAGACGGTTTATTTTAATGCTGGTATGGCTGCTGCAAGAAACATTATATCTGGGGTCTCAGCTCAAATGTTGCTGCATAGGTCATTTAAACGCCACAAACTCCTCATCAGGAGCCCAATATCTGATTGACAGTTTGAGTGTCACAGTATCTTTTCTGTTTAAAGCTGTCGGCACGTTTTCACACACGCTCTGAACGTGCATTTCGCTCTCAGAGTCACGTTTCCGATCAATTTTTCTAACTAATATGACAAAGTCTCTCTCCTGAACGCCACCTCTAAGGTAAGTGGTGAAAACAAGGAACTTTGCTAATAGGTTTCTTAAAAAAAAAAAAAAAAAGGAAGGAAGATACAAAATGGTTCTCAAGTTTTTGTTCCACAGATGAAGGTCTCTGGGGCTTCGGTCAGATTCTGTTAAAATGATTAATACAGCTAAACAGGGGACACACTCACGCTGGTGTGAAAACAGTGCCACATGCGAACGTACACCAACTTCAGGCACATTTGAACACACACACACACACACACACACACGGCTGTGCTACAGGAGGGAGGCCGAAGCAGAATTTGAGTCCAACACTCAAACTCTCAGAGATCAGAACGTGACCTCTGACCCCTGCTGATGCGTGACGTGGGCCCGGTGGAAACAAATGCTTTTGTGTTCTTAAAGATAAAAAAAACAAAAACAAAAAAAACCAGAAAAACTACAGCACTCCATCATCAACACTAAAAGCCCAAGCTGATCAACTGCTAAAGGAACAAAAGAGAATTGCTAGGACTAGGATTTCGTTTTAAAAAAAGTGTTGTGTCCTTTGCCGCCGGAGAATTGAGAGCGAGAGGAAAAACATTGAGTGTGAGTTTAAACACCCGGCCGAACCCTGGTCACCCACCCCGGCGCTCGAGCCTGATGGGCGGCATCTTGTCTTCAGGCCTAATGTAAGGGTTATAATGTGGGAACACGATGGGAAAGAGATCAGATCCGTGGTTATCTCCGCTGCCTCCGGACTCCTGAAAGCGATGACTCTGGATCTCTTTCGCGTTTGCACTCTTGTGTGTGTCGTTGTGGAGGAGGGCAATGCTGTAATCGTGTTTTTCTCTTGTTGGACTTCGCATATTTCTCGTAATAAGAAGCCGTCTGTTCCAGGGCTGCCATCAACTGTCCATACTGTTGCAACTCTCTGGGAAAATGAGAGAGATTGACATGTGATTGCAACACTTTTACTCAGCAAGGATGCGTTAAATTGATCATGTGACAGTCATTTATGATATCACAAAAGATTTTGGTTTCAAATGAATGCTGTTCTTTTGAACTTTCGATTCATCAGAGAAAAAAAATGCATTTTCAACAAAAATATTAAGCAGCACAACTGAATTAGACATCTATAATAATAATAATAATAATAATAAATGTTTCTTAAGTAGCAAATCGTCATATTAGAATGATTTCTGAAGGATCAGTAATAATGCTGAAAATTCAGCTTTGCATTACATGAATAAATTACATCTTAAAATATATTCAAAGAGATCCACTCAACAGGATTGAATAATTACATCAATAAAAATAAATAAATAATTAAAATAATAATAATAAATATATATAAATAATTATATATATATATATATATATATGAAGAGTTCAGATGCAAAAGCCTCTAAATGCCATCTGAAATTTTCTTATAGAATGATCATTTTTATCAAGCTCGTATATTTAAATTCAATCATTTCACTTAAATGGCAATGAAGATTACCTATTAATTGTCATTTAAGTGAAATTACTGAACTTAAATATACAAGCTTGATAAAAATGATCATTCTATAAGAAAATTTCAGATGGCATTTAGAGGCTTTTGCATCTGAACTCTTCATATATAGATAGATAGATAGAGAGAGAGAGAGAGAGAGAGAGAGAGAAAGAAAAAAGTCATTTTAAATTATAATAATATTATTTCACAATATTACCAGTTTTACTGTATTTTTTGACCAAATAAATGCAGCCTTGGTGAATATATAAAATACTTTTTTTCAAAAAAATAATAAAAAAATTGAATGGTAGTGCATATAACAGTTTACAACTTAAACATAATTACTTAAATTATTTCATAATTATTTTATATTTAGTCCAGACCGGTTTTTAAAGTTAACAGACTGTACTAACAAAATTCTTGTTAAATTATGATTAACGGAAGTACTATTCATTGGTAAAAAAGCTTCAGTCACAACAATAATGGTTAAGAACCTGTTTGACTGACAGCATAATGGCTTTTGTAAGTCCCAGTCTTTAGAACAGCATTAGAAATACTGCTATAGTGACAAAACACTGTTTCTGTCCCTGTTCCAGAAAAGTTAGCTCATGCATTCATGACTCAGTCACTCGCAATGCACGTCCGGCAGCCTCAAATGAGATTACGTAGTAACAAAGTAGTAAAAAAAGGCCTTTAACAATGCTTAAAGTCAACATAAAAAAAGATACAAATCTACAAAATGTCATCATATATGTTGAGCATGTGAACGCAATGGCCAATCAGAGGCGTTTAAGAATCCATTCAACGGCACTCCAAATGCTAGAGGGAAATGCTGGTATCATCACATTTTTAAAATGTCAGTACCGTACCGAAGTCGGTACTTCTGACAACACTAATGATTGCTGCAATAAAATGTAAATGTTTTCAAAAACTATTTGAGAATTTTCTGAAAAATAACTTTTGATAATATAATATTGTTACATTTTTTTATAATTATATAGTAATAATAATACAAATAAAAACATTTTAACAAATAACATTTTTTACTGGATTGTGAAAAGTTGAAACGGGAAAAATACAAAAATTAATGACAATATTTTTTTTTATAACATGCTGAAACCAGGAATGTGTCCCACAGTCAATCCTATTTATTTAAGAATGTTATTGAAACTTACATTTAATTAGATTATTGCTAGCCTGGCTAACGTCAGACCTCGTCTCATTGAGACGTGGTCTGGGAACCACATGTTCATTTTCTCGTATTTGAGGCGTGGTTTACGAATGCCCAGAGCCGTTTATTGGGCGCTACGAATGTCTATCAAATGCGCCTGTACGTAGCTCATAGCCAATCGTTTCAATTATACCAGATGACGTATGTAGAGCGACAGAAATTCGACGAACTAGCGTTCTAAACTACTTAGAACACTATCTAAGGCTGCATCGAAAGATAACTTCGCGTCTGATGCCATGTTGGATCCATAGATATAAACAAACTGCATCGGTGTGTCGCATAGACGTCGTCATCGTCTTGCTGCTCCCTCCCCGTTCTGTGATTGGTTCCCTCGCTGAGGCGAAAATCTAGTCTATGGAATCCAGGCTGCCTAGCAGCGTGAATAAAATCGCGCTGCGCACAAGGCAGCATGGGGAAACCCAGGCTAGATTATTGCTGTCTTTATTGTCAAGTATTATTGAGAGTGATAGTATTTTATGCTTGTGCATCAACTAGGCTGAAACCTAAAGGTCACAGAGTGAACGAATCTGAAGACTCGAAGCCCTAACTAGCAGTGTAATTACACTTGCTGTATATTCTGCGACTGGATAGTATGTCTGTACCATTGAGGCCGTCCAGCTCTTGTGCGTCCAGGAAGGGTGCGGGTCCCCAGATTCGGACTGTGCCGTCATCAGAAGCGCTGGCCATAAGACTGGGAATACACGGGTTCCAGCTGACACAGTTCACCGTGCGTGTGTGTCCCGTCAACTCCACGATCGGCAGCTCACTGCGCTTGTGCCAAATATATACCTTATGATCTGAGAGACAGAGCGAGATTGAGTGACACTCATTAAAAATACACCCCGAGCAAAGAAGCTGAGGAATAAACTCTGTTACCTTCACTGCCGCTAGCGATGAAGTCCTCGTTGTGTCCACCGAAGCAGGAGTGAATGGTGTAGAAACCCTGTGTCACACCCTGAAACTTCCTGACCAACACACGGTCCTGTAGGTCCCAGAGATGAACGCCCTGAGACAAACACACACAAGGTTTGGTTAGGACACATTCTTATAAACACTGAACATTAGTAAAACATCACAATATGAAGATATGAAAAAAATAAAGATAACATTACTGCAATACAATTTAAAGCAATATTCTCAAATAATTTGAAAATTACTTAGAGAAACTATAATTTAAAAATAACTACTATAAAAAAAACTGTCATTAAATTATTTTAAGAATTATTAATAATATTTAAGAATTATTAAATTATAAAGAAAATAAGGATAACATTGCTGCAATAAAATCAAATATTTTCGTTGAAAAGAAAATGAATTAACAAAAAAAATCTAAAAATAATTTGAATAAATGATCAATAATTTATCATTAAAAAAATAATAATTTTAAAGCTAAAAAGCATACAAATTCATTTAAAGGTAGTAAACATAAGCAAGTATTGCAGCAAAAAAATTATATCTTCAAAATGAATGAAAATCAACTTGAAAATGAATGAATAAAAATACTCATAAAAATACTTTTGATTATTATAATATTTTATAATAATTATTAATGAACTACTATTCTTTTATTGTTAAAAACATACATTTAAAAACAAAGTAAATGAATTAACCTAAGTTCTAGACCCATATGCTTACCTGAGTTGCAACATTTAACAAAGCTAATCTTCCATTCTTTGAAACAGTGAAAGACATTATAGGATGATCCTCCTGAACTCTAGAGGAGAAACAAAGAGAAGTGAAAGGTCAGACACAGTTTCCAAAACTCAGAACCATCTGAAAAATGAACAGCTGCTTACATGTTTCTGTCTGTTAGGTCCTCGAAACTGTATCCCCGGATCCGCTGGTGTGTGTCAGAGGCGAGAACAGTCCGGCCGTCGTTCATACACCAGAGGCACTGCACACGCACGCCTTCCCATGACTCCAACAGGTTACCATCAAGATCCTGTCCAAGCACAACCAACAAATCAACAAGTCAAGTCACCTTTACTTATGTAGTGCTTAATACAAAGCTGCTAAAATAGTTTTAAAGGGGTGGTTGATTATGATTTCACTTTTCTACCTTTAGTTAGTGTGTAATGTTGCAGTTTGAGCATAAACAACATCTGCAAAGTTACAACGCTCAAAGTTCAAGGCGAAGTAAGATATTTTATTTTATAGAAATCGCTTTTTAAGGACTACAACAAACGGCTGGTATGGACTACAATAAGCTTCATCACGGGATAGTGACATCACTAACCCTAAAATTTACATAAACCCGCCGCCGGGAACGCGATTTATATATTATCATGACTGAATATGCTAATCAATGACTAGAAGATAGTTAACTACATATCAGCTACATAAATTCATTCAATTTTCAGTGCATGTGTGTATGGGGTAATCTAAACTGCTTAGAATGAGCTCTTGTAGCTCCGCCCCCTGTGCCGGGAGCAGCAGCTCATTTGCATTTAAAGGGACAGACACAAAAACAGCGCGTTTTTGCTCACTCTCAAAAAGTGACAATTTTAACATGCTATAAAGAATTATCTGTGGGCTATTTTGAGCTAAAACTTCACACACACACACACTATGGGGACATCAGAGACTTATTTTACATCTTGTGAAAAGGGCATTATAGGACCCCTTTAAAGCAGCTTCACAGTAATAAACAGGAAAATAACAATCAGTAATGCAAAGTGTGAGACAAAATTCTAATTCTGCTGTAAAGAAGCTCTAAAAAGACAATAGTGTCATTATTCAGCTCAAGTCAGTTCAGTTCAATAACTGTAAAGTCCATCATTACTAAGCTAAAGAGAAGGCTGTCAAATCCTGACAATCAAACCCCTTCAAGTCCATTTTGAACTTACACATTGGTAAAACTGCCCTCTCTGTCCTCCTGTAACGAAGCGCTTGGCGTCGGGGTTCCAGGCAACACTGGTCAGGCTGTCCTCATGAGACTGACTCATCTTTGTCCGCAGTTCTCCTGTCTGACCACCAGGTGGAAGAAGAGAGTCAAACGTCAGAGTTGGGCTAAAATTAAAGTCTTTACGCTGCGTTCAAAATTGAATACTTCCTAACACTACATAGTATTCGAAAAGTTTTTACAGTGAAACATCCCTGGATGACCTACTACTTCCGGTGAGATCCTGAAGTGTGCATATGATGGACACTTTACTATCCCATGAGGCCACAGGAGAGGATTTATGAATAGCGGTGAAGGGACACTACTGATGCTGGAAGGTCACATGATAATGACAACATGGCGGATGTAGTACGTCTGGAATACATTCATACTATATAGAACGCAGCTTCTGTCTACATCTCACACACTCCAGTGGTGAATCAACCAAAATGGGTTTTTAATAGCAAATGCTGATATCTTTGAGTCGGGTGGCCGATGGCCAATTTAAAGATGATTTATTACACAATTTAATTTAAGAATAGTTAATAACACAATCACATGGCTGTATTAAATTTAACACAATATTATGTTCAAAAATCATTAAAAATACATACATTATTAATAAATAATAATATAATAATTTTTTATATTTATTATTCTATTGTAAAACATCTCATTTTAATTCCAAAGATATTAAATAAATCACTGCTACAATAACATTTTACAGTATTTTCACAAATAATTGAGAAGTAAATTAATGAATTTGAAAAATATGAAATAATTTTAATAATTATCAATATTCAATTTTCTTATTTAATTATAAAACAAAAAATGTGGTAAATATAAGGTTAATATTGCTAAAATCAAATAGTACTTTCATATTAAAAATCAAAAAAGAACTCCAAGGCACTCTCAATTGAAAAAATTAAAAAGCCTTTATTAATAAAGGCTTTTTAATTTTTTCAATTGAGAGTGCCTTGGAGTTCTTTTTTGATTTTTGGTATTTGGTTTCCCATCCAAAGAGCACCTCTACCTTAACCAAACTTTGGAGTCCAGGAAGCGCTCCTCTACCCCTCTTTTTTTCATTGAATAGTACTTTCATATGAATTAGATTTGTTTTAAATGATTGAATTTTAAAGAATTACAAATCAGAAAAGTATGAATAGTTTTAAATTACTATAATACATAATGATCATTATATTTCATTTTATATTTTCATAATTATTATTAATAAACTACAGCTAAAAAAAACCCCACATCTTTTTTGATTTTGGATATTGTAGTAATGACATAACATGTATTACACACCTAATCAATGCTTTTTCTATGTATTTTATCATTTTCAAGTAGCCAGAGAATGATGGAAAGTGCCATATAAACCTTTAGCCTCAAATGTGGCTGAATGATCCTATCATGCTTTATAACAATTCTACATCAGTAAACAAAACGATCACAAACAAAATAATAATCCACATCCAGTAAAATTCATAATACAATCAATTAATAAAATAAAAATATGGAGCCAAAAGAAAATATTGGGTTTTCGTGTGCATTTATCATCTTGTAAATGCAACAGTGACTTGATGATAGCATTAGATCAGCCCAGATTTAGAAAATCTCTTGCTAAAATGCATATTCTGGCAAATCAAAATCCAATAAGATGTGCACTGCGTTTACCTGAACGTTCCACAGCCAGAGCTCAGAGCAGTCGTCTGGACCGCAGGCGATCAGGTAAACGTCATCAGGACTCCAGGCAAGATACGACACACCGTACGCGTGACCCTCCAGAGTCCGTAAGAGCTTCAGCTGATGCGAGTCCTGTGTGTGAGAGTGGATATTTATACCACACCATCCCACCTCAAACAGAGCTATTCAAGATGTCAACTCTCACTGAAAAAGTTTGACTCCCGAGATGCTCAAATGTTTCGTTGCATGTCCACGTGAAAGACGTCCTCACTCACCGGCTCCACCTGCCAGATGATCACGGTTGTGTCCTTCGAGCCGGTGGCGAGTTTAGTGCCGTCGTTGGAGAACTTGCAGAACCAGACTTCATTGCAATGCTCTGTGAGGATCTGCTGTGTGTAACAGGGAAACTGTTTCCTGCAAACACAAACACGGAGATGTTGAAATCGTTGCGAGCGGAGGAGGGTGTGTGTGTGTGTGTTGCGTTCGAATGTGTAGACGCAGCACACCTGGTGCAGACGTGATCCAGCAGTAAGGACACAGAGTCCAGACTGGAGTCCAGTTTGGTGTTGTGATAAAGGCAGCGATCTCTCTGCATCTCCACAGCCTGTCTGAGCAGCGTCTGCAGCCGCCGAGGAGGCAACATCACAGAGGGGGGCAGGTACGCTAAACGATACACACAAACACATGAGTAGAATTAAGATAGATTATGAAGTTAATAGAAAACAGTGAAATATAGTGGGTTGTGCTTGTTTACTAGGCTATACGCTGAAGACAACTATACCCTCAAATATGAGCTAAATCTGACAAAATTTCCATTTTGTGATGTGCTTAAAAGCAAAGATTTAATTTTTATTTCATTCTAAAAGTTCAAAATCATAAAAAAATTCTTAATTCTTATAAGATTTATATTTATTACACACAGAAATAATAGAAGTCTTATAAAAAATTAAAAAACAATAATATATATATAATTAATATAAAATAAATAATATAAAAACTTTTTTTGCTATCACTTAAAGCAGTGATTCTCCAGGTGGGCCGTGAGATAACTTAAAATTATTCAAATATATTAATATAATTCATTAATTTGATTATTAATACATTAAATAAATTAAAATGAAAATAGCACCAGCTCTCTCGTACGTATACTGTGAGTGTCTCGGATTTGGAGCAGCCCAAGCTGTTTCTTATTGCGTTCTGTGAAATGCACTAACGGCGGCTCAAAAGAACCAACCGCTTCATGAACATGGGATACGCAAACGACATCTCTCAACTGGATAAAGAAAACCTGTGTCGCTAATATAGTGTTGATGGATGACGATGGTCATGAAGGTAAAAGATGATTACAGTGACGTATAGGAGTCGTACATTAGGCATTGGCGAGTCCGTTATTATTGATGCGCAAACACACCGTGTATGTGCGCCCTCGGCTCACTGTCTGATCGCTATAACATCGTATTTCTGAGTTAAATATATTAGCGTAGTTGTCAAAATTAATGTACTGTGAGTGTTTTATAATGGATGCTCACCAAAGAAGTGCGTTTCGGAGAAGTTTGTGAGGGTCAGTGGTGTTTAAGTACACATCGGCATCAGACCAAACATCTAAACATAAACATGATTGCTTGATCTGACAGAGGAACTGTTCACTGATGACATCGACCCGCCTTCAGATCGCTGAGTTTCCACACATTCAGAATGTTTTTATTTTTTCAATTGTATTTTGGTGTGTTTAATAATTCTGAATGAATCCGTATAGTAGCTACAAGCAGTCATTTGGCATCTCCCCGTGGTCTTGTTTGCATTTACATTTATTCATTTAGCTGACGCTTTTATCCAAAGCGACTTACAATTGCTATATATGTCAGAGGTCGCACGCCTCTGGAGCAACTAGGGGTTAAGTGTCTTGCTCAGGGACACATTGGTGTCTCACAGTGGATTCGAACCCGGGTCTCTCACACCAAAGGCATGTGTCTTATCCATTGCGCCACCACCATGTTTGGGATGGCAGGTTGACTTGTGCTTGTTACTGTATAACTGAGCAAAGTACTAAGTTGTAAAAAATGTCTGCATTGACATTTTTGCAAAATAGAACACTGGAGTTGAAAAGTAATATCACTAGAATAAAAAAATTTTTTATAAAAAAGGTTGAGGGTGTACTTTTGGGAAATACTATATTTTAATGTTAGGTAGTTGCATGTTACAAGGACTTTAGTAATAACAGTAAATTATGCATAATTACAAGCAACTAATCCTAAAACCAAACCCTAATCTTAACCAAATAGTATATACATGTAGTTAATTACTATTACTCAGTACTTGTTTGTGTACTTAAACTGTAACAACGTCATGTTAAAATAAAGTGTAACCCAATATTGCTAGATGATGCTAAATATTGGCCAATAATGACAGATAAAAATAAAATAATATATTGGCTAATAACCAAAATTGGTTTGATTTATTGTGCATTCCTAATCAAATCAATAGCTGGCTTTTCACAATTGAAATAGTTAGTCTGGGTCAATGTAAACCCGGCTTAAATGGAATCCTGGGTTATCTTGGTTCACATTTCTGATTGCATATTTGTGGTGTCAGTGTCACTGATTGGAGTATTGCACGCTCCAGTATTGCACATCCTCATATTATATATTGTGAACAAATTTTTTTGGACTATAAAGTTAAGAATAAAATGGTCTCTGCTTCACTCCAATTGTCACGTTTTCTGTCACCATTTGACATTTTTCTCCTCAAAAGCTGAAACAATTGTTTATTCAGCACGCAGTTTTTCCGTGACTGTCCAAAGCATGTGAATATGAGGCACGCATTTGCTTGTCTGCAGCTAAGAATCTGCCATAACATTCCATATCGCTTAAAAGCAGGGTTTTAAAATGATGTTAACCCGGGGTTAGGCGCAGTGTGAAAAGCCCTCAGGAGACTATGGTATGTCCTCACATATAGATCTCTGTAAATGTGTGTGTTTGTACACTCACCCTGGAGCTTGTCCAGTAATCTACAACGTGATCCAGCGCCTTTTCCCTCCCATTCCGCCTTTGCCTTCAGATCCTCAGCATGGCTGCACATCAGATACCTTAAAAACACACAGCAAATCAGAGAGAGCCATCGACACAGATCACAGTGATTTTCATAGTACAAGATCTATAAAGAGCTCAATAGTAATACATTTGAGCAATTAGGGCTAAAGGAATTTCCCTTGCAATGATTTTGAGTGGCTAATTGTCACATTTTTTAAATTATTTATTTTTGCTATATAAATAAGTGTTACAATGTGGTGAACAGGCACGAAGATGGGGATTCAAAAACAAAACAGGCTTTATTAATAAATGAATGAACACGCAGGAGAATAATGCAAACAACGCATAAACGAGAACTGAAACAGGGCTATATAAACAGGTGTAGGAAAGTAAACTAGACATATGTGAAACTAATATGTAACTACATAAACAAATAAGGACATAATCAGTAACCAATGAAACCGAAACTAAACAGAGCGGGGAAACAGGAACTAAAGGAAACAGAACATAATGTCAAAATATTGGTCCACATAACAGAACATAAACCTGACAATAAGCTTGTTGTACTATTGTTTGTATAGTGTACAGTTATTTCCAATCCTCATATCTGACTAGACAAGAGGCCGAGACTGTTGATATTTCCCAATAGTATCCAGTATCAGACCAGTGCTGACGACATTCATGGGAAATACCCTTAAATGTTGACAGGATGCTCCAGCAAATATTTCACTTTTCTATTCGGACATGGCAAACCTTTTTTTTTTTTCATGAATATATGACTTGCCCTGAAGAAGTACAGACACAGGTAATTGCACGTGCTCATTCTCTCTCTCTCTGTTTAGACTTGTTTAGTGCAAATCAACAGAGCCTCTGTACAAATCACAATTGTACACAGAATCTTAAGAACAAAAGAGCCAGTTGGCGGAAAAGATGTGTTATCATTATTAACGTTCATTACACACGCATGAAGTGTAAAACAAGAACGGCATAGCCTTATGGAAAAAAACAAGAAAACACGTGAACATCGTGGTTGTGGCGATTACTTGCATTCCTCTGTGGTTGGCTTGTACGTATCATGGTATTACAATATTGTGGTTACCGCGACAACCATATTAGCAATAACAAATAAACCCTTTAAGACAGAGAAATTGTTTATTATTAACAATGGCAGGTATGTTAATGTGTCATGTTTAGTACCCGCTGAGCACGTGGATTCGATCAGTGTTGTATTTGAGTGGAGTCAACTCTCCTCTCAACACTTGCAGAGCTTCCAGAACTTTTCCATCCTCCAAATACTCCAGATACTTCTGCTGTAATAGCAGAAACTTCATCCGCTAGAACGAAAGAGAGAAAGACTCACTTCAGTGACCCAATCATTTATCATACACATGGCAGAATAGTCCACTTTACATTCAAACAACAGTCAGAACTAATATGGAGACACAACAAAAGACATGGTTATAACTAAAATGGCACAAATAAACCTGAGGCCCCTTTGAAGGACACAGACATTGTGAATGCAAAGACAACTAGATTTCTAGGTTCAACAATCTCAAATCTGTGCAGCAAGAAACCAGAAATGACTAGGGACCGGTTGCATCAGTTACAACTTAGCTTAGTAACTATAAACTAATAAATATTTACAGAACAGGAGACTCACTGAACTGCATCAATAAGCTCATGTTTTACCTGACAAACAACAATCCTTCAGACATAGAAGATGAAGTTGACATTTACACTCATTTACATGTTAAGAGAAAGAACATTATGAATAATTAACTTGTTAGCGGCTCTTCAAAACCAAGCCGAACTAAACTCTGTGTGGCAAACAAAATCAATCATAATAAATAAATCTAATTTCTTATGTTTGTTTGTATCAGTATTTATTGATATACTGATATTCTGAATGCTATTTACATAAAATACTTGTGTTATTTCATGATTATTCATCGCATTTCAGTTGAAATGTATTTTTGCCATAAGCTACTTGAGGTAAAATAAGCTAGAATAAACTTTAACAGGATAAACTGAAATTCACTGTTTCAACAACTTCTGCTCACAAATTTGAAGGCTGCTACTGGATCACTGAATGTAAACATCATATTATGCAACTATGCATTACTTTACAAAGAGCTTCTGACCTACTAGCTACGTTCCGCCTCAAGAACATATGGTGCAACCAAACTTAATACAGAGTTACAAACTAGCCAGAACTTACTAAGCCTTTAGTGTGGGCTTGACGTTCCAATTTAAGAAAGAACATATGACAACCCTATCCAGAATGATTTCTACAACACTTGTTCCAGATGAAGCTTCGGAAGCTTTCAGCATTAAGAGTGCATGTGGCCGAGTCTGGTGGTCTTACCACAATAGCGTTGGGTGAATGCATCAATGCTTTTAGCTCATTGAGGTCGTTTTCAGCCTGTGTCACAGAAAGAAACAGAAGCATCAGTTCAGCATTTTGTGGAAAAATACCATCAACCATAGTACAGTCACACCACATAGATTTTACTTTAAAACCTTCAAGCTTAGTGACAAAATAAGTCAAGTGAACTTAAAATTCAAAATGGTTTGAATGTATCCGGAAACTTTATTCATACTTCAGTTCTCTGAATTTGCACTACTGTAGTGCATTTTAAAGAAAGATTCAAAATCAAACTTTAAACAAAAACTGATCAAAATGTGCAAATGATTTTTTTTTTTTTAAGAGCAGCATTTTCTGCACAAATTCCATTTATAAGATGAAAAGAAGCATTATGTGTTTGTAAAGTTGCCTGTATAAATAGAAAGGAAACTAGTAAAGAATTAGATGGAAAAATAGGATTCATCTTTTCCACTGTTAGTTCAGAAGACAAACAAAAGAAATCCCCAAATCCACAGAAGTGACTGACACAGTTCCTCAAGCCAGAAGCACAATTTCTACATAGTTTGTTTTATCCCACCACAAACTCTCAAAAAGTCAGCATGATTATTGTTTCTGCCTGATATCTTAGAAAATCTCGGTTTCAATGGTCCAAACCGACATCCAAACTTTCCTAAAATTAGGTGAGAAATGATCAAATAAACCTGCTCCTCCTTCCTCTACAAAATACAGCATTTCTGGATTGTTTTTATTTTTAAACTACACTGCAGACAAATATATGAATCCACTTTTCAAACGACCCCAGACTTGTCTTTCAGTTTGGTCATGAGGTGTAAAGGAAAGGGAAAGACCTGCAATCATGTACTCATACCTGTGGTTAGAGAAAGAATGGCTGAATTCACCATGGAGCCAAAACCAAAACTCTCTATGCATGCAAAAACCACATAAATCAGAAAGAATTATCCGGTCTCTTTTGAAGGACCGCCAAAACCAAAACTCTCTATGCATGCAAAAACCACATAAATCAGAAAGAATTAAGGTCTCTTTTGAAGGACCTTTCACAGCTCCCTCATGTACATATTTACATGACCTTTGACCGGACGTTCACCGGTCAGCATGTCAGACCTTAATAAACATGACGCATTCTACGCCAATAATGTGAATTTTCCAAGTGAAACAAGATATTTAATGAGGAAAAAGGAGTCACTTTATCCATTGGGAACTGACTGGATTGGTTGTTTTTTGTTTTTTAATTTAGCACCACAGCTACCATGGATATATTCATGATGAGAGACAAGTAGGGAAAATAGAAAAAGTACAACAAATCAACAACATATAATAAAAAAGTTAATTTAAAATGTAAAGTTTATCTTTGATTAAAAAAAAAAAAAAAAAAAGTTAAACTAAATCTGGCCTCACTTCATTAAACATAAGAATTCAAAAGTGGTTGGAACATTAGCCAAAAGTAAAAGACTAGTTATCAGGGTTTCCCAGACACATTTCCCATTTAATAAAATCCATACTCAAATTTCCAGAATTTTTCATATCATATTTAGCATAAATGGTTCATACAGCATTATTTTTGGTATATAGCACATATTTTTATTTTCTCTGCTTTATAAGCTGCATGTGTTCACCTCTGACACATCAGTTTGATACTGTACATGTGGTTTGATGTTGCACCATCACCACCATCAAAGCACAGTCTGATTTAACACGATCCTCTGCTCCTTTATCAGTGTCTGGTTCGAGTGTCACACACACATTCATTTAGTGAAGTTCAAAAAAGACTCGCTTATGGTAAAGACACGTTTTGCATAATGAAACTGTGCACTCAGTCATGTTCAACAATCACTGAACCTTTGCCATGAAAACACTCCTGTATGATAGATTCATTTTTAGAAAATCTTAATTTTATATTTTAGAAACACAAATATTTTCCATACTGTTATCTTTTTTCCATACTTATCCAGACCAGGAAATTACTCTAAATTCAAATTCCATTCTTTTGCAAACTGCACAGGAACCCTGTATTATTATGAAAGATTAAAAATACAAACATATTATCTTCAACATGCACTGATGCATCATGCAAAATAAAAGCACGGAATGAAATTAAGAATGCATTGAGAAAGTACATGGGGTAAAACTTTGATAACCACGATAACAGTGACTATCTTTCCTGACAACTTTGAATCTAAACCATAAAAATGACATATTTCCCCAGTTTCACAGACAAGGCTTAAGCCTAATCCCAGATTAAATGCATGTTTCATCTGTTTTAACTAGAAGCAACTTGTTCTAGCATATCTTAAAATATATGCTATATATAACCTGCATGTATTCACCTCTAACGCATCAGTTTGATACTGCAAATGTGGCTTTGTTGTGCCATTGGTTTGTCTCAAGGCACATTTATAAAAGCTACTTAAATGTCCTAATTGAACTAAGGCTTAATCTAAGCCCGGTCTATGAAACCAGGCCTAAATATGTCATGTGGAATAAGCTCACCTTGTCCCATTCCCCTTCCATGACGTGGTTCCGAAACTTGGTGGCTGACGGATGCTCCAATCGACAGCCAGATTCCTGCATCAACAAATCCACCGTCTGACTAAAAGAGAGACAGATAACACATCGCTCATTTATTACACCTTTATCAAATACCACAACTAAAGCTTCACTGTTTCTATTTGCCATCTTTGAGGAAAACAAAAGCTAGTTGTTCAAGTACTGTTGCCATTTTAAGTTATAAGGCCAACTATTAAACTTAATGAAGGATGGCAGTGTTAGAGATTTGTGTCTCTAACACTGATTATTATGTATTAACGGTTTCATAAAAGCAATAAGACACAGAGGCCCTGCTACATAATGAGAATAATCATTTCTGAAGGGGTTCTGGATGATTTTGTGTGCGATTACCTGCGGCACTCGGCCACATCACAGTTCATATCAGAACAGCAGCACTCTTACTTCTGTCATGTTGCTTTAATATAATTATTCACTCCTTTTTATTAACATATATTTTTAGGTTAACAAAGACAGAAAACCCAACAGACAAGCTGAAACATGTCGATGCAGTAAATAGGTCGTTACAGGTGAAGGTTTCTAGAACAGAGTGAAAGTGTTTTGAATGCAGGGTCCCACAGAATGACGTCATGCTATGATTACAAAAGAGAGAGAGAGAGTGTGTGTGAGGGGGGATGGGAAGGATGTTTGCAGTTTTCTTGATGTTTTCGGCTCATCTTGTAGTCTAGTTCTTGGATGTGTGTGCTCAAGCACAGTGATCTGGATTGTGATTGTTCAGAATTCATGTTTGAGGTTTGCATCTGAATGGCAGCTGATGGATTTAGCAGATCTTCACTAAAATTAGATTCAGCTTCTTTCTAATGTAAACCAGCTGCTACACACACACACACACACACACACACACACATTCCACAGCCGCCATTAAAACGCAAAAACACACAGAGGATGTCATCCTGATTTGATGTAGCATAAACACGCATATATCATGTATTAACAGAAATATGCTTATCTTAATTAATTCATCTTAACATTTGACACCACTAAAGCAAAAATACGCTTTCGGGCCCCGAGAAATACATGACACACACACAGCTGTCATCTGTGATCGCACCTCTCTTTGTTTGGATCTGTCTGACATCCTGGTTGAATTATAGATATTTATATATTATTTCGTCGGGGTATAAATGTTGTGATTGTCATTAAACACGACATTAAAAGATCGACGTCGCTCGCTTCGTTGATCACATAACGGCTGCGCTCTAGTTGAGTCGCGCGATAGACCTGTCAAACCGGGTTTTACCAGAACCGACTCGGTCCAGTTGTGCTCATTACCGCAACACTTACTTCAGCCCTAACCCGTGCAGATGCTGTCCGATGAGGCGGATCACATCCTCCTCAGACTGAGACAGGCGCTTTTTCTTCTTCAAGGAACCCGAACTCGTCCCGGAGGCCCCCGAAGCCGTGCCCGCGTTGCTCTGGAGGCCGTTGGCATCTCCGTTCTGTGTGCTGGCTGGGTGGTTTTGCTCCTGTCCGGTCCCGTTCGACTGCATGTTAGTGCCGGTTCGGCTGAGGTGGGTCGCTAATGGCAGGCCCGCTGAAGCCCCGGGCTCTCCTACTCCCTCCGCCGCCGAGGCTCGGTGCTTCTTCCGCGGGGGCGGCGACGCTCCGCCGGTGTCCGAGTCGGAGGAGGAGGAAGCGGAGGCCAGAGTTTCCTCACCGAGAGCGGCCGTGGTTAGAAGCCGGTGAAGCCCGGGGGAGGGGAAAGAGGCGTCGGGCTCCCGCGGTCCAGTGCGCGTTTCTTACGAGGGTCGTTCGTGTTGTTGTTGTTTCTCTCCAAACAGCTGCAGATCTAATGGCGTCCAGACGCACTGACGTCACCGGACATTCCCCTGCTGCCTCACTTCCGGACGGCGCTCCAACCAAAAGGGGGCGCGCAGAGAAACTTAGCAGCAGAGACTATTAATTCATCAATAATTATTTATGATAATTTATAGGGAGTTTACAGAGAACAGATGATCAGAACAGCGGGCCTGTTAAAATTCTATAAACCGTTTTTGTTCGATAAATCCTTACAGTCACCATAGTTACCACAGATGTAACAACATCCATTCATTCACAACCAATCCCAATCAACCATCTCTCCAAGATCCATCCAACATCATCCATCCATTTTAATCTTTCTACAGACTACCCAAGTGTGCAGTCTACATAAGACTAAAATCTTCTCAATTTTTCAAATGACTAAAGGTTTATAATCTTCAAATGTCAAATGCATTACTTTTCCAGTTACAATTATTTCCCTACTAAGGTTATTGGATGATTAAAATTCAACAAGAAGGTACTAAAGTTTGGCTCCGTTTAATGTACCTTGTTACGAGTCATTAAATCATTCTTCTCATTTGGTCAAACAATAAAACACTGAGAATGGCATAAAAAGCTGCTAAATCCACAATCTACGAAAACATAAAAAATCACACACAATCTGAGAGCCGTAACAATCTGATCTATAACCAAGATATTCACAGAGTATACATGAGACAAACCGAATGTCATGAGTGAAATGTGCGTTTATAAAAAAAGCATTAAAATATGAGAGAGTTTGCTGCCTGGGATTGAGCGAGACCTGGAGATGTTTATGCCATTTGCTTCAGTAAAAAAACATTCTGACTACACGTCAATAGTAATATGGTGTTAGTGTGATGTATAAGCTATATGTAAAATAAAAATAGAATAAAACACTCTGCCTTCTGTTGATGCTCATAATGTACATTTCCCTCTGTTCAAAAGATGTGTGTCATCTGTGTATGTTCATGTGTGTGCCTTTAATCTGACAGTTTCTGAAAAGTGCTGTTTAGCTCCTGATTGTGTGTGTTTTTGTGTCCACAAATGAATATTACAGAATTTCCATCATGGTCTATTTTATGATTCATACTTATTTTATGTGCTTAATATAGCCAACAATTCAATGTTCAATTCAGTTCAAAAGTTTACTGTAATCTATGAGCCCATCCTTATCATACTGACGCATACGTTCTTTATCAGCATTTTTTTTTACTAAGGGAATGTGTATAACGTATGAAAACACAACAGACCAGATGGTGTACTTTTGATCTGTTGCAATGATGGAAAGTGTGTTTTTAAAATATAACAAATGATGACAAATTCTCAGTTAATACAACCTTTGGCTGTGGATGCTTCTGAATTATTATTTATGGGAAGTGCATGAGCTGTAGTGCTCATTTGGGAGACATGGGTTCGTGTCTCTTCTCTGTCCTCAATAATTTACTGTCTCCTTTCCTTTTTTATATCAATAAAAAGTGGAAAAGTCACAACATAATAAAATATTAAAATAAAGTGTCAATGTCCAAGTCTTCTTCATTCTTCTCATGATTTGTCTAGTATTTGATGTGGGAGAGAGACTGTGGTTGTCTTTGCGACAGGTTTGTCTTTGCCCTTCATGAAGAAAGTAAGCAGTTCTCCTTTTCCTTTCACGAAGATGGGTCCTCTTTTGACGAAACGGAAACCATACTCCTTCAGGATGTTATAGCAGTCCTCCACCACCTGGGGAGCACCAACACCATGAAAACACACACATCTGTGTTAGAGCCAGAGCTGAGTGAGACTGTGAATATTTATAATGTTTCTTGAAGTCAGTGCCATTAGGCTAGTTGTGCATCTGAAGTATGAGTATGTTAAGACAGAGATGTTTTAATAGACTCTCTAAATTAAATTTCTGTCACAAAAACTGCATTATAGGTGGGAAGTTTAATTCATATCATTTCAGATTGTTTTAAAATTGATTCAATGATTTATTTAAATCTTCACTCAAAATGTCTCCATGCAGGCAGCAATAAAATAATAAAACAACTTAAATATTATATACTGTATTATATATATATATATATATATAGTTTATATATATTTATATTTTAATATATTACTATATATATTTATATTGGTGCTGCATATAAATAATGATGATTTAATATTTATTAAATATCAACCTTCCTTGTGTTTTTGTGAAAAACAGTGTGGAAAACATGCCAATATTTGACTATATGTTAAGTTAAAATGTTTGTATTTTAATATAATTCATAACTATATTGGCCAGTTAGTTTTAAATACATTTTTAATTATAAATATATTTACTTTAAAAAATAAAATAAATAAACAAATAAAACGTATATCACCTGTATGTTACCCATAACCCCAGTGGACTCCATACGACTGGCCACGTTCACAGTGTTTCCCCAGATATCGAAATGAGGTTTGCGCGCACCAATCACTCCAGCTAACACACTCCCCTTATTCAGACCTGACAATAAAACACACACACACACACACACACACACACACGTTGGATTTTCATGCTTTATGAGAATTTTTTATTTACTGTACAAACTGTATATTCTCTCCCTGTACACCCTATCCCCAAACCTCCCCATCACTGAAAACTTTCTGCATTTTTACATTTAAAAAAAAAACATTACTTAGTATGATTTATACACGGTTTTCCTCAAGGGGGCCAAAAATATCCCCACAAGGATTTTGGATATTGTTATCTTTGTGGGGACATTTTGTGTTTACCAGGACCACACACACACACACACACACACACACACGCACACGCACACGTACACACACCTGCTGGGTTTTCATGTTATGGGTATTTTCCATAGCCAAAATGATTTTTATACTAGAAACTGTATATTACCCCTTACACTAACCCGACCCCTAAACCAAATTTAGTATGATTTTTAAGCTGTTTTCCTCATTGGGGACCAAAAGAAATGTATATATACAAGTAACATAGGTCTGTATTTCTGTTTGCTGACCTATGCGAAGCATGAAGTTATTGAATGACTGTTTGTTTAGGTTTCCAAGTATGACTTTCATAGCCAGTGCGAAGTCTGCCAAATCAGCGAAGTGTTGCCAGCGCTCCAGGATGCACTGATCCTCAATCTGTATCACACACACATCATCATCATCATCATCAGTATCACAGACTCCATTGTTGTAAGCATTATGCGCTATAGAGTGTGTTGTGTAGCGCACCTTGCGGTCGGCGTATCCGTTAGTGTTGCTCTCCGGCGTCACGCCTGAAGCTGCCATGTATGTGCTGCCGATGGTCTTGATCTTCGTAATGTGGCGAAACTCAGTGCGATCCAGAAGCTACTCAGAGTCAAAATACACATTACATGATTTTAAAGACAATTTCTGCTGAACAAATGATGAGATATATAAAGAAATAAAGAGCAAGAGACACTCACACTGTCAAAGTCAGAGATGATCTCATTAAGGATTCGGAGGCATTCTATCCCTCCATTGTTTATAGTCTCCTCCGTGTAAAAGTCAGAGAAGTTGGGAATAGAGGCGAACATCACGCCGATCTCATCATACGACTGACTGTAAAGTTCCTGCAACAGACAAATAAACATCAATATGCACATTTATTAAGGACTAAACACATTACTCTGTATCCAGGAAAATACTCCCATACCTCATCTCGCTTCTTGGAGCCCAGGAAGTGTTTGGCCACGTGATCAGGAAGCATGTTAGTGACCAGCGCCTCGTTGTACGTTCTCATTTCGTACACCTTCTCCTTCTGATCGTGCACCTCAACCTTCCACAGAAACAGCTTACGGGACTGTCGTTCCACCTGAGAGAGAGAGGAACAAGAATTTACATGCTAAAACAGAGGAGAGGAAATAAATAAATCGAAAACAAGATGATTCATCTTTTAAGGAACATGCTGACTTTTTGGGACTTTAGCTTATTCATCGTATCCCCCAGAGTTAGATAAGTCCATACATACCCTTCTCATCTCCATGCGTGCCGTAACTCTGTCTTACGCACCCACCGCTAGCTAGCTTAGCACAAAGACTGGAGGTAAACGGCTCCAGCTAGCATAATGCTCCCAGTAAGTGACAAAATAACGCCAACATTTTCCTATTTACATGTTGTGATTTGTATAGTCACAGCGTGTACAAATAACAAGGTCACATGAGACACAGCCATCTTCTAACCGTATACATACTGGGAACTATATTCTCAGAAGGCGAAGCACTGCTACTTCTGCAGAGTGATTTACTCCAACTCTGAGCGAACTCTCTGCTCCTTACCATGGGGCTTCTCAGGTGCTGTGAGCAAATCACTCCACCCAAGTAGCAGTTCTTCGCCTTCTGAGAATATAGTCAGAAGATGGCTGTGTCTCATGTGACCTTGTTATTTGTACAAGCTGTGACTATGTATGGACTTATCTAACTCTGGGGGAAGAATAAGGTAAAGTCCCAAAAAGTCGGGGTGTTCCTTTAAGGGGTTAATCCCAATAAATGAATTTCTGATAAATGTAAATGTTTAAGCTGTTGTCGGACATACGTGGCGTGCAAAGTAGTAGAAACTCATCATCATGATGATAATCATCACCGTCAGCAGATATCTGGTGGGAACCACTGAATACCTAAAGAGCCACAGAAAATAATGAGAAATCAGGTATAAGACAACTTTTTCCACTTTTGTGAGCGGCATTTCAAATGCAAAAACATTTAATTATTGCATTTAATCACTAAACTGGGTGGAAAAAAAACAATAAAAAATACACTATAAAAAGAACTGTGCTGTATTTAATTAAGTTCTCAGTCTCCTTTCTGTGTAAATTTGGCTCATTATAGATTGTGCCTAATTCACAAAACTCTGCTTAAAAGACATGTTTGTGTATTGTTATTGATCATAGCAGAAGTAACTCATTAAATAGTGATGGAATGATGGAGAAGAGCATCAAAAGAGCATTAGAGCATATATACAGACACAACAACTATTCTAAGTTAATTCCCTTCTGAATTCTACATTTATTTAATTCTACAATCTATACTATATACATTAGCGTTCAAATGTTTTTTTTGTTTTTTTTTAAGAAATAATTTTATTTAAGTGTTCAGTAAATTAATCAGAAGTGACAGTAAAGACATTTATAATGTTACAAAAGCTTTAGGCCTATATTTCAAATAAATGCTATAAATGCTGTTCTTTTGAAGTTTATATTCATCAAAGAATCCTGAAAACTTGTATTGAGGTTTCACAAAAATATGTATAAATATATATATATTTTCTTTTTAGATTCTGTACTCTTTCAGAAGATGCGTAATAGCGCCCCCTACTGTATAACAGTGAAAACACAGAAACACAGAAAATTATGGCAATGGCGGGGAAAGAACCTTCATTCAAAAAGTAGTGTAACTATAAATTATATTTTGTGTAAATACAGCACTCTTCGAGTATTCAAGTATTTCTGGACTCAAGCTTGAGCTCGACTCACCTGTAGTCCAGGTAGCGAATGAAATCGTAGATGTCGTAAATGTACATCCAGCTGTGGATGTTTACAGCACCTGTCACTATGGTAACCAGCAACATGAGCGCCAGCTTGACGACATGGCTGAGCTGTACGAGCATGACGGTTGCCACCAGAGACAGCACTGATATGTATCCGTAGTGTTTGGGGTTCTCGGCACATCCGCCGTCACCCAGAGACTCGAGCGTCATGCCGGAAGTGGAGTTCAGGAGCAACAGGGGGGGCTGAACACAGCTCAGCTAACGAAAAAATGACAAGAATTTGACATGAATCTTTAAAAGCCTATATTTCATAATTGAATTGAAAAAATGCAACAGAATTGCACTTGAAGTCAGACTTCCAACTTGCATGACATCCAACAAACATGCCAATCACATTGAATAATAATAATAATTAGAAAAGAGGTGAAATGTGTTTTATCTCACCATATCAGCCACTTCAGCCATGGTCAGAACAAATATGGCGGCCATGGCCCATGTGTTACGAGCCCAACGTGTGCGGTCGATCCACAGCGAGAAGGACACCAGCCTCCGGGAGAAGATCTGATACACACACATCACAATGTTACACGGATGAGCTTGAAGCATTTAACTTACTAAAATTGAAATAAAAATAAACAAGTAAAATAAATAACAAGTAGATAAATAGCTAATAACTACATATATTTATATATATTAGATAGAGGTTATGTTTAGTTCTGTTTAGTTTTATTGTGTTTTGGTTTTATTTTCTCTTTTTGCCTGTGTTACCGGTTATTGTTAGGCTGTGTCTAAAATCGCCCCTTTATACCCATAAACAGGGCACTAATTGAGGGGACACCATTTGTAGTGGTGTCCGAAACCATAGTGGACGTTATCAAGCGCACTCATTCAATCCTACAATGCACTGTAATAGTGAGTGTACAACCGATGTACACTAGAAAATACCCATAATGCACTGTGAGAGTCGCACCTCGAATTAATTCTCGCATCTGACCATAAGATGGCGCCCGCAGGAGAATCATCCATCCATCCATTCTCCATTCTCTGGTCCAATGTGGGTACAACGTAATATCATACTGTCACGGTTCATGAATTCACTGGTTTCTTCGTGTCTCGTGTATTTGTTGTTTTGTGTGTGTGGGTGTGTGTGAGTGGGCGTGGCGGCTCGTTCAGTTGATCAGCACTCCACCTGATCTCATTCCCCTCATCAGCTACCATCAATCATCTCTGCTATATAAACTCATCGCACTCTCCTTTCCCTGTCAGATCGTTGGTTTTGGTGTCCTCAGTGTGTTGTCGTCGTCTGCTCTTCCAGTTCCTGTTCCAGTTCCAGATCGTGTCCTGTTCGGTGTTTTCGTGGTGTTCGTCGTGTTGGATGTTCACTTCACTGGATTCACCGTCACCTGTCTTCACCTCCACGCTGACCATCAAGTCCCTGCGCCACCAGCCCACCCGTGTGTTTTTGCTGTGTCTTCTGACCAACAATAAAAGAGTTTTACTTGCATATTGCTTCCGCCCCTGAATTATGACAGAACGATCTGACCAGACGATGGGAGCAGCAAGTGGATCCTCTTCGCTTGAAGACTTCATCAGAGTAACCATTTCTCGGATAGAGGCTCAAGAGAGGACATCTACGGAGTCGGGTCGGGCCATTCAAGCTCTCGTGGCGCAGGTGTCCGAGCTCACCCAGCAGCTTCAACATCTACAAGCTCCCACTGCGCCACCACCCACACCGGCCGCTCCCCCAGTTCCACCATCAAGCGCCTCCCAGTCAGAACCCCGTCTACCGGTCCCTGAACCCTACAGTGGTGAGCCAAATTTTTGCAGAGCTTTTCTAACACGCTGTACTATGCATTTCTCTCTGCAACCCAGAACATTTGCCACAGAACAAAGCAAAGTAGCATTCGTACTCACACTGCTGACTGGGAGGGCAGCTCTGTGGGGGACGGCGGTGTGGGAGAATCAAGATCCGTGTTGTTCCTCGTTCAAGACACTCGCCGCCGAGATGAAGATGGTGTTTGACCGCGCGGTCGCGGGAAGAGAAGCAGCACGAACCCTGGCGGATCTCAAGCAAGGAAGCAGATCCGTATCAGATTATGCCATTGAGTTCCGGACCTTGGCGGCTGAGTGTCAATGGAACGAGGAAGCGCAGTGGGACATGTTCCTGCATGGGCTGGCTGACCGCGTCCTGAGAGAAATCTACGCGTTGGATTTACCCGCTACACTCAACGGACTCATTGCACTCGGACAACGGACTTCGCGTGGATTCTCGTCTCTCTCGTGTTGAACGGATGAGGTTACCGGTTCGGGCTTCAACCACCGTGGAGACCACGCAAGCCAGCGGCGGGGACGCGGTCAGCCCCGTCCACGATCACGAGCCCATGCAGGTCGGGCGAGCTCGGCTTTCCCGGGAGGAGAAGGAAAGGCGGAGATCCCAGGGCCTTTGCCTGTACTGTGGGACTGCTGGTCACTTCGCTTACAACTGCCCGGTAAAAGGGCAAGCCCGGCAGTAAATCTGAGGCTACTGCCGGGTGGGATCTCCGCTGAGAAGACCTCATCAACATCAACTCTCCTTCCGGTAAGACTTAGATGGTCAGCCAACACTCACGACTGTCTTGCACTTTTGGATTCCGGGGCAGAAGGGAACTTCATGGACTACACATTCGCTCACAAGATTCACGTTCCCCTGTTACCACTCACCCATTCCATTGCTGTGCACGCCCTCAATGGTCAAGCCCTTCCCACCATCGCATTCACCACTGGACCCATTACACTCACTGTATCCGGCAATCACACAGAGACTACCTCATTTTACATCCTGGACTCCCCCCTTGCACCTGTCGTTCTCGGTCATCCCTGGCTAATCAAGCATAACCCCAAGATTGACTGGCAGCAGAGATCAGTGTTGGAGTGGAGCAGTTTTTGTCATGAGTCCTGTCTTGTGTCTGCCTGTCCGTCTGTTGTTGTTTCTGCTTTTCAGGAGGAGGCAGTGGATTTATCAAACGTGCCCGCGGAGTATCTGGACCTGAAGGAAGTGTTCAGTAAGTCTCGGGCTGCTTCTCTCCCTCCGCATCGTCCCTATGACTGTGCAATAGATCTACTGCCAGGTACGTCTCCGCCTAAAGGCAAGCTTTACTCTCTATCTATTCCCGAGAGGGAGGCCATGGAGAAATATATTTCTGATTCTCTGGCATCCAAATTCATCCGACCTTCCTCTTCTCCTGCGGGGGCGGGGTTCTTTTTTGTGGGGAAGAAGGACGGTTCTCTGCGACCTTGCATTGATTACCGAGGGCTGAATAACATCACGGTAAAGAATACTTATCCTTTGCCGTTGATGTCTTCAGCCTTCGAGAGGTTGCAGGGAGCGTCGGTCTTCACAAAACTGGACTTACGTAACGCTTATCATTTGGTCCGCATCAGGAAGGGGGATGAATGGAAGACTGCGTTTAACACCCCCAGGGGGCACTTTGAATATTTGGTTATGCCTTTTGGGCTGTCCAATAGTCCAGCAGTCTTCCAGGCACTCGTCAATGACGTGCTCAGAGACATGGTCGATCAGTTCATTTATGTCTACCTGGATGACATATTGATTTTTTCTTCGTCTCTCCAGGAACATGTTCAGCACGTCAGACGAGTGCTTCAGAGGTTGTTAGAGAATGGTCTTTTTGTCAAGGCGGAGAAATGCGCTTTTCATGCACAGTCTGTTCCTTTCTTAGGATACATTGTGTCGTCTGAGGGGATGCGTATGGATCCTGAGAAGGTTAAGGCTGTGGTGGATTGGCCAAGTCCGGATTCCCGTAAGGCCCTACAGAGGTTTCTGGGGTTCGCCAATTTTTACCGGCGGTTCATTCGCAATTTCAGCCAACTAGCCTCACCTCTGACCGCCTTGACCTCCCCCAGAACTACGTTCAGGTGGTCAGACGCAGCCGAGGCTGCGTTTGCCAAACTGAAAGGCCGCTTTGTTTCAGCCCCCATCCTAGTTACCCCTGATCCATCACGTCAGTTCATGGTGGAGGTCGACGCGTCAGAGGTGGGGGTAGGTGCAGTGTTATCCCAACGTTCTCCTACAGACGACAGAATGCATCCGTGCGCGTTTTTGTCTCATCGTTTGTCCCCTGCCGAACGTAATTATGATATTGGTAACAGAGAGTTGTTGGCAGTCAAGTTAGCATTGGAGGAGTGGCGTCACTGGTTAGAAGGGTCGGGGGTACCTTTTATCGTATGGACTGATCATAAGAATCTGGAATACATTAGAACCGCTAAAAGATTGAACTCTAGGCAGGCTCGGTGGGCACTTTTTTTCGGACGTTTTGACTTTACTCTCTCGTACCGCCCGGGCTCCAAAAACATCAAGCCCGATTCTTTGTCACGTATTTTTGACCATTCCGATCGCCCGTCTACTCCCGAGTGCATTTTTCCGGAGTCCCTAATTGTCTCCACACTCTCATGGGAGGTCGAATCGAAGGTCAGAACGGCCTTAGAAGGGGTAACGCCTCCGCCCGGTTGTCCACCGAACCGGTTATTTGTGCCAGAGCAATTACGGTCCAACGTCATTCAGTGGGGTCATTGTTCCAATGTGGCTTGTCATCCAGGAGTCAGTCGTACCACGTCTTTAGTTAAGCAACGATTTTGGTGGCCACGTATGGCTCGTGACGTTCACAGTTTTGTATTGGCTTGCTCAGTTTGTGCCACTGGTAAGACTTCCAATCGACCCCCAGATGGGCTCCTTCAACCGCTGCCGATCCCTTCGAGACCCTGGTCCCACATCGCTCTAGATTTTATCACCGCCCTCCCACCCTCTCAGGGTAACACGGTAGTTTTGACCGTGGTGGACCGATTCTCGAAGGCGGTCCATTTCATTCCCTTGCCCAAATTACCCTCAGCCAAGGAGACAGCGGTAACAGTCGTTGACCACGTCTTTCGGCTACATGGCCTCCCGACAGACGTGGTCTCCGACAGAGGACCCCAATTTGTGTCCAAATTTTGGCAAGAATTTTGTAGATTACTGGGTGCGACTGTTAGTCTGTCCTCAGGGTTTCATCCCCAGAGCAATGGCCAAACTGAGAGAGCCAACCAGGATTTGGAGAGAACGTTGCGATGTTTGGTCTCCAAGAATCCTTCCTCATGGAGCCAACGACTGTCAATGGTGGAGTACGCCCACAATTCGTTACCAGTATCATCTACGGGCCTATCGCCGTTTAAGTGTAGTCTAGGTTACCAGCCACCAATTTTTCCTAGTCTGGAATCCGAAGTCGCGGTCCCCTCCGCTCACGCCTTTGTCCAGAGGTGTCGCCACACTTGGACTAGAGCCCGCGAGACTCTACTCCAAGCGGGAGCGCGCACCAAGGCTAAAGCCGATCGCCACCGGTCTAAGCCTCCCGTATACGTCGTTGGTCAAAAAGTGTGGCTTTCTACTAAGAACATTCCTCTCCGCTCCGTCTCTAATAAGCTAGCTCCCAAATTTATTGGCCCATTCACTGTCACCAAGATCATTAGCCCGGTGGCAGTCCGCCTCAAACTCCCTCCAGTGTACAGGAGGATTCATTCCGTCTTCCATGTTTCCAAAATCAAGCCCGTGTTTCGTTCTCAGTTTAATCCGCCCGTCCCGGTTCCCCCCCCGCCGCGTCTCGTAGAAGGGGAACCTACGTATTCGGTTAATCGCATTCTGGACTCAAGGCGGAGGGGACGCGGATTCCAGTACTTGGTGGACTGGGAGGGTTACGGTCCGGAGGAGAGGAGTTGGGTTCCTGCCAGAGACATCCTGGATCACTCTCTTATCGATGATTACAATCGACAGGTAAGGGAGTCTGGGGACGCCAGGAGGCGTTCCTAGGAGAGGGGGTACTGTCACGGTTCATGAATTCACTGGTTTCTTCGTGTCTCGTGTATTTGTTGTTTTGTGTGTGTGGGTGTGTGTGAGTGGGCGTGGCGGCTCGTTCAGTTGATCAGCACTCCACCTGATCTCATTCCCCTCATCAGCTACCATCAATCATCTCTGCTATATAAACTCATCGCACTCTCCTTTCCCTGTCAGATCGTTGGTTTTGGTGTCCTCAGTGTGTTGTCGTCGTCTGCTCTTCCAGTTCCTGTTCCAGTTCCAGATCGTGTCCTGTTCGGTGTTTTCGTGGTGTTCGTCGTGTTGGATGTTCACTTCACTGGATTCACCGTCACCTGTCTTCACCTCCACGCTGACCATCAAGTCCCTGCGCCACCAGCCCACCCGTGTGTTTTTGCTGTGTCTTCTGACCAACAATAAAAGAGTTTTACTTGCATATTGCTTCCGCCCCTGAATTATGACACATACAGGTATAAATTCATTTTTAATTGATTAAATTGTTTAATTAAGGTTTATACAGTGTCCATGACACAGTTTAAGATAAATATTTTCATCTTACTACTGGAGCTGCCAGTATTCTAAATTTCAAACTATTATTACACAACGAGCACAAACTATGCAAAAGCGGCAGCCCTTCAGACGCACTCAATTCAAAATAAATTAACTTGTTTTCATTCACTCCCTTAAGTGAACTACACTAGTGGACTAATGTAGGGAATAGTGAATGAGGGTATAGGGGGAGATTTTGGACACAGCCTTAGTTTCCATAGTTACTCATTAGTTCCACACCTGTTCTTAGTTCTATTCATTACTCGGTGTGTATTTAAGTCTCGAGTTCTCACAGTTCTTGGTTTGGTGATGTTTGTCATTAAGTTATACGTGGTTGTTTTGCTTGCTTTTTCCTGTGATCTCCTGATTGTTTCCCTTTGGATTTTGGACTGATTAAAGACTGTTTTGTTGATATTCCTGAGAAGTGATGTAAAGTCCGATTCATTTCCGCAAACCGGTTAAAAAAAAACAATTCATTAGTTTCTTACATCATCACGCAATGAGGTCACTACGCATTTCTTTTCTAACAACTCAGAGTCAATGTTATATCAAGGATACATTGTAATAAAGTAATCTGTGTGAAATGCATATTGAAACATTTAAATAAAAAGTTATTTGTGTGAACGCATATTGCTGATTATTGCCTTTCACTCACTAAAGTTAATGGTGTTTGTGGTCACAGTTTCATTTGCGGATCCTTTATGTCGGATACGACTGACCAATATTGATTAGCCTACATCTTGGAAAATATTTCAAAATGTTTTGCATCTACAGCAAACATTAAAGACATTGATGCACAAACTACATGTCTAAAATATATAGAAAGATCTTATAAACTTCTTGATTTCGCTTAACAACTTAAAATATAATCTGCATGCACAATAAACTATAGTAACACTTGTTTACATCTTTTGACAGAAAGGTTTTTGCAGGTTTTAATAAAATATTATTTACAGTTTTTCTCAGTCGCTTTGGTGCATTTCTCACATCACTATTTACATTTGCACAACAGTTAATGCAGTTCTCAAAAGAATTAGTACAAACTGCAAAACCTAGTTGATAACCTGCAAAAGCGTGTCACTTGCTCAAAATGGATAGCATATTCCTCAAAAGCAAGTATTCATGTCAATGAAAGTGTCAGTGTCATCAAGATGAAAAGTCCTGACACCATTGTTTATGAACAAGATAGTCAAATGACTTTGTCATGTTTTCATTATGAAAGTTTACTCTGTAAATGTTTTCCAATGCAAAAAAGTCAGATCTTGGTGACACTACCTGAAAATGCTCAAGACAGCACTATATACTATTTGCACAGCCATTTGAAAAATACAGTAAAGTTACACATTACTGTATTTAGTGAGGTAACTGAGTACAAGACTGAATATGTATGTTTCACATTTTTACTGCATGCTCTTTGCAATTCTAATTTGTTCACAGCATTGTGCAAAAGAAAAAATACACCCTTATTTACAACAAACATAAACTCTCTTTGGGTGGAGCTGTGCACAACTGGAAACAATATTGCAGTACATATTGGAACTGAACATACAACATACATAGTACTGTAATCATTCATGCACATCCAGACGTTCCTCTCTGTCTGGCCACATAATTTCATCTACATCACAGCGAATATCATCTCTTGCAATGCAGCG
>NC_138743.1:6391742-6438878 GCF_965113295.1 Leuciscus leuciscus
ACTCAGCCTTGTTTAAGTCAACATAAAATTACAACCTGTTTTATTTCCCCGATTTGAAGTATTTCTGACTAAAACAAGATATTCAGCTATAAAAAATATGTAGGTTTATTTATTTATTTATTTTTTATACAATCATTAGGACCAATTTCTCAATTTCATTCATGGACTTTTTGAGTGTTTTGAGAGATCTGGGTGAATCTTTTGGTGAACAGATTAAAAAGAATAACTGTGGTGAATCAAAATCCCAGCCCTTGTGGTAATAAAAGAAGACAGGATAAAAATCATGGACAGTAAGTGTTTTACCTGACATTTTCGTGGCGGTACATGTACATGGTGTTGAACTGCTGAGCATCTGATTTCTGATTGGCTTCTTTCTTCATGCCCTGAAGCATCTCATCTGCTATGTGCTTCGGCAAGATGGACAACAACAACTCCTCCTAAACACACATATAGAGAGAGCACCTGTCAAGTTTGGGAACATTAAAAAAATGTAAAACGTTTTTGAAAGAAGTCTCTTCTGCTCACCAAGGCTGCATTAATTTAATCAGAAATACAGTTAAAAACAGTAATATTGCTAAATATAATTACTGTTTTCTATTTGAATATATTTTTTAAAGTAATTTATTCCTGTAATCAAAGCTGAATATTCAGCATCAGTACTCCAGTGTCACATGATCTTTCAGAAATCTTTCTTTCATGATTATTTGCTGCTCAAGAAACATTTCTGATTATTATCAATGTTGAAATGAATGATCAATTTAATGCATCCTTGATTAATAAAAGTATTACCTTCTCTCTTTTTTTTTTTTTTATCTTATCACAAACATTTGAATTAAATCATTGTTTCCACAATAATATTAAGCAGCACAACTGTTTTCAACACTGATAATAATCATAAATGTTTCTTGAGCATCAAATCATTCTAAGAAGTCGGAACATGTGACACTGAAGACTGGAGTAATGATGCTGAAAATTCAGCTTTGCATCTCAGGAATGAATTACATTTTTAAATGTATTACAATAGAAAAAAATTATTTTAAATTGTAATCATTTTTCAAAATATTGCTGTTTTTACTGTATTTTTGATTAAATAAATGCAGCCCTGCAAACTTTGTCAGATTCAGTATTTTTCTCATTTGGTGGAGCATCAACAGGTGAATCTAATGTTTGAAACATTTTTTATGTGCTCTCTCTAGTTCATGAACAAAAGAGTGATGTGGGATTTTGGGAGTTCGATCGGAGCACATTAGTCTCTTGATGCGGTTGCCATAGAGAGATAAACCCGTCAGCTGTGCTCTGATTGGCTGAATGCACTCAACTCCCAGAAGCCCCCACTGCTGCTATGGCATTCTGAGTTTGATGGGGTATCTGGAGAGTGGAGACCATGTGACCACACAAGCAAGTCGGACAGAAAGAGATGCTGACAAAAAAGCAATTAAACCGGAGAACAGACAGTTTGGTGCCAGCGATTATACAGGTAGATTCCACTGAAACACTTAACAACAAATAATGGAACATGTTGTCAATGTGAATGGGGTAAGTTGTCACAAGGGAACCTGCCATTAAATTGCAAAATTTTAACAGTAAAAAAAATATGAAATACAATCCAATTCAATAGCAAAAACGTAAAAGGTGGCATAAAAAAAACTAAAAAAACTTGAATCCGTTTCCCCATAAAACAAAATGCCCCTTTCAATATTGCTGTTTGTTTGAATGGTCCAAAATAGCTAAATTGACCAATGGTATAGGTTAAGGGTGGGACTGTCACCAACAGCAGGTGGCATGAGTGTTTTGGAAAACATTTTAAAACAGTTTCTATGTTTGAAATTCGGTTTTGTGAAGCGAGTGTACCAGAAATTACACTTCTCTAGATCTGGATAAGAAAAAGATCTAAGAGGAGCCATCTAGAGGAGTGGATTTTCTCCTTTTTTACCTTTTCCCCAAGACACACACACACACACACACACACACACACACACACACACACACACACACACACACGCACGCACACACACACACACACACACACACACAGAAATACTTGCTGTAAGATGTAACTTGGATTATCAATCATTTAAAAAAATTCAATATAAAGAAAATCTATAATCTAGTTGCAAAGTTTAACTTGATGTACTAAAAGGACTAAAACTGAAATACAAATATATAGACAGTTAAAAAAAACTAATAAAAATTGCAAAGACACAAAGCTAAATGACTAAAACTTTACCCTAAAATGAAAATGGAAAATATAAAAATGAAAAATAATTTAAAGTATTAATAAAAACAATAACACTTTACAATAAGGTTTCATTAGATACATTAGTTAACTAATAATAAACAATACATCTACAGCATTTATTAATCTTAATGTTAATTTCTATACTCACTAATACATTATTAAAACCAAAGGTTGTTTTTGTTAACTTTATTTAAAACTCTGTGAACTAACAATGAACAGCTGTATTTTTTATTAACCAACATTAACAAAGGTTAATAAATGCTGTAAAAATGTATTGCTCACAGTTAGTTCATGTTAACTAATGCATTAACTAATGTTAACAAATGAGACCTTATTGTAAAATGTTACCATAAAAGCTATAATAATATCTCAATCTGCTAAAATAACACTGTTGTCAGAACACAAATCAGTTTATTATAACCTCCTTGTTTTCAAATAAAAATCTTGAAAATTAAAAAGTAGAAAGTTATTCACATCTAAAATGAAAATATAAGTTGATATGAATGTGTTTTGGATGCACCTAAAACTAAAATGACACAATGTTTTGCTATAAACTAACACAAATGTCACTATGCAGCTCTTAAATAGCAAATAAATGTATATGTTTGGATGAACTAACCCTATTGCAGCAATTTAATGAGATATTACTTATATAAAGGATAGGACTGATCTTAAAACTTAGTTACTGTGTGACCAACATAAAATAATGTGTGATGGCAAATTTGGACTCTTGGGTCTTTAGTGTCGCTGCTGTCACAATAACAGCAGCCTGGGGAATGACTTCATTACTGCAATAAGAGTGGCAACAGAACACAACTTTCTCTGTGTGTGTGTGTGTGTGTGTGTGTGTGTGTGTGTGTGTGTGTGTGTGTGTGTGTGTCCTTGTCTCTATTCTGCTCAGATGTGCCAATAACAGGTAACAGGACACAAGGGCTCCAGAGCAGAGCTCCACCACTGAGCCCAATTAGAGCATCTCTGTACTTTCATTACTCACACACTCACAGACATGGATTAAGCATCCGGTCCACTTATTAGAGAGATAATTTGTGTTTGCAATGCATGTTTGTGTGTACCTGTTGTTGACCCTGTTCCTTCAGCGTTAGACTGACTTCCAGTGATTGTTTGGCCTCTAGGAACGCCGTGCGGTACTTGCGGTCGGCCATGAAATATGACATCACGCCCACCAGCACAGCAGCAAAAAACAGCATCAGATTCGCCACAAGCTACGAGAAACAACACACTTCTGCTTGAATATAAACACTCCAGCGACACAGACATCATGTTTGTTTATATGGAAAATAGATGTCTGAGTGATGTTTTTGAGCCTGTCCTATGACGTCAATGTACAACTGTTTTTTTTCCAGTCACATATGTGACCCTGGAATACAAAACCAGTCACAAGTCGCATGGGTATATTTGTGGCAATAGCCAACAATACATTGAATGGGTCAAAATTATCGATTTTTCTTTTATGCCAAAAATCATTAGACTATTAAGGAAAGATCATGTTCATTGAAGATATTTTGTACATTTCCTACCGTAAATATATAAAACATTTATTTCTCTGTGAGTGAATGCATCACAAACGCAAACATTAAAGGCGATTTTCTCAATGTTTCGATTTTTTTGCACCCTCAGATTCCAGAATTTCTAATAGTTTTATCTCTGCCTAATATTGTCCTATCCTAACAAAGCATACACCAATGAAAAGCTTATTTATTCAGCTTTCATGTGATTTCAAAAAATGTACCCATGTGACTGGTTTTGTGGTCCTGGGTCACAAATATCGTCACATTGCATGAGATCCTTCTGTGAGCTCCACCTCTGTGATATGAAACACATGACTCTCGTTTCATGAACACATGTTTCTCTCGCAACCCTCTGGTGTCATAAATCACAGTTTAGAGACTGATAGCATAATTATACCACAGTACCACCACAGTATTGTTTATAAGGTTTGGTCAAATAAAAAACTGTTAATTTACATTAAGCATATTTTTAACATTTTGAAGTTAGTAAGACTTTTTAAAGTGTTTGAAAGAAACCTCTTAAGCGCACCATGGCTTCATTTATTTGATAAAAAAATACAGTAAAATTTAACAGTAATTTTGTCAAATAATAATACAATTTAAAAGAACTGTTTTTCTATTTGAACATATTTTAAAATGTTATTTATTCCTCTGATCAAAGCTGAATTTTCAGCATCATGACTTCTCAGTGTCACATGATCCTTCAGAAATCTGCTTCTCAAGAAACATTTCTGATTATTACCCATGTTAAAAACAGTTGTGCTGCTTAATAATTTTGTGGAAATTATCTTTTGTAACATTATAAATGTTGCAAGAGATTTATAATGTCTTTCTCTCTCATTATAAAATCTTTTGTAACATTATAAATGTCTTTACTATCACTTTTGATCAATTTAACTTATCCTTGCTAAATAAAAGTATCAATTTCTTTTTAAAAACATCTTACTGAATGGTACCGTATGTGTAAAATTATATACAATATATTAAAGTTTCCTATAAAATTTAAACAAAAATTGTAGTATAAAATTGAAATAAAAAACAGATTTTATAGATATTATAATTTAATAAAATGATTTCACGTAATATATACGTTATCATGTGAAGTAAAATTTTGATATTACCCTTTACAAAAAATACTGTGGCAGTAACAATAATATTAGATTTGATAAACACCATGGTAAAATGATCCCAAGATATCTGAAAATGGTAATCAATCACCTTTACAATAAAGGTACTGTGGTGATACAATGGCAAGGAAGTGCATTCAGAACCATGATATAGGCCTAGCTATTTGTGGCAAGTCTCGAGTCCCACGGAGGAGCTCCGGAAGGAGAAAAGGAGGAGTGAGGACAGTGAAGGAAGAGAGAGGACCAGGCCTGGACTATTTATGTTAGTGTTTTGTTTTTGTTTAAGTGGTAGAAGACTGTGAGGGACTGCCGCTTTACTTTCGTTTTGTTGTTTGTTTATTTTATTAATAATATATGATGTTGAACTTTCGTGGTACCATGAGCCTTGAGCCTGGTACCAATGCCATTTCTTCACTTACAGAAAAGTTTTCGTCCCTGTTATTTTAAGTAGGAGTATCTGATTATGTAACCTGACAAAACAAGAAGTTGTCCAGTGTAAGTGTGTTTGTGTCACCTGTCTGATCAGCACTGGTAACTGTAGCTTATCTTGTTGTCTCTGCGCAACAGTGAACCCCAGCAGCAGCGTGTGCGCGCAGCACGAGAGCGCGCTCAGGAGCGCGATGTGCGTCAGCGTCAGCGGGAGCGTGAGGAAGAAGGAGAAGATGAAGAATATCTGCCAGCCAACCGTGTCACCGGCTTCGTAAAATCCCGCGAAGTTCAAACTGAAGTAGCACAGCACGTGGACCGTGATGAGCAGCCACAGCGCGTAAGGCACGAGGCTCCGGGACACGGCCTCTGGCAGCAAACGGAACCGGGACAGAATGTAAAGCAGAATATCCGAAACCAGTCCACCTGCCGCCACCGCGAGCGTGTTGAGTTTATCCTGAGAGTAAACAACCGCGCACATGATGATCACATAACTGTTGAACACAGCCGCGAACACGATCAGCACCAGTAGCGTCTCCTGCCGCTGGCGCAGAAAATACGTCTGATAAACTTTCTCGAGAGACTCCGGGTTAAACTTAAGACGCATGAATCGCGGCAGAGACAGAGACTGAAACCCGCCGGACCCACGCGTGTGCGGCTCCGCCACGGTAACCGTTACCGGTCCGTCCTGAATCCCGTCCACGGGCATTCTGCAGCTCTAGTTGAGTTTCACGTGTAATAGACTTCTGCTATCTGTGGTGGATCCGTCACGGCTGTCGGGGTTTATTCCGCTCGGGTTTGAGTTGAAACACACCGGAGAGGTTCAGTCTGTCATTCCTTAATGATCTCCGGCTCCGTTTCCATGACAAACACATCTCGAGCTGCTCTTCCACATCCTTTACTTACAACAAGAACGAAGCAGAAACAAAGCAAATTGGTTACAGTTACAAAAAATGTTGGTCATAAGTTTTCATGTCTCTATAACACTAATAAATAATTAACAATTCAATATTTAAAAAGTAGGCCTACACATGACCACATACATTTGCTTAGATTTTAATCGTATTTTCACCACAAAAACGCTAGTGTTTATAAAAATAAGTAGAGTATAGCGTTTGCCTCAGTCGTTTAGCATTTAATGTCATAGCCTATAACATGCGAGGTATCAAATTTTCATGTGATAATTGCTTAAGATTTTATCACGGTATAGCCTACGGTATTTTCACGATTTTTATTTTTTGTGCTAGTCTATAACTTGTTTAATAACTTTTTTTCTTATAACAAAAATAACTGAACATTTAAAAACCATAAAGTAGCCAAATACATAAAGATGTATAAAATAAACAAACGTTTCAAACACATTAAATAGCAAAATAATTAAATATAAGAATTATTATAAAGAGCAATATGTATCACTTTACAATAAGATCTCATTAGTTAATGTTAGTTAAGTTAAAAAAATTAAGTATGAAAATAAATAGCATATTAACTCTAAGCATTTAAGTAGTCAGTGCTGCGATGAACACAATTGCGAACACAAAAATCTGAATGGCTGTTTAAAATCATAGACAGTAAAAGAAATGGACACAGCGACCCCATTGGATTCAACGGAGAAAAGTGAAGTCAATTAGAAGCTCTCACTTCCTGATGGCTGACCGTACTGCGCAGACTCAAACTGAGCTTGACGACGTAGATGTGACGTGAGCAACCCGTCTGTCTTCTAGTAGCTGTGCCGAGAGAAATCTGAATAATTCCCTTCCGAAACTTGCAGAGACGGAGAGTGTGAGTAGGAGCTGTCCATGAGCTAGGAGGAGGAGAAACTTTTGCTAAGTATTATGATTAATTATTTTGTCATTTTGCCTCCACGTCCCCCCGATTGCCCGCGAGCTTCTCCTCCTGTCCATACGGTAATCTATCTACTGAGCGACAGAGAGTCGCGTGGTTATGACGCAGTCGTTAGCCTATTTTTACAAAAACTGCTTCTACGGGGCCATAACGTAAGATACAAGGTAATGGAGCCTTTTATACATTTTCGTGTTTCTTTAGACGCCTCAGATGTAAAGTTAATCGCTGTCAAAGTGACGCCAAAATGAATAGGAGTCAATGGAATGCTAACAGCAGGTGATGGTCTGCTAATCAATGGCGGCGCCCGGGGAAGCTTCAGTTTCCGGCTGAAAGATTACCCCTTTGTTTAAAATACTGGTCGGAAACAGAAAGTAGCACAGCTGCTTTGTTTACGGGGTAACCGGGGTAACAGCTGCATTTCTGCTGTTCCATCAGCGCCATCTGCCTGTCAGAGAGTGGAAGTGCATTTGCGCCATGTGCTGCTCATGTGTGTTGGGGCTTGTTTATATCAAAGTGCGCAGCATTGGAAGGTATTGTGCATTTTAACTAGTTGATGGGAAAAGTTTTTTTTAAATGCATTTAAAAAAAACGGAATAATTCATTATATATAATTATTCACAGTATTTTGAAGTGCCCACAATAACAATATTGTGCATGTTCATGATCGTGGTATATCGTATTACCGTATACCGGCACATGTCTACTACACAATGTAGTTGTGGTCGGACTAACTGCGCCAAACAAAATATATTCACTAGACCAACACAGATATGATTGTATATATATTAAATTGGTTTAAAGGGATAGTTCACCCAAAAATAACAATTGTGTCAATATTTATTCATCCTCATGTTCCAAACCCATACGCGGTTACTTTTCCCACGGAACACAAAAATAGAAATGTTAAGATCTTTACACAGAATTTGTCATACAACAGCAACTAGGAGCTGTCAAGGTTTAAAAACAAACAACAACAACAAAAAAAACACCACAAATGTATCATAGTCCATAAAAATTATAAAATCTAGGTATGTTACTATTCAATTTGACAAATAAAAAACTGAATAAACAAAATTGTATCTTACCTGATTAAGGTGGAACTTGATATGTTAGGCTCCCATTGTTATTGTGGCAAAAGACTAACATTTCCTGTCTAATCCCACCCCAAATAAAAACATTTTATTGTTTATTATATTATATTAACTGAGATTTATAATTACTCCTCCTGTTAAAGGCAAATATTCCATCTTGTAGTTTTGGTAAACAATCCATGCGTCACTTATGGTTTTCCAATAATCTTCATGTTAAACTGTCAGTATCAAAACTGAACCTCAGCAACAAACAGCTCCAGCCTCTCTCTCTCTCTCTCTCTCTCTCTCTCTCTCTCTCTCTCTCTCTCTCTCTCTCTCTCTCTCTCTCTCTCTCTCTCTCTCTCCCTCTCTCTCCCTCTCTCTCCCTCTCTCTCTCTCTCTCCCTCCCCTCCCTCTCTCTCTCTCTCTCTCTCCTCTCTCTCCCTCTCTCTCTCTCCCTCTCTCTCTCTCTCTCTCTCTCTCTCTCTCTCTCTCTCTCTCTCTCTCTCTCTCTCTCTCTCTCTCTCTCTCCTCCCTCTCTCTCTCTCCCTCTCTCTCCCCCTCTCTCTCTCTCTCCCTCTCTCTCCCTCCCTCTCTCTCTCTCTTTCTCTCTCCCCATCTCCCCCCCTCTCTCTCTCTCTCTCTCTCTCTCTCTCTCTCTCTCTCTCTCTCAGAGTGATGCTGTAACCAAACCCAACTCTTTCCAGGTTGCTACAGTGTGTTCTCTTGTGAGTATAAGGCTCATACTCAAGGGAACTATAGAGAAATGTGTTGTCGCACTAAGTTTTCTATCCTATAAAATGTTGTAATGATCCATATTTAATGGGTTAGTTCACCCAAAAATGAAAATTCTGTCATCATTTACCCCCCACGTCGTTCCAAACCCATAAGACTTTCATTCATCTTCAGAACACAAATGAAGATATTTTTGATGAAATCTGAGAGCTTTCTGTCCCTTCATTGACAGCTACACAACTACCACTTTGTCACTTCATAAAATTCATAAACTAAAGAGATTGTAAAACTAATCCATATGAATTGAGCTGTTTGGTCCGAATTTTCTGAAGAGACTTGGCCGCTTTATAAGATGAACAGATTTTATTTAGGTATTAATTATTTTCACATATAAAGATTAATCAATTCATACACCAGTTGTAGTAAACAGAAGCTCAATCATGTTCGCTTGATGTGCGAAAAAATCAATGAGGTTCATTCTTGTGTGACGCAGGTTCAGTTGAGCTGCTGTTTATGTTTGTTGATCAATGTTTAAATGTGAATAAAAGCCTAAATTCAATCTGTTCATCTAAAGTCTAAAGTCTTGATCAAGTCTCTTCAGCAAATTTGGACAAAACCGCTCAATTCCCACGGAGTACTTTTATGGTCTTGAAGCATCAAAGTGGTAGTTGCGCAGCTGTCAATGGAGGGACAGAAAGCTCTCAGATTTCATCAAAAATATTTTCATTTGTGTTCCGAACATGAACAAAAGTCGTACGGGTTTGGAACAACACGAGGGTGAGTATGACATCATTTTGGGTGAACTATCCCTTTAAGGCTGTGTTGGAAAGTTTTTTCTTTCTTCAAAGCAGACCAGGAGACGTTGGGATCACGTTCAAACAGAAGAGTTTCTTTATTTGAGCGCGGCTGCGGTTCGTCCAACAAAATCTAACGTACATAAATTTACATGGTGTCTTATAGGCATTTTAGGAGGAGGGACTTTTGAAGGTGGAGACAAATTCAAACAAAGCATGTAAATGAGTATACAGGTTAAGGAACCCGCCCCAGACCGGCAGTCTCAATTTAATCAGCATACCTATTCAAATGCTGATACTGACCAGGAACTCCGGTTCCAAGGGCCATCCCAGAGCCATTAAAGACAAAGGTGAAAGTCTCCCCTACAGCTAATCCAATCAACCTAACGATTCAATGTCTGGGCTCCGAAAGGTGAGAATCTCAGTGATCTGACTCATTTAAAACACAATAGAGATTGCAACTTTGCTGACATCTTAACCTTAAAAGCTAAAATCAGTATTCTTCACCGTGATGTTATGTAAGGAAGCATATCTGAAATAGATTCTTAAATTTGTAACCCTTCAGCTGTCAATCTTTGTTTAATTCATTTCTGTTTGTTTAACATGTTTTCTTATAGAATCATAGAACATTCATGTTGCAAAAGCATTAGTAACATTATAAATGTATTTTTCATTATGCCTGGTGTTGCACACAAACTCATTTGTGTGAGTTTTTATACTTGCAGGACTCCACATCCGTCACAGGCATCCGTCACTTGCTGAGATGTCACCGTCCTACAGCAGGTGTGTAAGTAAAGAGCTGTTTTATTGAAACATTTAACCTTTCTTCTCCAGTTACACTAATAAAAATGATTTTGTGGTGAAGTAAATACTACAGAAAAAAAACAAAACAATGTAATTTAGATGAAAAAGTTAGTTCAGGCAAGAATAAAAAAAACTAAATTATATATTAGTGCTCAATTCAAGCATGTAGAAATGAAAGCGTAAATATCAACGTAATAAAATTACTCAACTTTTCTGATACTGGTGTTCCCATCATGCACTGGGCCTTGAATAATTAAAAAGGTTGATTTTTCACTGTTTTCCAGCTCACTGTTTTATCATTGCTTTTGTGGTTAGGATTAGTAACTTGCCATTTTGTGACATTTGGAGTTAATTTTCTACTCAAAATGACACATTCACACACAAAAACGATCCATCAAATGTTTTTCCGTCATTGTGTTTTGTCTACCAAGTTTTGAGGTCTCTGCGTTCACATGACTCATAACTTCTAAAATGTATATATGGTTTCTCACACAATATCTATCGTATTAATTACTTAGATGTTTCTAAGTAAAGCATATACTTTAAAAGTGTGGTTTAATTCAATGCTATATTGTTTGACTGAAATGTATTGCAAGGGAAACTTCAACTAAATAGATATTACTCAACCTTTTACTAGCCAAGTTAAAATTACTTATTTTCTTTGTTACTTTCACTTAACTTAGTTAAGTAGAGTTTACTTAATTCCATATGTGTGTGAAATATACTTAAAAAATATTTGTGCAAAAACTTGCCAAAGAAAAATTAAGTAATTTTTACTTAGCCTATTGTTTTTTTAGTTGTGATCCTCATGGCGGCTCGGTCGAACACGGGGGCAGCAAACTCTTCCTTTTGATTTAGTTTTAACAGAATGTGTCCTGTTGTTAAAGCTTAAAAGCCAAATGAAAACAGGACTGAACGAATGAATGAAGGCACACCAAGTAAATATTGTTTGATAAATAATACTAGTACTTTTTCTATATGGGAATTCATTTAATATTTTCTTCCATTTTTTTAATGAGATTTTCGAAAAAAACAAAATCACTCCAAACTCATTTGTTTTGAAATACAATTCATGTATTTTAGTAGGCTACCTTTAGCAATTGGTGCTACTAATATTGAAACGTACACATTCTTTTAAAGAGGTATTAAAATAAAAAATTGGCTTTAAACAAAAGAAAATACTAGTAATAGGAGAGAGATTAAAAAATATGTGAATAAATATTGCAGTGTAGAGGACAAGAAATGAATTAATACAAAGGCTGGTTCAAAATGGATAATAGCAAAGCATGACAATTATAATTGATGATAATTATGAGACTTAAGTGATTGTTTTAGCACCTGTAAAAATTCTGAAGAGACACTTTTGAGAATATTTCATGCATATATACATATATAATATATACATAACCGTTTAAAACAATTGTTCTGCTTGATGAATGAAACAAAGGGGACATTATGTTCAAATTCATGGAATGTGTCTGTATATTTTACATTTATTTATTCCTTCACAGGTGATCACAGAAGACCACAGATAAAAAATTTCCCTCCGCCACATTTGAGATATATAGCACAGCAGTTTGTACAACTTTAGAAGATCCCAACGTGCTTAGAATAAAAATATTCAGCTAGAATTGTGTGTATAAAGTACATTCAGAATGTTTGACCAATGAGTCAATATAGAAAAACATTCACACATAACATCTGTGAACAGGACACACAATCAACATCATTTTCTTAGAATAAAGTCCAGTCATTTTTTTTTTTACATTTCACAGAAATAGAATAAAATAAACGATCGTATGAATCAGTAGACTGGTTTCTAATGAAATCTAAATTGAAAACATTCATCGTGTCATTGTCTTTAACTTTGCATGTACAGCCTATGTTTAACACATTTGCATTTTACAGACATGAGGTTTTGTTCTGGGATTTAACTTTAGACAAAAACAAAAAAAACTAAAATTATATTAAGATATCATTGTCACAGAAATCGTTTCAGCTGGAGGCGTTTGTTTTATTTCTATGATACTCATGATGACTTTAAGATCATTTCAATCCCCGCTGATGACTATGTACCGTACGTGGTTGATGACTCAACCAAAGTTCATTGCCTGTCGCCCACAGGCGGGTTGCGTGCGCAGTTCCAGCGGCCCCTGGCGGTCAGAGCGGGTAGTGCGGCACGCTGATATGCTGGTGGAACGCGCCGTGATGCGCGCCGTACAGAAGCTCCGTGGACGCGCCGCTCAGGCCCGTGCACAGCGGCTCGTGGTTACTCAAGACCGTGGACAGATATTTAGCCTCTTCTGTGAGTCTCTTCACCTCTTTCCTGAGCGCGGCGTTTTCTTTCTCCAAATTTTCACTCTCCTACATCACAAAGAGAAAACAAAAGATATTGATTTAAGCTCCAGAGGTCATTTTCTGAAGAATATGTATTCATTCAACAGGACATGAATTTTGAGTTGCGTCCTCTAGAGGTCCTCAAAGTTACAAACACCGCAGAATTAGCACACACTATCCTATTAATCATGGATTACACTGATTTCTGACGCATTTATGAGCTTTTCATAATACTGGGTTAGTAATCCTGGGTATTGAGTATTCAAGATTTCATGCTGTACATTCACGGTAAAGGGATAGTTCACCCAAAAATCTAAATGTTGTTATCATTTACTCACCCTCTTGTTGTTTCAAACCTGTATGAGTTTATTTTTTTCTGTTGAACACAAAAGAAGATATTTTGAAGAATGTTAATAACCAGACAGCTGACAACACCCATTGACTTTCATAGTAGAAAAAAAAAATTGGTGCCGTCAACTTTTTGGTTACCAACATTCTTCAAAATATCTTCTTTTGTGTTCAACAGAAGAAATAAACTCATACAGGTTTGAAACAACTTGAGGGTCAGAAAATTATGACAAAATGTTAATTTTGGGATAATAACTATCCCTTTAATGAGGTAAGAACTGTTTGGTTTATGGTTGTCTGTTGCTAAACTTACTGTGGGTGTTTGATGCTACTATTTAGGGTCAACGGGGGACCTTGTTAAATTATGTTAACCTAAGGTTAAGTGTTTCATGTATAATATTTATAAGTCAAGTAATTTTTAATTGTATTTGCAGTTTTCACAATGCTTCAAAACAGCCGTAATGAAAACTCCCCTACAGATGAGGAGGAATCCAAGACTCAACTGCATTGTCCTCTGCCAGGCACATATCTACATAAATGTCCACAGGTACATTTTTAACAAGCTACATGTCTAATAATAGAGGGCTAGAAATAGATGATAGCGTGCATATGTTTTTTGGCCATTATTTTTAGTTCGTTTAGGGGGTCATGAAGGTTCCCGCTCAGCGACGTCACCGCGGCCTGTGATCTGCAGCTCGACTATCCGCTCCGATGCCTTCCAGTCACTAGGGTAAAACCCCTCTGACAAGCGTCATTCAACTTTATCTGCCCACGGCCTATAGCGACACCTTACCAGAAATGATAACTGAACACTCCCCTTGACGGCCCACGTTTCTCAGGCAGGCCTCAACCAAGAAACACACAAACCATTAGAAGACACTACAGGAAACGTGTCATACGGAGGGAAATTTCAGCTTCCTGTTTATCAAGCATAGCCGTGAAGAGTGAAACCACATACTACACTGAACACAGCGAGTCTCCCTTACACAGAACTGAGCTGATGACTTTCCTCTGTGACATATTCAACTGAATTTTTTATTATTTCATATCTTTAGATTATAATATCAACATGATGCTGCTCTGGATACTAACACTGAGTGCTTCTCATTAAAACATTTAAAAAAACTGAAATTGCAAGAAAACCAGATTTAAAACTATTGGGTTTTTCTCTGGTTTTGATGATAAAACACAAACAGATGCACACAAGACATGCACACCAGTGTTGTTATTGTTAACGAAAATATTAAAAATAGTTTTCGTTAATTGAAGTAAAGCTGAGATAAAATCAAATAGATGAAAAATAGAACTGTTGCCTTGGCAATTACCATTGAAATAAATAAGTACTAAAATTACTAAAACTAAACCTGAAAATAAATTAATGCTAAAGAGATAATAATAATATAATTTTAGAAATTAAACAAAAAAATGAATGAAAACTGAAAATATAAAAATAAAGGATCACTTAAAATAATAAATATTAGAGCCATGACCTTTACTCGATAAAAGTTTGAGGTGTTTACACATCAGGATATCAAGCATTATCGGAGTAAACACTAAGTATTCATGTCTGCTGTCGTGTGACCTATGTGTGCATTTCTCAAAAGCTGTGAAACCTCAAAAATCGAAATGATATGATATGGGGTTCCTGTTAAGTGGTATGTTCCTGTCGGGACAGCGTCTCCCACTTTGCGTTTAACCGGTTGAGTTCAGGGGAACTCACATGAGGTCTCTGTGTGTGTGTGTGTGTGTGCTATCAGATAACTGTTACTGAGAATTACAGCGGGGGCTGTCGGGACTGACAGCAGGTCAACTAGCTAATCAAACCAATCTCTTGCTGAGAGAAAACTGCTACTGAGTTCACTTTGATATCCGCGTTTATTCTGTGAATCAGACCAGATCTCATTCTCAAGCAGAATCCCTTCAGTAGATTCACACCAATCACTAGTGTATAGAAGCTTATTTAAAGCTATAGTTCACTCAAAAATGAAAATACAGGTTCAATTTGTTTTGGCTGAGGGATGGATGTGTGCCACTGAGTTGTGGTAGTGCAGCCCTTGTTAGAGAAACACGCTCTAGACCCTTCTGTCCTTTAACATTTTTGGCCTATTTCTAAACTTCCTTTCATGGCAGAATTCCTAGAAAATGTTGTATTTTGACCATGGAAACTGTGTTGGTCTTGTCTTAGACCTGAGTGTGGCGTTCGACACGCTGGATCGTATCCTTTTGTTAGAGCGCCTTGAGCGGTGTGTGGCGGGGTAAAAGGATTAGCCTTATGTTGGTTCTGTTTAGGGATGCACCGATATGAAAATTTTGGCCGATAACCGATAAGTCTTTATATTTGAAAGCCGATAACCGATATATTGGCATATAAATCTAAATCCAAATTTGTATATAATTTAGAAGAGCCTGATTACAAAAACAAGTCTCACCATTAAAAGTCATGTCCCAAGCACACAATTATAAAGTTCTCATCATAATTGTATGTAGCCTATATGACAGATTTGCGTTGTACATGTTGCACTTAACTGTATTTACCTTTTTTGAAGTTATTCTGATCATATTTCAAGCAATTCAAAACCATCATGGAAAACAGTGTGCATCTGAAGCGTCTCAGATGAAGGAATAATCCTTTATTTATCTGCTTTAATATATCGACCAAATTTTCTCATCAGGCCGATACCGATATGATGGCCGATATATCGTGCATCCCTAGTTCTGTTCTTACCTGAGGGTAGGACATTTGCGGGAAAGATTGGGAATCATTATTTTTATGCTGCTCCTGTAACTTATGGGGTACCTCAGGGCTCTGTTTTAGGGCCGTTACTTTTTTCCTTTACATGATTCTGCTGGACTCTATGTTTAAAAAATATGGCATTTCATATCATAGTTATGCAGATGATATGGAGCCGTATATCATCTTTTAAAGCAGGAAGTAATGTGTCTGCTGGATTGCCTTGAGGAGGTGAAAAAGTAGGTTGTGTTTGCCAGTACAGAGTATGGGGCAGTTTTCAACCTGTTTAAAAAAGTCATGCCACTAACTTAGGCGTAATTTTGGTATGCTTTTATAGCTTTAAAAATGCTTTAAAAATCAATAAATCAATGATTGATTGATTGATCATCTCCTCTCAGCCGTATCAATCATATTTCTCTCACATTTTCATCTGCTCATTTTCAATCTAAGTGTGCCCTGTTTTGATGTCTCACAGTTCTCATAACTAAACGTGACGCAAAATTTGAATGTGCGGAAACGTGAATGAAAATATCTTGTTTTGTGTTCCAGACAGTCAGGTGTGGAACGACATGACCGTGAGTAAATGATGACAGAGCTTTCGTTTTTGGAAGGACTGTACTTTTAAATCGATCATAGAGTTTGGAGGATCTATTCCTGTTGTTGATGTATTGATGTAAAGATGAGCATAACTGCACTAGGTCTGTTCCTGTGAGTCCTTAGAACACCATGTGCAGTTATCAGAGGAGAGAAAGGACATGAGTAATACCAGAGGGAAACACCCTATAAGACGGTCACACAGATGCTGAATGAAAGTGATAGAGGGTTTTGGATTTGAGTAAGAGCCAAATACAATCCAAACGGTTTGATAACTGTTAGACAGGCGTGTGCTCGGGTTAAGAGCACAGTCATTGAATGTACGGATGCAAAGCATCACAATTCTGTTAGCAGACCTAGAATAAGTCATGCAGATTTGAGGATTGTTGTTGTTGTTTTCTTGATAAATTACAGAGAATTTACTAGGTGCCGCTAGCTGAGCGGTTCACCCACGCCATGTAATTAATGCCAGAATCTGAAGCAAACAAGACCAGAGCCACAACAAGTGTGAAGCACGACAGAAGCCATGACGCATCACCACATGGTCAGTAAAGCTTCATGTAAATACAGAGCCGATCAGCATAACGCCTGTAACACAGCTGGACGCAATGATGCTGGACGCCCTTCTCCTCATGGATTTGTCATCATTTTATTTTCGGTTTTCTTGAAATGTTTGTTTGTTTTTCCTAAAAATCTATTTTTTGTCTTCCTAAACCTTTTTAGGGCCTGTCTGCAGAGCTAAAGCCGCAGCCACACTACACTTTCGCATGCGAAATGCCAACGGACACTGCAACGGTTGCACAATGACATCATGCGGCGTCTGTGGCATATCAGTCTTCAATTGGTCACACATCTGCACGTGATACGAATTCGCAGGTCAGAGTTCAACATATTTTAACTTTGGAACGCAGTGAAATGCAAAACTTCTTTGCTTGTGCTTGCATTTCCTGTCTCCTGCATTTGTATTAATATGAATGGAAGTCAATGGAACGAAAAGTGTAGTGTGAACGAACGGTGAACAGGGAACGTTCTCATAACTTCCCCAATGTTCTGGCAAGGTTCTCTCAAAGTTATGAACAAACATTCTTCCAGTAATGTCAATAGAATGTTAGTTCAAAGTTATCTGGTCTTTAAAAATATTCTGCAAACTTTTTTTTTTTTACAAAGGGGCATGTAAACATTATCTATAAATCGCTCATGGAATGTTTTTTTTTCAGATTTTTTTTTTTTAAAATGTTACTACTTGTTTCATAATGTTCCGAAAACATTCAAAAGTAACGCTTTGTTTTGCAATATGGAATGTTCACATAACCAAGAAAATAATGAACGTTCAGAAAACATTCATAAATAGGCTAATGTTATCATTAGCCTACTTAATGGGAACGTTAGCAAAACGTTCTTAGATGTTTTTGTTAGCTGTGTGTATCTTCTGCCTGGTCAGATGTCACGGTTTGCTGCACGAAACAATGCATTGCATGTCTGTTTTGTTGCAGAGCTGCTTATACGAGTCAATTAGAACGTGTTTGTGTGGAAATGAATGCATCAGGTGTATATGTTTGAAAGTTCTCACCAGGTGCAGACTGTCGGCTTTCTGCGTCTGTCTCATTCGGCTCTTCTGCGCCGCGATGCGATTCTTTTCTCTCCTCATGACTTTCCTTACGTCATCCGACGAACCCTAAAGATCAGCACACAAGAGTTCATGCGTATGTCAGCACAAAAACACAACTTTAAAGTTAATGTGAATGGCATTTGCAACACATTTTACTAGATGCTTTTCGTCATGATAGAATGGACCGCCACACATTTCTGAGGAAGCTTTTTGACCAGGATGAGGCTGAAGGTCCAGAGCTTGTTCACGTATCCCAATGGAATTTTTTTTATTATTTAAAATCGTATTATTATTTGCAATTTTTGCTGTAACTTCTATAATATCAATTTCAAGTGGTATTAGATCACTGTGTTGAATATTGGCAAGAATTTAGCCTAAAAATGACTGTTGGTTAACATTATTTTCCATGTCTGCACAACCTACTGCAGTTGATATCAGCCGGAAAGGAAAGTTGTTTCAGGGATATTATATTTGTATGAAACTTTCTGAAGACAAACTTTGAAATGACATGCACCAATTCATTTTGCACAATAAGACCAAGAACATTTTTCTCCATCAGTTTTATTTTAGTATTATTTATATACTATTATAGAATTATTTAATCATATTTTGAATTAGCTTTTAATTTTATGTTTTCCGTTTTCTTTTAATTGTAGTCATTTTGTTTTGTGCTTTTGTAATTTTTTTAATTATTTTTTAAAATACTTCTAAATAGCTTTTTAATTTCCGTTTTATAATTAGTAATTCGGTCTAATTTGGGTCTAAATTGAACTTTTTCATCTAACATTTATATTTTATTTTATTTTAGCTTTATTTCAATTACGGAAAACTATTTTTAATGGTTTAAGTTTTAGTTAACAATAACGATAACACTGTTCTCCATTAAACAAGTTTTATTTTTTTTACTTTTGATAACCACCTCCATATCTGCACGTTTATCACATGTGGTAGACAGGTGACATTTTCAAAGATAGAAGGCAATCTTTTCCCACAACCCCTGTTTGCAATGACGTTCTTTTCTGAACCCACAAGAATCAGTGACTTTTTCCATATGACAAATTCACCAGAATTAGAGACCCTCCTCGAGAAAATGTGTGTGTGTGTGTGTGTGCAATGTCTATGAGTAGCTCAGTTTCAGGTGAATTTAGGATGGCATTTACTGTCATCCAGCTGTTTCATGATGAAAGTAGATTTGTCAATGAAGCATTTAGCTGCAGTTTACAAAGCTTTAAAGTATTTGCAATGAATCAATTTTGGTACTTATTTTTAGTAAATGTGCAAAGTCAGTTCAAAGTGTCCAAACACTGTGGCCACTGCATTTGCATGCATAAGGCATGTAACCAAAACATGATTTGCACTGTTGCTATGTCTGAATCATGTACTCTCGGTGATAAACATCTCTATCGTCCGTCGTGGTTGGAGAGGATGTAGTGGCCGTTGAAGTAGATCACCTCAGCTCGTATGGCCTCGAGCCATCTTTAACGGCAGTTTCACAATCACTAACATTCTGTCAAACTCTCTCTCTCTCGCTGCATGAAGCTGTGTGCAACTCAGTAGTTCTAGTCGGTTGCTCAACACTAAAGCTGATTACGTTTATAAATGTTGACAAAGCATTTCAGGGTTACGGTAGTATGTGTTTGGACTGAAGGTTCAAACCACCACCAGCCTCATGACTTCCATTCAACACAATCATAATCTTTCATACACACATGTGCAAACCATAGAAACATGCTAGCACTCTTTACTCACAGACAGAATTGGAAATGCATGTGAAATCTACAGTGCAAAACGTGTTTAGATGTCAATCATTCCATATTCAATTTAATATTTAAGTATTATATAAAAATAATATTTTTATATCACATCTGATTAGATGCATGTTGCATCATTTATTTCAACATTGACTAATTTAATTAAATTCAGTTTAAGATAAGTCAATTATTTCTGTGATTAAAAAATTTGTTTTTATCACTTATATATATATTTTATATATATATATATATATAATGTTAAAATATTTATAATTTTTTTTAATTATATATATATATTTATTGTGTATAATTGTATTTTGTCTTTTGTATTTTTTATCTTATTTATATATTTCTTTAATTAATTATTATTTGCAATATAATTAAAATGTTTATATAATTTTAACTGCTCAATACATAAAAATATAATAAAATGAATAAAAAATAAATAATATTTATTATCATATATCCTGTATGTTTGTATTTCTAATATACTTAAATAAAAAATCTATTTATTTTTTATAATTGATCATAATAGTAATAAATGATGTAAATAAAGTAATGTTTTAAATGCATTTCCATATGCATGGTGCTGGTTAAGTCTCTCTTACCTGTCTATTGCCCGGTGAGGGTGATTTGGTGTAGCTGGTGTCGTTATTGTCAGAGCCCTGAGCCATGCCACTTCAGTCCCTGTGAAACCTTTGACCTCCTTCAGAGTCTGTCTTCTGCTGGTGTCTTTCTCTCAGCCTGTGTATCTGTCTGTGTGTCTCAGTCTATGTGAGACTGCATGTGTTCAGAGGAGAGACGTGAACTGATGGCGGTCCACTGACGAATGAGTAGAGACGGCAGCACTCGCACGCTTTCTTCTCTGCTTCACTCCTCCTCTCTCTCTCTCGCCCTGCCTAATTAGCGACGTGTGATGTGGTCGTAGATAGAAAACCTCTACTGCACTAGACTGGAAGTCACATGGTTCCTGGAAACTTTGCATAAAGAGTCTTATTCGCAGCAGAGCTGATCAACCTTCACAAACAGGACAGACAGTCGGAGTATCACATCATCTCCACATGCATGCATGGTTAATGGCCTCAGAAAGTATTTTGGAAACTTAAGTAACACTTGAAAATGAGAATGGCATTGCATTAGATAAGAAAAAACATATGAAATAAAGTGCCATTTATATTAAAGAATGATTAGCACAAGCATATTTTTCACATTTATGTGAAAATATTCATATTTTGCTCACAAAAAGAGCTTGGTTGGGTTTTAAATGCTAATACAATAGATGAAAATGCTGAAAATAAAATATATTGTGTGACTTTATGTTAGTGAAACATTAGTTTTACCGACTACATGCATCCATTAAAAACACAAGCTGATTAAAAGTCATTAAGCAAAAATTATGTTTAGTGTCCAAATATTGTTTGGAGCCACTATAATATCTATTTAACTTCCTCTGCGTTATATTTAACTCTATCTGAGATGAATTAACACTGCCAAGTCTGCTGTGTAGTAATGTTGGCAGACAGCATTCCTACCGTCTTTGTGTGTGACATTGAGATACAGAGAAGGACAGAGTGATGGGTCTCATTTCTAAACTCCTCAGTGGTGTTTACCAAGTTAAACATCAGTATTCCTATTGCTCATGCTGAGGGTTAGTGATTTGAGAAAACCTATAACACTAAGTGTCACTTCACTGCTTCACTCACAGATATGAATGATTTCTCATAAGGTCAGTGTTTTAAGAACACCCTAACAACCACACGCTAAAAATACTAGCTCTAAGTGTCGGGGTTTTGTCACGTTCTCATGTCTTGTTCTGTTTCGTTTTGTTTTCATAGTTTTTATTCTCATTTGCCTGAGTTTTAGTTCATTTTTAGTTGTCATGGTTTCCAGTCAGTTCTCACCTGTTCCCTGTTCCGTTAATGATCTTCCTCTGTGTATTTAAGCCCGGTTTCTTGTGTTCATTGTCTTGCGTTAAAGGTTATGGTGCGGTGGGCCGGTGCGAAGTGGCACGGAAGAGGAGAATGTGGACTCGGTCATGGCTAGGGAAACGAGGAATGCCAATTTTGCGAATAGTTTGCGAAGTTTTTAAGTTTTAGCGCCATGTCGCATTGATCAATCAATACGCCATTTCACATTGCATTTTTAATGGCTAGTCAGTAGACGTAGGTCCTAGCAGCGAACACACTGTGAGATAATCATGCTAAATTTCTGACACTGTCAGGTTTACACTGGCAAGCTCCTCTTAACCTTCCCTCAGAAAATGAATGAAAATATGACTCGATCAGCTGCCGAGCTCATGAATCAGTGTATCGTGGACACGAATCTGGGCACTGTTAAGAACCCTGGTTCACTACACACTGGGACAGTGATTACTCAATATCCGGTGACATGATGTTGTAGAACGTCACCGCTGGTCTTTTTGATATCATTTGTTATGCCATTTAAACAAATTGCTTTGTTACATATCCTTACAACATGCAGCCGAATATTAACTATAAATGTCTAGCAGTGTGTTTTAATGCTGACATATAAGAAAAATCTTTTCAAATCTTCTATCGCGTGTCATTATTGAGTTGGCTCGTGTGTATTATGATACGTTCCTGTGCACTGAAAGGATTTCGCGATTGAGCCATCCCTTAAAATGGCCGACAAGTCGAGCTGATTTAGCATATTATTATATTATATTTTACTTTATTTTATTTGACTTCCGTTTTATTTTATTTGTTAAATAATACTTTAATAGTTTCACCACTCAAACTATATGAGCAAAATAAAAATATTTTTTATTTATTTTAATTCCTTTGTTTAATAATACTTTGCACTTTTGCTATTACATCACTCATTTCACATGTATTGCACTGCACATGCAGTTATGTAATCAGTTTTGCTTTGCCTTGCCAGTAATTAATTGAAAGACTCTGAACTGCCAGAGAAAGGCAGAGCGAGAGAGAGAGTGTGAGAGAGAGGGAGTGAGAGGGAGTGAGAGGTGCTTCCCCTTCTGATCTGGACTGTTTCTGCAGGTGTACACTTATACATTGTATTACTTAAGCTCAAAAATTCCATCTGACTTCACCCTCCACATTACCATAAGATGAACGCCGCCCGAATTTCTTAAGCAGCAGATTTTCATAAACTCTGTTGATGACAGATCTCCCACCAGAAGTCCGCTAGCAATCCAGTGGCACCAAAAACAGAGCAGTTACTGTCAGTGATGCAAATGACACCCAGTGCCAAGCAGTGAAAGCAGAGATCTTCACATGTTTAGAGAGATTTCCCCAAAATGACACCGAAATTTAAACAAAACCAGCCTCAGCTTTTCTTGTTTTCCTCAGCGAAAGAAACCTGGAATTTCTAAGCTTTAGAAATGATATTGCCTATATACAGTGGCTGATGTAAACTGTGAAGGAGGAGACAGAAATGTTTGCTAATGCTTTTATCACCATTAATATTGCTCATTGCAATTAAACTGCTCAATGCAGAAGAGGACATTCGTGCTTGTACTTTTATAAGCGATAAGACTTAAAAAGGCCAGATTTAATAACAGCTTGTGCTGGCTCAAACCCTCTTTTGGCATTAAAAAAAACAGGATTTACTAAAGGCACGCAGTGAAAAATGAACGCTGAAAAAGGCGTGAACAGGGTAATTTTTGCGGCTGACATTATTGCATATGCATTTGTAGGAGTTTCCCATTCAGGTGCTAAATTTATGGGAGGAGAGTTTTTAGATGAATCATGCAAGATGATTTACTAAGGTTTGCGCTCGTCAATTTACTGGTATTCACAATATTATTTACCGCCCCCCCCCAAAAAAGCACGTCTTAAACCAGACGCTAGTTTGCACTGCTCTTGCTAGATTGCATTGGTCATTATAGAAATGATGCTGTGTTCACGCGCTGAACCTTCCGCTCCCATCTGCGCTTTTAGGAAATTTGCGTTCTCACGCTAATTTGCACTGTTTAGTAGATAAATCTGGCCCCACAGACTGATAACGCGGCTAAGAAAAGACTCCAGAATATAACATTTTAGATTAAATATCTCTTTTGATTTGGGCCAGATGCTTAGCAACACCCTAGCAACCACTCTGAACCACTCTAAATACTAGATAAGTTGTCAGACCAACTGCATGTTTTGCATGGCTAGAGATGCTCATTCCTTCAAAAAAAGTAAAAATATAGTTTATAAATGTGAATTTTTTTTGCATATTTACATTAATATTTATTCATTTGGCAGACGCTTTTATCCAAATCAACTTGCACATATATAGCATATAGTTCTATATGTTTGTGAAATTAAGACCAGATCATATCATACAGTTCAAATGTTTGGGGTCAGAAGTCTCTCATGCTCACCAAGGCTGAATTTTATTTATTACAATACAGTAAAAACAGTAATATTGTGAAAATATCATTACAATTTAAAATAGCTGTTTTCTTTCCTGAATATATTTGAAATGTAATTTATTCCTGTGAATTTCCAGAATTATTACTCCAGTCTTCAGTGTCACATGATCCTTCAGAAATCATTCAAATATGATGATTTGCTTCTCAAGAAACACATTATTATTATCAGTGTTGAAAACAGCTGTGCTGCTCTATATTTCTGTGGAAACTGCCATGCATTTTTTTCATAATTCTTTGATGAATAGAAAGTTCAAAAGGACAGCATGTATTTTTTGTAACATTATGAATGTCTTTACTGTCACTTTTGATCAATTTAATGCATCCTTGATGGGGGGAAAAAAACCTTACTAATTTCTTTCGAAACAACAACTAAAAAAAAATCTTACTGACCCTTAACTGTAGTGTTTGCATTTCTAGTTGCATTCCTGGTTGTGTTGTCATTTGCTGAGCGTGTAGGATGCGACAGGAACAGATCTGAAGGGAACGGACGCACTCAGATGAGAATCTGAGGATGATGTCTGTCTAGTGATCAGAATTCAGTGCAAGGCCTTGTGAAGAAGCTCTGACTGATTCGTGATGTGTGTGTGTGTGTAGGTGGAGTATATCCAGTAAGCGCAACACAATAGCAAAATATCCATTCACATCTCTGTGGCTTCTCATCTTACTCATACACACTGCCCAAAAATATGCAATGACTTCAGATGATTAGGCATTAAATGTGTTCGGTAACGACTTTCCCACACTGATCACTGCCCTAACAGAGAGATCCGATCCGATCCAAAGCAGACAGAAGTGCAGTTTGTTTTCACTGCATCACTTTGATTTTACTTTAATGTATAGGCCATTAAAGGAATATTTCTCCCAAGCAAGAAAATGTATAATTTACTCCCTGTTATATTTCTTAAAAAAAAAAAAAATATATATATATATATATATATAGTTCTGTCATGACAAGTCTCTGAGAGTTTGGCATGGTAATGATAGGACAATGTTAGGACAATAGCAAGCAATAGCCGTCATTTCACTGTCTAGGTTAACTATAGACCCGATATAGTCCGGCTATGAGTGACCCACGTCTTGCCAAAATATTTGGTTGCATGTCATTTTTTTCCAAAATAACTTGCGAGATGTATGATATTCCATCATGTAAGCAATGTGCATTTTCATTTCTTTGTTATCTGATGACTAGTCTATTCTTGGGCCATGGTTTAGACTTCTATTAAATCTTCACTGACTGCCCAAATTTTGCCTTGTTTTATCCTTGACGTCTGGGCTGTGTTTGGATGGCTATCTGCTTGATGGGCAGCTTGTGCCAGCGCAGTGAAAAAACACTGTCAGGATTTACTAAAGACATGCAGTGAAAAATGAATGCTGAAAAGGCGTGAACAGGGTAATTTTTGTGGCTGACCTTATTTCCATATGCATTTGTAGGAGTTTCCCATTCAGACGCTAAATTTATGGGAGGAGAGTTTTTTAAATGAATCATGCAAGATGATTTACTAAGGTTTGTGCTCGTCAATTTTACTGGCATTGCGCCATTATTTACCCCCCCTCCCTCTTAAACCAGACGCTAGTTTGCGCTGCTCTTGCTAGATTGCATTGGTCATTATAGAAATGATGCGGCTGTGTCTGTGTTCTTTCATTTGCGTGTCGTCAGTAGATCACGCGCTGAACCTTCCACTCCCATCTGTGCTTTTATGAAATTGCATTCTCACCTTAATTTGCCCTGTTTAGTAAATCTGGCCCTTGGTCTTCGCAGACTAGATCTGCTGCTGCTGCTGGTTTTAATGGTTAGAGAGTCAGACTGGTAACCCAAAGGTTGTGGGTTCGATTCTTAATACCGGCAGGAAAATGTTGCTTGGGAAGTGAATCAACAGCGCTCTCTTCCACCCTTAATATCCACGACTGAGGTGCCTTTGAGCAAGACACTTAAACCCAATCACTCCCTGGGTGCCGCAGTGAATGGCTGTCCACTGTTTCGTGTGTGTGTGTGTTGTTCACTACTCACTGCTCCTAATGTGTGTGCACTAACTTGGATGGGTTAAATGCAGAGGACAAATTGACTCTTTTCAGGGAGTTTGATTGACAGTCGATCTGACCAATCATAATCCGCCATCCGCCATTTTTGTCCGACAAAGCAGTCAAGGCAGGAGAGTTAGTAGATTAACATCTGTGGACTTGAACTTTAGAAACGGAGTATACTGATGTCTTTCCGCGGTTAAAACAACATTCCTTCTTATGTTCATTCATGTTTATTTGATGCTATAAATTAACTAGAAGGAAGAGATGATGGGTTCACGAGCAGCTTTAACTGAGGCTCTTGTTGTCAGTGTCCTCTCTGCTCCGCGATGTATTTTTCACTGTGTGAGAACATGGTGTGGCGTGAGAGCGGCATGGCTTGTCGGACATAGCAACAGTAACTAAAGGGGGCGGGTCTTTGCAAACGGTCAATTCCAGGTATGGGTTACCATACTTGAGCTTAACGTCACATCACCACTGCTGCTGCAGACGGGACTGCCAATACACACACGACACGCTGCTGTGAGCAAGAAAAGCCCAAAGTATACTTCAGCCTTCCGCCTTCCGCGATCGTCCGTGTGATGTAAATTTCGTCCGTGGACGGCTGCGCACACTGCCCGTTTTTGTGTCCGTGCAGACGGTGTGCATACAACAGCGCATGTGTGAGTGACTTGAGCGCTTGTAAACAGTCCACGCGTCTTTCCACGCTCACGGCCAGAGTATACTTTGAAAAGCTCACACACTCAGCTGTGCACAAGACGGAGCAGAACACATGAATTACCCATAGCAGATCTACACCGGTGGAGCTGGGGAAGGAGGAGGGTTTCTGAAAGCGCGCTGTAAACTGCTACAGCAAATGCTGACCAAGTGTTTGAAGGTTGAGCAGCGAGCTCATTGGCTACTGATACAGCAGGAACCAATCAGCTGTGAGAACAATGTGATTGCAAGCAGACTGACGCCCGTTTCACACATACTCCGTTTGCAGTGCAAATGAACACAGATTGACCTGAAAATGTAGTATTTTCACCATAAATGCGGTTAATTAAATAAAATGTAGTATGCTAATCTTACCATAAATGTATTTAATTTAATTCTACTTTTTCACAGTCATCTTTTTTAACTTGAAGACCGGGGTAAAGCAAGGAAAACTACAATTTACCTCAACAAGGCGACATTATGGACATTGTGGAAAAACAAGTTCTTTGTGACGATTTATTGTATTGATTGATTTAAATGCAAAAGAAAAGGCACGAGAGTCGGCTGTTTTTGTCAATTAATTAATTTAAAATGTTTGCGATTTTAATATAAGTAGGCTACATTGTTAAATATTTTACCACTTGCTTGAGCAACTTAATAGCCTATATAAATCTATATAGAAGTAGCACTGAATAATGCGTTGTTTAAGTTGTGTTTAAACGTCTATTAAAGAGTGTATGTTTACAAAGAGAATCGCAATGCTGACAACTTTTTTTTAAAATAAAAGTTGCTGATAACTTCTGGATTTGAAATACAAATAGTGAGTATGTTTTTGTGGTACAGCCGTGGACCAAACGCAGCATATGTGAAAGCACTATAGCGCGTGCTGCTCCTGCACCGCATACACACTGCAACACGCACCGCATACACACTGCACACAGTGTATGTGTGAAACGGGCGTGAGTTAAGGACCTATCAGCCTGTCATCTTGAGTTTCATGACAGAACTTTAGATTTTTTTAAGCTGTTACGATGAATCAGATTTTCAGCTGCACAAAGATACTTAATATATGCATAGTATATGCATTTTATATATATATATATATAATATGTGAAACAAATAAAAGTAAGGCTATGAGTGTAGAATGTACTGTGTGTTCTGTAGGTTATACTAATGTCATAATCAATTTTCAATTTTCAAAACCTCTTAACCTTAACCTTTAAACTGGAATTTTAAGGGTACTTTTAATATTTTGTCAACAACAACCAGGCAGAGAAAAGCTCAACCCACTGAACATACTTTTTTCCATCACAGCCTAATTTTCATTCAAGTCCAAATATGTGTTTATATGACTAAGGTCCTTTGCAATGATTTGTCATTAAAACTCATGGATGATTAAACAAACATGATTAGAAACCTTTGGTGTCGAGTTTAGACGGCCATCCTTTAGAATATCAGTTGAATATCAGAGCTGAGCACACCAGTGCTTTTCCAGAACAGATTCCCACATGGGTTTGAGATGCAAAGATGTTCTGGAAAAAAAAGAGGGCAATTTTTTTTCTTCTACAATATATTATTCAAAATATGAAAAATGTAAAAGGTAAGTCTATTGATGAACGACTAACTTCATTCATTCATTAATCGAGGAGTGTTGGAACAGACATCAGAAGCTCATTGAGTGTTTACATTTACTCTGCTTATTGTACAAATAAAATATCGTCTTAAAACTTTTGATGCTTGATTAATAGACTTAAATATTAAAATACTGAACAGCCTGCCGAAATGCAGAACAATTACATAAATAAGAAAATGAAAAGCTGAATTCCTAAGTACAACAAATATTGACATGCTGAAATATTAAATTACTGAATAACCTACTGAAATAAAGAAGAAAAAAAATATTTAAACAGTGGCATGCTGAAATAAATAAATAAATAAACGAGAACACTGAAAATTAAAAATAAAAATTAAAAAATGCAGTATTCAAACACTGACAATAAATAAATAAATGAGAACTCAGAGAAAATGTAATTGCTAAATAAAAACCATTGTCACACTGAAATATTAAATTACTCAATAATTGAAAATAAGCACTGCATGCTGACATTAAATAAATATGAATGCACTGAAATACTAAACACAAAAATTGTGTCATACTGAAATATTAAATTACTGAATAACCTACAGAATAAATGGAAAACAATGCAAAAAAAATATATTTAAACACTGACATTAAATAAACATATGAATACACTGAAATATTAAAAACAAAAATATTGTCATGCTGCAGTATTAAATTACTGAATAACCGACTGACTAATGGAAAATAAAATGCAAAAATTTGAATATTTAAACACTGACATGCTGAATATAATACAAAAATATTGGCATACCGAAATGACTGAATAATGGAAAATAATAAAATGGAAAAAATTGTTTTAAACAACTGCATGCAGAAATAAATAGTAAATACAAATATAATGATATACTTAAATAATAAATGACTGAATAACCTACTGAAATACTGACTATGAAAGGCAAATAAATATCAAAACACTGAGTTGCAGAAATACCAAGCACTGAAATATGTAAATACTGACCACTGAAAACTCTAAAAATAAATAAAGATTAAGGTGAAGTGATATTAGATGCATTATTGACCTCCGCTAAGTTTTTAGGTCATTGCGGTCGCTCTCATGAGTGATTTGGAGCTGTTTGTGTTGAAATCACACAGTTCCTGAGGTAGCACTCAGTGGCACTCAACCAACATTTTTTTCTCTCTCTCATGTGCTCGCAGAAACAGGGTGAGGAGCAGATTCTGACAACCGCCCACGTGAGAAACATGTTCTGCCAAAAAGACGCATTTTTAAAAGGCTGGAACTGCTAAGCAGAAGGTCAGACATTTGATCAAAGCAGCTTTCAGAGCGAGCGAGTCTGAAGCCAGACCTCAGGAAAGCTGATCAACCCAATTCTGACGTGACAAAAAGTACTAAAGACAGAAAATGAACAAACAACAAGCAAGCAAGCAACCCACTCAACCCGAAATGATGAGAATATAAGTGAAAACTACAAAAGCCTGCAAACTTTTCAAGCCAAACATTTCACAAATGATAAACCGATAGATTTACCATTCAATATAAATGCCATAAACGCTTCTGAATGCATTGTGGTTGTCAGATAGTTGTGTCATAAGTGTCCAAATACACTGCACTATGTGTGATAGTGGAAAACTAAGAAATAAGTGGAGAAATAAACAGGATTAATGGGAAACATAGACGCAAGTCAAAGGAAACCTCAGTGGAAATAATCTTGTTTTTGTCATGTAAATTTCTCTGACAACATCTAATTTCCACAAACAGAGTTTTTCTGAAAAACAATGAAAGTGAAAGAGGAAAAAAAAAAAAAAGAAAAAAAAAGAAAGAAAGGGATGCATTACTAAATGTTCAAAATTTCGAATAATAAAATAATATCAAATCAATCAAACCATCCATTCTCCAAACCGCATATCCTGATGCCGGAGCTTAATAATGTAATTAGAAAAAAAAAAATTAAATACGATTATTTTTATTTTTTTATAAGTACAAATATATTAAGTAAATAAAATGTAATATTTAATAAATATTTTAAAATAATAAATCAATCAATAAATACTTGTAAATTGTATTTGAAAAATAGGTTTTATTCCAATGTGATTTATGTAACATTATTTAGTAACAAAAGTGGCCGTTCAACAGACACTCTGAGGATAACATGTCATTCACCACATGATGTGATGGCACAATATAAAAAAATGGCATATAATAAACAAGAGTATAATATATATATACACAATGCAAACAAATGTAAACAGTCCGTCCATGGAGACGCCAGCGTCAGTGAACAGTGGGGTTTATCAGACAGCGCCACCTGGAGGCTTCTGGGAGAACGGTCACGCTTCAGATCAGATCAACTGACGGATCACGTGTTTCAACAGAACAGACACGGCGTTGAGAATATGTACATGTCCTTTACAATAGTCTGTGGGGTCAGAAGTCTGTGAGCTTCCTGGCTGACCGCAGGGACGTTTGTTTAATATCCATTCAAATCTGTTCCCTTTTTTTTCTTCATGGTGAAATCGACACTGACAATGGTTGGTTCCTTTTAAAAGAAATCCCAGAGCACAGAGAGTTTGTAGTTCCTCTTACGGTTCAGTCGGACAGCTCTGCGCGCTGCTCGTCGCTCTCGGGGCTTTTCACGCTGTCGGTGCGGACGATGCACGTGGGCCGATGGAGGTTGAGCATCACGATGAGCTGCTGTCTCTCTGATTTCAGCTCCTCGATCTGAGACTTCAGCCCAGAGTTCAACATCTCCAACCTCTCCGACTCCTAAGAGGACCGAGCAAAAAGCGTTCGCTTAATTAAACTGCCTCACACCACAACACATCTTGATTATTCAATCACTGTTTTATAGTGTTCATGTTACTGGTTATTTACAAAGCTTTGGGGAATTCAAGTGACATCTCTGGTATTTACATAATACAAATATTCCATTCATCTCTCAATTGATGTCATAAAAAAATAAACATCATAAAAATGGCATGCATAATTCATTTTTTATTTTTTTATTTTAATAAACGGACTTTTTAACCTTCACTAGTTCATTTTAAATTGTTTTATGATGTGGCAAAATATAAATATAAAAATGGCATGCATAGAAATTACACAAGTGTCAGATTTTTTTAAAATAAAACATTTTAAATAAATAAAAATTCTGTTTAATAAAAATTGTTTTAATTATTTTTTATCTTCACTAGTTTTTTTTTTTTTAAATAGTTCTGCAATGTGACAAATTAATTTTAATAAGCACAAATATTCCATGTAATACCTCAATTAATAATTACTAAATAACATCATAAAAATTGCATTAAAAAAATAACATTTTAAATATTTTTTTTTTAATAAAACGATGATTTAATTATTTTTTTTATACCTTCACTAGTTCATTTTAAATTGTTTTATAATGTGGCAAAAAAAAAAAAGAAAAAAATGTTTTATATAAAAATGGCATGCACAGAAATTACACAAGTATCTTTTTTTTTAAATAAAACATTTTAAATTAAATTTCTTATTTTTTGTTTAATTAAAATGATTTTACGATCACTAGTAAAATAGTTTAAATAGTTCTAAAAGTCAAATTACATTTTTAAAAGCACAAAAACTCCACGTTATCTCTCAATTAATAATTACTAAATAATAAAATTTAAATGGCATACATAAAAATTACACCATTATCATATTTAGAAAAAATTATTTAAAAAAAAAGACATTTTAAATAAAAATTTTTAAAATAAAATTACGATTTAATGATGTTTTTACCATCACTAGTTCATTTTAAATAGTTCTGCAATGTGACAAATTAATTTTAAAAAGCACAAATATTCCATATAATCCCTCAATTAATATCATATAATATCAACAATTTTTTTTATTACCCACTGCTACTGTAGTCGTTAATAATAGTAACATGTAATATGAGTAACAAGAACACTGTAAAATAAAGTTTTACTCATTTTTCTTTGCCCAAAATGACAAAATCTGAAATATGAATGAATTTTCTAACTTACTTTCTGGAGAAAGTCAGTTCTTTCCTTCTTTCTGTTCCGACAGCGAGCGGCTGCAACTTTATTTTTCTCTCGCCTTCTTTTCTTGCGATCATCGTTGTCACCTTCCTGTGGTCAGAAAGTACACATGTGTCAGTTTACAAATCTGCTTTTAGTGTAAACCGAACCATTATAATCAACCTATGAGCATTCTCACAAAAAAAAACTAATAACTGGCAGACATTAACAATGGTGTCCACCAGGTGTCGCTCTTGACCAGGGAGTAAAAAAAAAAACTTTCAGAGAAGCTTCACAAACAATAGAACATCAGTTTCACTTTCTCAAACTATCGCACATACACGTCGATATCTAAAACTGTTGGAGTTTTTGCAAATGTGAATGAGCAGAACTAGGATGTGATATCTGGAGCTGTTAAATGTGATGTTCAGTTCTCACCTCCTCACTCTGGATGACGTCGAACGGTCTCTTGGCGTGTCTGTTGAGGATGAGCGGAGACAGAACGGCGCCGAGGCTGTAGAGCTCAGCCAGTTTCAGCTGGTCTGTCAGGGTGGTGGAGGGAATGCCAGCCAGAGGACCGACACTGGGAAGAGACCCGGCCGTGACCATCGGATCAGGGATTTGACCAGGCATCATTGCTGCTTCAGAAAGAAAGAGAGAGAGATGTCATTATTTTTGTTGATCGTGCATGAAGTGCCTTTTACAGATACAAGTGCAAATGCATGTGCATTAGGCATTCATTTAAAAAAATAAATAAAATAAAAACACATTTTATTGAGCTTTTAACAAGTTTAAGGAATTTAATTCTATTCACATTTATTTGTATAGCGTTTTTCACAATGCACGAGTCCACATTACAATTTAGATTAATCTCTTATCAGACATATCTGTCTTATGCATTTCAGAAATGTACATGTACAAAATCACAGTTAGCTAAAAATGTATGAATTTAAACAAGAAGAGTTTGTTTTTGCTTTGGAATAAGTTTACTACGGACTGATAATGTGTGTTTTCAGTGGAAAGTCACAGAGAATAATGAAGTTTCCATAAGAGGAAGGTAACACAGACTCTGTAAATCTGCTTCTTAAGAGAGTTATAGGGAAACTTCAAGATTCCCAAGAGCAAAAAAAAACAACACCTACGCATGTTCAAAACCGAGGCTTAAAACAGCTCTTGAATTGTCTGTAAAGGCCATTACAGGATTATGTAACAGTCAAACATGTTTCGCAGCAGCTAACGGCTACTTTCTGCATGCCTCTCAACTAAAACTTTCCTAGCACTGAAAACTAATTGTGTTTATGCAACATTTCTGCATGCCTTTTTAGTGATGATGCAAGTCTTTCTTTCTGCATTTGTATTTTGACTTTTTAGAAGTGAATTATTATGTGGCTCAAATAAAAAGAGATTCGGTAACACTTTACAGTAAGGTTTTATTAGTTAAAGTTATCATGAGCTAAGATTGAACAATACTTCTACAGCATAGTCTTAGGTAATATTAATTTCAACATTTGCTAATACATTATTAAAATCAAATGTATTTAACATTAGTTGATGCTTTGTGAACTAACAGGAACAGATGTATTTTTAAGAACTAACATTAACAAAGATGAATAAATACTGTAACAAATGCATTGCTCATTATTAGTCAATTAGACGTTATTGTAAAGTGTTACCTGACATTCTTTTCAACAAAGAAAACAATTAGAATAGATTTACATAAATATATGGAAGTATGATTCAGGTGCTGTGACTGATGACTATGTTTTTAAAAGTTGTAGGTGTTTTGCAGCTGACTTCAATAATCCTATAGCGTGACAAATTAATTTTAAGTACAAATATAACATGTTAATGCATGTTTAGAAACATAAGCATATGAAAATGTTGTTGCAGAATAGTTTTAGATGGGGTGTTACATTGCAGGACATGTCAGCTACCGATTTAACCATTCATACACGGGGGCTCAAACTTTTCAGGACCCCATCGAGACCCTCAGCCAATCATAAAGGGCAAGATTATCAAAAACTTTCATTAATAACTTTCTATACTGCTTAACAAATCATTAATGTATATAGAGAAAAATATATTTTTTTAATATATTTATGGATTTAAACGATAAAGTCAGTTGAAGTAAATGCTGGGTTGTTTCAACCCATGTTTGGGTCAAATATGGACAAACCCAACCGTTAGGATTAAAATGTAGGCTAATTTATAAATGTAAAGCAACGGTTGAGTTTGTCCCAATTTGACCGTTGAAACAACCCAACATTTGTACATAATGTACTTTATTGTGCAGTAAATAACCTGGGTGTTTCAGAAAACTACATTCTAGACATCAGTGATGCATGAGAATAATGTTATTCTTCTCGAGGTTTTATTTAATCTCATTGTCATTGCACTTTAGTGCAGCAGTTTCTAAATACACTCGATCGACCTTTAAAACGCGTCTTATATCTCGTCCAATTCAACTCCGCTCTTCTGTGCACGATTGTGCCAAATGTAAACGTACTAAAATAACGTGAATAAAGCACTTACTTGTTTTGCTCTGTGAGTTGGCGGTTGCTCGTCCGTTCAGCTCGTTTGTGTGTTTGTGGTTTGTTCTCGTTGCATCAGCGCGTTTATGTATCGCTGCGCGCGGTGGAATGCGGAACTCTCCGTTGAGTGACGCCAGCAGAGAGAAGCGCGTTAGGCCCCGCCCATAGCAACCGAAACAACACACAACACAGTAGCTCGGGACTCCCTGTGTGAAGCGGGATATCCCGTCAAAGCATAAACAATTCAACATGATGAGCTCATATGTTTATCTCTCTACAATTATGAGTTTCAGTAATCAACCCACTAAGTTATTTTTGGCTATTTTCCTATCTTCCTATGTTTATGTTCCTATGTTTAAAAAAAAAAAAAAAAATGTGGAAAATCTATTTGAATTCATTTTATGATAAAATGTGTAATGTTATGTTATGTTACATTGTTATATTTGTTTCTAGGCACTACTGTACTGGTAGGGTTAGGTACTGTGGTACTGTATTGTCTAAATATTTAAATGTTTTATTAGGTTATTATATTATTATTTTATATAAATCGATCCGTTTTGAAAATCCTTGAATGTTTGAAAACCTGTTTCCCTTGAAGTCTATGCTATCACAAAACAAACAAATAAACAAAAACCTATTTGAGAAATATATAAAGATTGTTTTCTATTAATAGTCCAGTCATTTTATGAAAAAAGGTTGAACAAATTGCAACAGAAGCAAACTCAACTGATTTTGTATCCTCAATATGTCCTGAGTAAGGGAAAAAAAAGTCCAGAAGAATCCCAATTAGGGGAAAGTTTCGAAAAAGACCCAAATATAGCCTATTCATACGCCTATTCATTCTTTTTCTCACGTGAATAGGGTAAAATTAAACCAGCCTTTATTAATTATTATTGCAGAGATGGGGTTTGGGGCTGGCTCCGTGGGACTGTTTCTGGGGATTCACTTTTTATTTTACTTACCTTTTGTCTTCTGCATTCTCCTTACCATTGTCTCCTGTTCTTCCCTCAGACTCGTCCTCTAGAAACAGTCCCACAGACCCAGCCGCCCCAAACCCCATCTCTTAAAAATGTATAAAGGCTGGTTTCTAAAGTACTTCTTCCTGCCTCTATGTATTAATGCTCATGGGTAGCCTAAATGGGTTCCATTCAGACCTTAACATTAAGTATTTTACTGTTATATGTCAACAAGATTCAACAACACATTTTCTCCTGGCTACACCCAGTGTTTAGATCTGTTGTGGTATTTATGCAAATTAGCACATACATAATTAGATTATGCACCGTTTGTCCATGTTAACAAACAATTTCAAAAAACATATAATACAATTTTTGTTTGTCTTGATGTAAGTAATCAACTCAGTAATTTTCATGGTGATATCTAAAGGTTAAAATTGAATGAATAGGCTATATTTGGGTCTTTTTCGAAACTTTCCCCTAATGGGATTCTTCGGGACTTTTTTTTCCTTACTCAGGACAAATTGAGGATACAAAATCAGATGAGTTTGCTTCTGTTGCAATTTGTTCAAGGTAGACCCCCATTTTGGCTTAAAATGACTGGACTATAAGGACCACGCCAACCATCACACCAAGGATGATAACTATTATTATTTTTCCAAGCTACGCAACTACCACTTTGATGCTTCAAAAAGTTCATAAAGAGATCATAAAATGAATCCATATGAATTGAGGGGTTAAGTCCAAATTTTCTGAAGAGACAAGATTGCTTTATATAATGAACAGATTGAATTTAGGCTTTTATTCACACATAAAACATTCATCAATTCACACATCAGTTGTGGTAAACGAAGCTCAATCATGTTTGCTTGACGTGCGAGAACCGATGAGGTTTGTTCTCGCGTGTCAAGCAGGTTCTGTTGAGCTTCTGTTTATATTCGCTGATCAATGTTTGAATAAATCAAATGTGAATAAATGACTGGCAAAATAGTGGTAGTTGCGTAGCTGTCAATGGAGGGACAGAAAGCTCTCAGATTTCATTAAAAATATCTTCATTTGTGTTCTGAAGATGAACGAAAGTCTTACGGGTTAAAAATATCCCTTTAAAGAGCTTAAGCATTTAAAGCGGCAGACGACAAAACTGCAACGCGCTTATAATCAACAGAACGATATTGCGCGCTAGTGTAGAAGCTAAAATGATCATTATCTTTATAGTTATTGTTCTTGGTGTATTAGAATACAGTCAGAAAGTCTTTGTATTGTATTAAAAAAAAAGTATTCTTATTTTACAGAAACACAGTGTAAATAGGCCTACACGTTTCCAAGCAGAAAACCTCTCAAAAGTTGATCAAATAACCAATATCTTGTTGAAGATAATGCATGAAGATAAACTACTGTTGACAGTTTGTGGTTATGAAACGCAGGTGTGAAGTGCAGCTGTGGTTCCTCTGCTATAAAACATCAGTTTGAACTTGAGAGAAACTGAATTTACATGTATACAAAATCACTTTGATGTTAAGCCGGTGCAAAGTAAGTCTCAAAATAATATAACATAATTAAAAAAGGCAAATAAGGTGGAAAAGGGCAAAAACGACTCAGAAAATAGTTTGTTATGAGAAAAGCAGGCACTTTTTGTGATATTTTATTTGATGCAATGACAACTCAGACATTTTATGTGTGGCTTAAATGTCTAAGTTTGAAGATATTTGTGTATTTGAGATCCAAGAGAAAATACAGACTTTAAAGGCACTTACTTTAAAGAAGATGACACCCATTGAATTCCATAGTATTTTTTTTTTCCTACTATGGAAGACAACGGCTCAAGTCAACCGTTTGACTACCAACATTCTTTAAAAATATCTTCTTTTTGTGTTCAACAGAAGAGAGAAACGCATTTAGGTTTGTAACAACATGAGGGAGAGTAAATGATGACAAAATGATCCCTTTAAAACAGCTCCGGTCCGATGCAATATATCAGCAAGGTTTTGGCAAACTTGTCATTGCAGTTTATGAATTTATAACTGACTTTCTCGCTCCCTTTCCTTAAATTACAGTGTTTTACATGTTACTGTAGACAATTTATTGAAATGTGAAATGTATCATTTTATTACATGACTCTCTCAATATTTGACTGGTCAATCATGACATTCACTGGTCAAATAAACCATATTATACGTAACTGATTTCATCTCAAATAATACACTAATTTTCACAATTTCAACAACTTTTATTTTGCAATGATGAAAGACTACTTGATCTCACACAGGCACATGAGAGGGAAACTCATCTAATAAAAAGGGCGTTTAATGAGCATCTCTCGTTTGAATCTATAAGTATGGCTTACATGTATATGAATAAATCCATCCATACAACTGCTTCCTGGATATTTAGCACTGGCATGCACTGAAATATACAGCCAGACCGCAGACACGATCACCTCTGTGTCTCACCTCTTACACACAGACAAACTTCCTCTTCCACATTTATTCTGCGACAGCATTTTTGTATCATCAGAAGAGTCATCAAGATTCATAAGGCCTGGAATTTTCAGTCTCAAGTTCATTTTAATGCATATGAACATCAATATGCGGCTCTTTTTAAAGATTTATCACACAAAAGTGCAGGAAAAAGTGCAGAAATATAAACTACCCCAATATTAAGGAAAAAAGAGTAAAAATGGCATGAAACGTGACCAGACATGATTACAGCTCAATTCCTCCTTCAATGGCTGTACATTCATATTCAGATCCTGATGAGCAATGCTGAGTTCAACACTTCTGCATTTCAAGATCGTATTAATAAACTCAAGACAATGATAAAGACCAGACATTGTTCCAAACACAAGCACATTTCCGACCCTGGAAATATGATATAATTGGAAAGACACAAACACAAATCAATTATGGCCAATGCACATTTATTCACTATCCACACACTTAAACAGGAGATAAAGCTGCAGTATCAGTAACTGAGGCACGGTGCTTTCATATTTCTTATTTGCAAAAGATTATTTAGAGCAAAATATGGTGGGTTTATAATGCCTCTGCACTCCTGAAAAAGTTGCTTTGTGTTTCTCTCAACATTTCATTTAACCAGGACAAAAGCCTTATGTATTGTTTGTATTGCATCACTAGTTGACATCAGGATTTAAATATGAACTCCACTGACATCTAAAAATTTGTAAGTCAAATGTAAGGGAAGTAAGTATTGTTAAAAACAAAACCTAATTCAAGCTGTTGTGAACCTCTGACGCACCAGACATCCGGCTGGCTATAAACTTCACTATATGCTGAAAACTAAATCATGAAAAAAAAAAAAAAAAAGTCCAGCAGGACATCATTTTATTTTGGCCTGTTGAATCATTAGCGGTCGCACATGTTGACTAATCCAGAGCTGAACCTGAATAGACTGATCGCACTGTCTATCAGGCCAAATAACTCATATCTATTTCCCTTTTTATCCTTTTAAATTTGAACAAAGTGGCTTACCTTAAATGTTTATATTGTGTTTGTGCCAAGAACACTTTGTAATGTTGGCTGTCTTCCAAGAGTGGCATGAGCTGTGCTTCACTCAGGTGTGTGTGTGTGTGTGTGTGGGGGGAAAGAGAGTTTCATGATACTGCAGTCGATATAGTCTAAACAATGATACAAATGAACACTGACGCATGTTATAATATGAGCAATTATTGAATAGGCTATTAATATCAATGGTTTGAATCCTTCAGGATTTATATATAGGCCTATAGGTAACACTTTACAATAGGTCTCATTTGTTAACATTAACTAACATGAACTAACAGTGAACAATATAGCCTACTTTTACAACATTTATTAATATTTTTTAATGTTAATAAAAATACAGCTGTTCATATAGTTCACTGAATATTAACTAATGTTAACAAATACAACTTGATTTTAAGAATGTATGAGCAAATGTTGAAATTAGTATTAATAACTAAGATGAATATATGCTGTAGATGTCTTGTTCATTCTTAGTTGATATTAACTAGCTGTCAACATATGAAACCTTATTATTATTTAATAAGAACATTTTAAAATGTGTGATGTAAGTTTGTCAGTAAAATCTGTGATACTTACTAAGTTAATTTTTCAGTTTCAACTTTTCACTCAAATTGTTAAGGACAAAATGTAAATATTATAAAACTGCTAAATTTAATGCAAAATATAAGCGTTTTTACTGATGGCCTTGGACTTTTTATGGATAAAATAGACTTTTTATCTTAAAAATGTGACTTCTCACAATTGCGCGTTTACATCTCGCAATTCTGACTTTATAACTCTCAAATATGAGTTCATATCACGCAATTGCGAGGGGGGAAAAGTCGCAATTACCTTTTTTTATTGTGTATTCAGTGGCAGAAACAAGCTTCCATAACGTTTGGACCTCACTGTAAACTGCAGGTAACTGAACACAAAGGCATGCGTTTCTACAGTTAATGTAGTTTTTAGAAATCGTTCTTAATTTAAAAGCATATGCGTTTAACATCTTAACTGTAGACTACGAAGTGTTTGACATTGCAAGTAAAGTTAGAGGGTTTAAAGACACACACATAATGTTTTCATTTATCCTTGATATTTTTACAATTTTGCAATGGGGCAGTGTCCATTTTATTCGAACAGGCTTTTTCGCGTTATATATGAAACCATTAAATGTTCAAAATCTACGCTAGATACTAAAAGCAACTCCAGTGAAACGTTTTCGATACAAAACAGTTCCCGTAACCTACCGAGAGCTTCTCTCAGTCTCCGCTCCTCTCTCTACTAGCAATAGATCTTCCGGGAAAACCTTCATTGGTGAAACAGGGCTCTACTGTTTCTATAGTGACAGAACAACAAGTCATTTTCATTACCGAATATGGACACGGAAGTAGAACCACGAGAGAGAAACAACTGCGTGGCGTGCAGATACGCAGTGACGTCAGGCGCTTTACGTTGCGTCCCAGGCGTAGCGAGAACGTTCCGACCGACCGTGACAACAACCTACAACCTCTGTATCGACAAATCGATGCGGGTGAATCTCGTTGCACAGAAAGAAACCTTAGAAAGAAATGGATCGCGAAACTCGGTGAAAGGATCATGTGCACATGATAGAGACGGATGAATGTTTATTCTTTTTCGAAACGATTTTCCTCGCAGACATTGCATGTAAATGAAAGAATGTGCGGCTTTAAATTCTGCCCTTTTTTTTTAACCCTAAAGAGAAGAGAAGCCTCACTCTGATAGATAAATAAATAATAATAAAAACATCTACACGTTTCCTAAATGTAATATCAATTCTTTGTTTATTAGAAACATGCCAGACAACAGAAAAGGAAGCAGGAAGAAAAGAATAATAAATAAAAATGCATAATGAATTATTTATTTTTTTGCCACCATGGTCAGAATTACATTTTTTGACAATACCAAAAAAACAGTTAGTCACAGACTTAGGCACGGTGTAACAGACTGCACTGTACATCACCACATCAACTGATACAGTTACATGTACCTACTGGTACAAAAGTGCATGAAAGCATGTCTTTCACAGGATGAACAACATACTCAACAATGTCAACATCTGGAAGAAACAAACAGTGACTTCACTGGATGTAAAGATCACATTACATCTACTGCACAGCATCCACTATATATTTTTGTAAATGTTGAACATGTCAGACTCATTTATGAAAGCATTTTTCTGAGGGGTTTTCGGTTCATCAACAGAATATTTCACACCCCTCTTCCTCAGAATATTTTACCTCTTAAAAATAAAGGTTCTTTATTGGCATTTATGGTTCCATTAAGAACCTTTAACATCCACGGAACCTTTCAATTGCACAAAAAGTTCTTTAGATCATTCACGTTCTACACACTCTTTGGGGAACTAAAAAAGTTCAGTTATGGCATCACTGGGAAAACCACCTTTCGGAACCTTTATTTTTAAGAGTGACGTGCCAGAACCTTCATAAAGTCTTCAAGATTTCTTTGGCTGCTTTAGGTTTGCCCTCTTTGCCAGTGTCATGCTTCTCCTCATCTGCATCGTTGAAGCTGAAGACGGGCACGGCGTTGTTGCTGCTACAGGTTGGGCTGCATGTAGGCGAGCTGAGAGGTTCTAACCCTCCACCCATTGACATGTACAGGGTTTCCCATTCACTCAGGCCCAGAGAGCTAGTGAGGTCGATATCTGGCACTAACAGATCCATGTCATCGCCGCTGTCCATCACGTTGCTAATGTCTTCCATGGACACATCCCTCATGTCGATGTACGGTTCCACCTCAGCGGCGCCCAGTTCGGCACTGGAGCACAGAAGGACGTCCGAGTCCCCGGAGATGGCAGTGCTGGTGGGGTCGAGCTGCTGAGGGGAGCCGGGCACCTGTTCTGGGGATGCGGTGGGACCTTGAGTGTGCTCGTCCTGGGCTTGGGTTTGTTCCTCGGGCTCCGCCTCCCTCTCCTCCGCGAGTTTACAGTGGGGTTTGTGAGCAGAAAGGATGAGTTCGAGTCGTTCTTTCTCCTTTAACAGATTGGCGATCTCAGACTGCAGAGCTGCTTTGTCCTCCTCGAGACTGTCGGTTTCCTGGACATATGCAGATTATAGTCATATCGTGCACAAAGTCATGTTTTTGGACGAATAAGAGTGTAGATTATGGGGATTTGTAAACTTACAGCTTGGAGACTGTTGGTTAGTTCTTGCCTACGATTTCGACACTTGGCGGCTGCGAGTTTATTCCTCTCTCTTCTGATCCTCTTCCTCTCCTCTTCCTCTGGAGAAAGCTGCAATGAAGAAACACATGCGCTTATATATATATGTGTGTGTGTATATATATCATCGCTAAATGCATATTGTAAATTTGTGACCCTATATTCATTTATCTGTTGATTGATATAAACATAATTGAGTGACAGCTAATGTACAAAAAAATGACTTAAATTCATGCATATATTAAACAAATTTTGCCTAAAATTGACTACACTCTTAAAAAATAAAGGTTCCAATAGCAGGGTTTTGCAGCGATGGTAAATAATATTCAATTTTAAGAACCTTTAAATGAACAATTCTTAAAAGAAATGTTTTTTCCCTTAGTGTTCTCATTCCATCTGAATGACTTTTTTTCACTATAAAGAATCTTATTATGTGCAATGGAAAGGTTCCATGGATTTTAAAGGTTCTTCATGAAGATGCCAGTAAAGAATCTTTATTTTTAAGAGTGTATAAAATTTAAAACAGGGAATTATCCTGGCCACGGATGTAAATACATGTTGAAGTGCTTTCCACAGTCAGTTGAATGTGGAATTCTCCAGAAAGCCATGCATTGAACACATATCAAATATATAACTAAGCTTAGCGGTAATAGTTAAAAAAAACACACATGTATTTACCTGATCTTTCACCCCCTTTCTCCGACCAGTGAAGGTCTTTCGAGCTGGTTTGGCATCTGTGGAGTGAGATGAGCTCTGTGGTTTCTCGTGTCTGCAGGGTGACACTGAAGAGATGTCAGTCGACAGGACCATCCACTTGAGATCTGGAGCTGAAGCTACAGCAGTGACCGTTGGAACAAAGGGAGCATCAGCATCCTTCAGAATACCTGTCTTCTGAGAAAGAGCATGAAAATGTGGTCATTATGTATTGTTCATAGCAATACTGCATTTAATACAAATATTGGTTGTATTCAAGAAATATCAGATGATCACAAAAGCATACATCAATAATCACATAGTCCATTTAGATTACATTCTAGGTAAACATGCAATTGATTACCTGCGTATCCTTCATCTCAGCAGCTGATGTGTGCAGCAGCTGTTCTGCAGACACCTGAGAAACACTCGCGGTTTTAGGCATCACTTCTGCCAGATCGCTCCAGGAGATGCTGGGAACCAGATCAATATGTGACTAATGTCAACAAATGCTATTCTGCAGGGTTTATATATATATATATATATATATATATATATATATATATATATATATAAATCTAGATTGAGGTTACTACGCTAGGAGGCACCAGCCATCCGCGCTGCTTGTCTTTATAGTGAGGCAGATTTTTATGAATGAAATCTGTGAGACTGTACCACTGATCCGGAGGGGAGACAGTTCAGCACGAGCCAAATATATATACGGCATTTCATAAATATCCCTGGCACAAAATGGTGCTCATTTTAACTCAATATTTTATGCATTCACTTAAAGTGTCTAATACGTAAACTTAGGTTATTTTAGTTAAGCTATGGGCTAACGCTGCAGCTTTCACATGAATGAACAAGATACGTCATTTTACGTGCCTAGTTTGCAGCCTGTCTTTTGCATCCCTCAGTGAGATTACGATTTACGATTAATATCTTTAAAAGATGGTTCATCTGCAGGTGCGTGATTGTCTCACGAGGAATATTATTATGCATTTGCCATTACCAAAGTATGCAAAATGACAAGAATTAAACAACTGAAATAATTATTGCGATACTTCAACCGCGCCCTTTCTATTAAAAACTGTGATTTTTCGTATCCCTTGTCAATTAGAATGATGGATCTCCCACTCAAAGCGCTCCAGCAACAACCCTGTCGCTAATGTGAGCAGCCAATCAGAGAGCAGCGTGTCATGACCATATTTGGCATATCCGGTGTGGAGCCTCTAGCTGCAGCGTTACTGCGGCACAGCCTATTTTTATCATATCACATTTAATTCAATGACATTCTTATGACGACATATTCGCCAAGCACCCAAAATATCTAAGTATTTTTTTCATGAAAGTTGGCTATTTCATAACTGTCTGCTGACAGATATGATTATGTCTACTATGAAGGATCTGCACAAACAATAAATCAAAGGCTTTCTATGCTTTAATGAACACTTGAACTGGAAGAAAGCGCCGTTGTTCTTCTCCATAACCTGTGTGAAAATCTCTATTCATAGCTCAGATGAGGTAACCCTGCTCTCGGAGGGCGCGTGACTGGGGCCTCCCTTCTGTCCACAGTCCAAGAGTTTCCCGGCAGATCCGCCCCTGGTTTCTGATCTGTGAGGCTCATGAAAGGAACAGCCAGGGTCATTTGCAGGAGGGACATTACACAATATAAACAGCATTCAACAACGGAAATCTATCGCCAACATTTTAAAAGTATTATTTTTAAATGAATAATTGAATAAGAATATTATTTTGAAAATAAATTCCAGTAACTATATTATTATTTTTATTCTTTCCCCATGAGTATGGCCTGTCCTCAGCCCTGCATGTGTTGCTCATAATGTCATTATCATCTTTAGAATATTCTTCAAGGACATTTAAGTGTTTTCTTCCCCCCCAGCACATTTTCTTATGTGCTTGTCACAAGATGATCTTAAATAATCACTGCATGAGTTTTGTACAGTAAATAATTGATTATTTAATACCAGATATGTGTAAAGATATCAGCAATAACGTGTCTAAAAACACATTGTGGTCTCATGACCTATAGCATTTATTTAGAAAGGCTAAATAAAATAAACTGCAAAACCTTGTTAAAGGCATAGTTATATAAATATATGTGAAGATTAAAAAAAATCAGGTTGAGATGGCACAATGAAATTTCTCATTCTTACTTTAAAAATAACCACATTTTCAAAATGCAAAGGTATATATGTGTAATGACCTGGAGCCAGTACAATAACGGCATCTTTATAAATGCATAAATAAATCTAAATAAATGCATCTTTCCAGTAAAATAAAGGTTGCCTTTTTGTTTTTCAAATAATTATATTTATTTACTGTCAATATTGAGAGAAGACTTTCGTTGCTGAAAGGCGAAACTTCCGTGAACATTTGCAGAGGCTCGGCTCGGGTGACAGTGTGACGTCAGTGGGAGGGGCGTTGCTTAGACAACGAGGAAGTTCAAACAAAACACGAACCCAGAGCAGTAAAATAATGATGACATCACATGGGAACGCTGATAGAGCTGTTTTCGTTTGTTAATCAATAAACTACCGTCAGTCATGTTTACCGTAGCCAATGGCAGAACATTAATAAAACAAGACTAAACACGAGCAATTTATAAGCAATCCAAACATTAGAAATCGAGTGGCCTCATTGCTTTTATTTTAAACACAATATAGAAAATAATACATTAATAATAATAATAATAATAATACATATATATATATATATATATTAATAATAATAATAATAATAGTAACAACATATAACGTAGCCTAATGTGCACATATTAAATGTCATTTAAATGTAATCACGTTTTTAAAAAAAGTTTGAAATCTTACATCACGTGATTGTTTATTGGTCCAGTGATGCAATACACAGAGCTAAGAGATGAACTCAGCATTTTATTAAAGGAATCCCTCAGTAAAGGTGCGAAGGCAGGTTACAATGGAAATATGTTACTCCTCCGTCATTGGTGTGACACGCCTTTCATTGCGGAAAGGTACGAATACAACCCGAGGCAATGAATGTTTCGAGGAAAGTATATGATTTAACAACATTGAGTGTCAGGTAAATATGGTGTATTTGAACGTGTATTTCAGATAGCCTAGTTTTTTTATTTCATGTCATTATAATATAAATTATATTTATAAAACAGGCTACAATAAAATACGGTACTATTAGAACTGATAGTACAATTCAAAATGGTTTTAAACTGAGTAGTTAAAAAGTTGTTTTTAAAACAATGAAAGTATTCTCGAAGTATCTTTACATAATGCTGTAGCTTCACTGCACAGAGTGTTTCCCATCAGCGCTCCGCCTCTTCAGGATGCGTTCCATATAAGGTAAATGACGTCGTGGGATACCCTGCTATGGAACGTCATGGATTCCACTCCGTTTTCACTCAGAACGTTCATATACGAACGTTTTTGCAAACATTTTGTTACGTATTAAGCTTATAAGTGTTTATTAATTACGTATCGATCATGTAATCAGTAAAATGCTTTCCCGGAGACGTGTTTTTCTAACGGTCTCTATGCAACCACTGGGACTGTGAGACCGACGCAACGCCCTCCTCTCTGACGTCAGTCGAAGCCTCC
>NC_138743.1:6439078-6740782 GCF_965113295.1 Leuciscus leuciscus
AGTCCGCCGGGAACGAAATAAGATGGCTGCCGCAAAATGCCGCAACCGCAGACGAGAGCTCACTGACACACTGCAATCTGTAAGTATTTCGCAGATCTTTGTGGAAACGCTTCATTTGCGCAACACATTAAAAGTCTAGTGTCTGACGTTATTTGATTTTTATCTGTAACAGGAAACTGACATACTTGAGGATGAGAAATCTGCTCTTCAAAACGACATCGCCAACCTGCTCAAAGAGAAGGAGAGGTTAGAGTTCATCCTCGCTGCACACAAACCCATCTGCAAGATCCCCGGAGACATGGACATCAGCTTCCCGGAGTCGTCCGTCTCCCCCATCACCTCCCATTCAGTCCCTGAGATCCACAGCGTCACTACCTCAGTAGTTTCCACAGCAAGCGCACCGGTTACAACCTCTTCCAGCAGCTCGCTGTTTTCCAGCACCGACAGCTTCAGCTCCACGGTGAGGATCTCAGACCTGGAGCCCACCTTGGAAGAGTCTCTGGAGCTCTTGGCCAAAGTTGAGCTGGAAACGGCTCGCTCTGTCCCAGACGGGGACCTGTCGAGCTCCATGTACACTCAGGACTGGGAGCCGCTCTACACGTCCGCTAACAGCGACCTGGAGCCCCTTTGCACACCCGTCGTCACCTGCACTCCGGCCTGCACCACCTACACGTCTTCCTTCATGTTCACCTATCCCGAAAACGACATCTTCCCCAGCTGTGGGCCGGTGCACCGGAGGGGCAGCAGCAGCAACGACCAGTCCTCCAACTCCTTGAATTCCCCGACCCTCCTCACTCTTTGAGAACTCACTATAGACACTTAGAATTTATATTTCTGTCTCACAACTTGATATAAAAAGACATTGCAGGGCTATGGAACTGACTCTATCAAGCAATCATGATTGCTTCCTATATTTATCTGAACCATATATGCCTGCCAAATGTAGCAAGATAAGCATGGATCAACTGAATTTTTTTTTTTTGTTGCATTAATGATCTGGTTATTATTGTTAATAGTTTTGAGTTTACTGGTGCTAGATTTCAATTGTTGTATTAGTGTGTTCTAAGCAATAGAGAACTAATATGTTTTGACTTCACGGTTGATTTCTGAATGTGTGAATTTCATTTACTCAAATGTGTGCTGCCTAACCATTGCATTAAATGGTCTGACGTCCAAGTATGAAGTTTTCTGTGAAAACGTAGTCTCTTTAATTTATGGGATTTTTATTTTTGTACTGAATTGTGAACTTGCGAATTGTTTGCAAAACTAGAAACAATAAATATTAAATGTATACAAAAAAGTATTTGCTTGTGTGACTGTGAGATACTTTTATCGCAGACAAGATAGATTGACTAAATGTTTCAACTGCACTACGGTACAAACGTTTGGAGTCAGTAAGATTTCATATATTTTGTTTTAAAGAAATGTAATGCTTTTATCCAGCAAGGATTGATGAAAAGTGACAGTAAAGACATTTATAATGTACATATTTAGCGGTTTTAATTTTTTTTACTTTGCATCACATGAATAAATTACATTTAAATATATATCTAAATAGAAAAAATATATTTTTAAATTGTTATAATTCACAATATTACTGATTTTACTTCAATCTTATTTTAGATCAAATAAATGTGAGCATAAGAGACTTCTTTCAATAACATTAAATGGTCCTGACCTCAAACCTTTGAACAGTAGTGTATGTCTGTCAGACTAGTATCACAATCTTTTCATAATCATACTTTGTCCTAATATTGAGCTACGCCCTTCGAACCACACCTTAATGGTGAATGGGCATCAGGATCATTTCCTATTAATATTTAACTGTGCTTTTGTGTTCTGCTCTGGTTCAGACGCAAGTAGTGCTGATAAACATCAAATCGATCCATCTGAATAATTCCTAAATGTCTCAAGACTCATTGAAACCCATAACCAGAGCCCATTACGATTAGTTTGCATTATTTTATCTACTAGCCCAAAGTAATTGCAGCGGAAATGATGCTGTTCATGTGCGTAAGAGACCGTGACGCAATCACGCCATTATACAGAGGTCACTTCCTTCCCCTTTCACACTTATCGCGGTTGCACACTTAACAATACGTGACTGTGACCTCAAGAACATGAGAATCTTCTTCCTTTTCTATGAGCTGTGTGCTTTTTATGCTGACTTATCTCATCATTAAGTTAGTGGCAATTAAAATTATACTTTTTAACAGCCACATTTTTTAATAGCTAAGTTTTTACATTTGTTATCAAACAAGTATTCATTACTTCCATGAGCTCATTGTTTCTGCCTTAAATTATTACATCACATTTTTATGTATTTCTGAAATACATAACTTCACTCTATCACTCTAAATTGTACTCGTGCATTTTCTGTAAAGCTGCTTTGAAACGACGTGTATTGTGAAAAGCGCTATAAAAATAAATGTGAATTGAATTGAATATTAAAAAAGAGGGACAGAGAGATGCTGACGGAACTACATTTAGTCAGCAAAAGACTAAATAAACGTTAAACATTGGTAAAGCTCAAAACTACTGCTTTGTATCTCCAGCAGCAGACACAGACGGTCAGTGAGATTGTGGCCCTGACGTGAAATCACGTAGCATGTAATAATTCCCTGTCTATTAATACAATCGGCAGACCCCAGAGAGAGGCAGAGACAGAAATAGCAGGTGCGCTGCTTCACCATCAGCATCAACAGCAGTAAAATTAGACCACGGTGACGCCGACCTGCGTCGATGCTGCAGCCCAGGGGAGGGAACAGACAGGCAACGTACGCTGGAGAAAAAGCAGGAGAAAAGGGAAAAAAAGCAGAGAGAATCCAGGCTAAAGATAGACCATAATGCACTGCTCCCTCCCCTCACTGATGGAGACACACAGTTGGATCGCCGCCATTTTCTATATCATCTGGAGGATAATCACCAAACTAAGGCTCATTCAGATTGGCTGTTTGTTTAGATATAGACACATTTATGAATGCTATTTCTCCACTACTAGGACATGATTGATAGTTAAAATATATCACACTGATTTTACAGTATACAACCCTTCACCCAGAGATCATATACAGTAATAAATATGAGCAGCTGTCTGTATATTGCATGACATCACACTTGTGAATAAACTTAGGTCCACAAAGGCTTGGCTTTAAAGCAAGGACCTATTTAGTTGATTTTCAATATGAATGTAATTCTCCAGATGAATGCAGATTTGACTGATGTTCAGATCTCTAAATGTTTTTGAAGTTGTATGAGCAGGTCGCTAATGTTGTGTCAATGGCAAAACCTCTCTCCAAGGAGACCAAAAATAAAGTGCAACAAAATATGAAAAAAATTTAATATTGCTAATTTCAAGGGTAATTTCAGATTCAGCTGAATAACTTTCTGATAAACTGATTTTCAGGGGTATTTATATGAGGGAATTGTTCTAGACAGTGTGATGACATTCATTAATGAAAAAAAAATTCTAAACAATTATGGATTTTACATATTAAATAATAAAATAAAAAAGTAGCTGTTAATAATGATAGATGCTATGTAAAATATGAAGATACCATAACCAGAGGTGGTAGTAACTGATTAGATGTAATCTGGAAGTACTTGTAATTGGATTATATTATGTTTTAAAATACTCATAATCAGACTGCAGTTACTTTTTTATTGATTACATTATTACATTATTTTATTCTCACAATCAAAACAAATAAATAAAATTAAGTTCATGGCTCTCCGGTGTCTGTTAATGGTCACAAGACATGCAGGTAAACAAATTAAATCTTTTAAAAAATTTGTAAGTAATCTACAGCAGCACTGATCATAACTTAGATTAAAATCATATATTTTAAATAAAATCTTCAATCACAGTAGATTTTCAAGTTGTTGGCAGTGTTGGTTTCAAGCTCAGTGCATCTTTCTTCGTTTTTTACACTAAACATGAGCAACAACACTCACCTCAGAAACAGTGAATCCAGCTACAGTCTCTGCTAAGGCAGTAAATACAATTCCAGATAGACCTGGAATAGAATACCGGTAGATCAAGTCTTAAAGGGGTGGTTGAATATGATTTCACTTTTCTAACTTTAGTTAGTGTGTAATGTTGCTGTTTGAGCATAAACAACATCTGCAAAGTTACAACGCTCAAAGTTCAAAGGAAAGGAAGATTTTTGCTTTGAAAGAAATAGCTTTTTAAGGACTAACAAACGGCTAGTAGGGACTACCCCGCCCCCGGGAAGGTGATTTATAGATTATTAAAACAGAATATGCTAATCAATGACTAGAAGATAACTACACATCAGCTACATAAATTCACAAACTAACCATTCAGAAATGTTGTCTACATGTTGTCACTTCTTCTTGAGTCTCCCAATCTTTCTGACTTCGGTTTGAACATAAAAGGTTAAAGTTTTTGAAATTTCCAGTGCATGTGTGTGTGAGGTAAAATGACACAAGCTCTTGTAGCTCCGCCCCCTGTGCCGGGAGCAGCAGCTCATTTGCATTTAAAGGAACAGACACAAAAACGTTTTTGCTCACCCTCAAAAAGTGACATTTTTAACATGCTATGTAAAAATATCTGTGTGGTATTTTGAGCTAAAACTTCACATACACACTCTAGGGACATCAAAGACTTATTTTACATCTTGTGAAAAGGGCATTATACCACCCCTTTAAAGACCCACTGAAATGCCTTGAAACACACAGTATTATTCAGTGTGTAGACAATTTCCACTGAAGCAGGAAGACAGGGCGAAACATATCGATCAGCTCCTCCCCTTAGCCAAATAGCCAATAGCGTTTTGTTTATATCACAGCTTGGCCAAAGCCGTTGAGCTCGGTAAAGCCGCAGTTTCCTCCTAATACCTAACCCTTTCTCCTCACAATCTCCTCCATATCGCTTTAATAAAGAGCATTCTTTGCAGAATTCAAATGGGTCCAATACGTTTTGTGGTCTGCGCCAAACTATCTGCTATTGTGTTTTTGGACCGAAGCAGACTGTTCAGCACATTTACACTGTCTGAATCGTTCCCTATCCCCTATATAGTGCACATGTAGAAAACAGTAAACGTGTGAACAAGTGACCGATTTCGGCTGCAGCTTCAGCATATTTATAATGTAGGGGGTGGAGCTTCAGATTCTAGAGAGCATTTGATTGGACAGAACATCTGATGTAAAAAGCTGAAATACATGTTATGATGAAACATGAAGCTTGATGTGATCATTGATATTGGCGGAAGTGAGACACTGTAAGTTTTGAATGTTTATATCTTCTAAATGCGAATGCTTATATCTTCTAAACAGTAAGGCTAACATATTCATACATTTTTTATGGAAAATATACATAAAAAGACTTCACATGAGCATTATTTTGTCCGCCAAAATTGAATTTGTTTCATTTTGTCACATACGAGGGTATTTTGCCCTCAGTCCGTGCAAATTTCAGACCTTGCGTCAGAATGCATAACATATCTCAAAAAGTAAAAGAACAAACATTTTGTACACAGGATATGTGCAACGTGTTCTAGCGACGTCTGCGCTACTCCCTGCATCTCCACGAGCTGGCGCTCTCGACACACAGAGAATCGCAGAGGCAGTGCGCATGCGCGGAGTGAGGAGTGCGCAGGCGCAGTGCGCAGCTCGACCCGGGCCTGCAGTAGTGGAGCGATCAGCTCGTCATGGCGCGGTTCCGTGTGCTTTCGCTCTCTATCTCGCTGCTGTTTGTGGTTCAGTCCGTCGTGTCGATCTCATTTTACCTGCCGGTGCGCAGCAGAAAGTGTTTGCGAGAGGAGATCCATAAAGACGTGCTCGTTACCGGAGAATACGATATCAGCGAGCAGCCGAACACGAAAACCAACCTGAAGGTGACGTCACTCGACACATATACAGGATTAACGATTTAAAAATATTCACACAAATAATCCATACACTTATAATCAACTATAACATTACGTTTGACTGGAGTTTTCAGTTAATTTGTGATGACTGTAACGGTTCTGTGAGTTTAAACTCAAGGCCTTATGTTGGTGCTACATGGCGCTTCCTGGTTGGACGGTGATTTAATGATTTAATTAACTTCGTTTATAAGCTGGATAAATAAATCAAAACACTTGTGTATATGATATTTTGCCTTTATTTAGTTATATAAAGTGGGTAAAGAATAAATACGGATGTAGTTTTTGTGTTTTCCTTCGGATCTCATTCACTCTAGTTATAACACGTCAGTCTTACTTCCATACTCGCATGGACACATGTATTAAGTATATATAATAAGTATTAAAGCTTATAATATACATATCAGTGTAAGAAGATTTAACTAAACATTATTGATCAGTGCTGCATTCATTAATCATTTAATTATGATGATAACCTTTATGATAGTTACCTTTCTGGCCTTTATAATGCCTTTTGATCTTACATATAATAACTGTATAACGTTAGATGTTTCATATATATTTGTCTGCTGTTTGACTTCTACTGAATATCGAATGTTGTAACCCTGTTAGATCACAGACTCCTCTGGACACATCCTCTATGTGAAAGAAGATGCAACCAAGGGCAAGTTTGCCTTCACCACAGAAGACTACGACATGTTTGAGGTGTGCTTCGAGAGCAAGTCACCTATGGGTGAGTGTTTCACACATCCTCACACTTCTCCAACTGATGCTTTTGATAAAACCATAGGTCCTTGGCTGATCTGTGGTCAGCGTAAAGTGATATTTACTGTTATTACTATGGGAAGTACATGTAACATATGTAACAGGGACACTGTAACATAAAGTGTTACCAAAATCTGATTCTGAATCAGCGCTGTATGAATTCAGAATTTATGTCTTTGTTTTAGGAACTGGAAGAGTTCCTGACCAACAGATCAACTTGGACATGAAGCACGGTGTTGAGGCCAAAAATTATGAAGAGGTTTGTTTGCTTTGTTTTCTCATGCTTAACATGAGCTGATTTTTATTTGTTATTTTATAGCATTTGTCGATTTAAAAATTCTAGATTACACTGCCATTAAAAAGTTTAGGGTCAGTAAGATTTAAAAAATGTTTTTGGATGAAGTCTCTTCTGCTCACCAAGGCTGCATTTATTTACATTTGGTCATTTAGCAGACGCTTTTGTCCAAAGCGACTTACAAATTGGGACTAAATTAAGCAAGTCATCGTGAAGAGGCAAAAAACAACGCAAGAAGTGCTCAAAATACGAAGTTCAGGCATTATTCAGAGTAGCATAAGCCCGATGAGCGAGATATTGATCTTTGATCAAAAATACAGTAAAACGGTAATATTGTGAATTACTACAGTTTTAAAAGGGATGTTTTTACATTTTAATAGTTTTTGAAATGTAATTCATTCCTGTGATCAAAGCTGAATTTTCAACATCATTACTCCAGTCTTCCGTGTCACATGATCCTTATTTATCCTTTACTTTAAGCAAAATTGGCATATTACATAAAACATTTGGGAATGAACTCTGATACATTTTTCAATATAGAAAGTTCAAAAGAACAGCATTTATTTGAAATAGAAATGTTTTGTAACATTATAAATGTCCTTAACGTCACACTTGATTAATTTAATGCATCCTTGCAGAATAAAAATATTAATTTATTAAAAAAATTAAATAAAATCATACTGACCCCAAACTTTTGAACGGTAGTGCACATTGTATTTGGAGAGTATCTACACCTACTTTTGCTGGCAGATTTGTAGCTCATCCTGATTGTGCCACTTTGTTCAGATTGCCAAGGTAGAGAAACTGAAGCCACTGGAGGTGGAGCTCCGTCGGCTGGAGGATCTTTCTGAGTCGATTGTCAATGACTTTGCCTACATGAAGAAGAGAGAGGAGGAGATGAGAGATACTAATGGTAAGAACTAACCCACTGAAGTTTCGTTCCAGCTCTAAGCAAGATCGGATAAAAGGCCCCGTTTAAACCTGGTATTAAGATGCGTTTTGGTCGATCGGATCACACGTACACGAGGGAGACATATCCGTTTACACCTGGTGTTTTAATCAGTCTCTTTTGTCCACTTTCAATTAGGGCTGCACGGTGTGTCGTTTAAGCATCGATATCGCGATGTACGAATCCACGATAGTCACATCGCAGGATGTGCGATGTAGGCTGTCGTAGTTGATCCGTTATTCATTAACCGTACGGGCCAGCTGCTCCCCGGCCCTTGACGAATGTGATTCGCGGATTAATTGCACAGCTTAACCATCATAGAGTGAAAGTTGATCATTTGCATGTGTTTTTAAGTCCTGTCAGTTTAACAGGGCGCATATAAGAACCTATGGCTCTGATAAGAACGAGCAGAGAGAGAGAGAGAGCCCCGGCCGCGCGCGCTCACCTTCACCGTCTTCAAACAACACGAGCGCTGTCTTGCTCTCTCTCTCCCTCGCGCATAACAAAATCAATTGACACGATGGTGTCGAACAAAAAAAAAAAACTTTCCAGTGATGAAATGTTTTCTGTGTTGTCAAATCTTGTGCGATATCCTAAACTGCCGAGATAATTACACAACGCGTGCCGTAGACTACACGTCCGATTCGCGAACTAATGATTCCTTTGAACCGATTCAATTTAATGAATGGTTTAAACAACTGACCAGTCCAACACTGAACTCACGAGACGTCTGAATTGGTGTATAAAAAAATCTGTAACACTTTACAATAATGTTCTATTTATTAAACTATTTAACTACATTAGTTAACATTTTATATTACTAAATTGCACTTCTACAACATTGTTAATTTCAACATTTAGGCTATAGCCTTCATTGTTGAAATCAAAAGTTGTACAGTATTTGTTAACATAGTTATTACCAAACAATGAACAGCTGTGTTTTTATAAACTAAGATAAACAAAGATGAATAAATATAGTAACAAAAGTATTGTTCATGTTAGTTAATATGTTAACAATTCAAACCATATCCTAAAGTTACAAACAAATAATTTACTCTAATTTAAATAATACTCTGATGTTTAAATCATTTCAAATGAGAATGTAAGTGTGCTCACCCCATTTTTGTTTGTAAGAAAAAATTAGATTCGATTTCATATCGCAATATATATCGCAGAAAAATAAAATATCGCAATGTAATTTTTTCCCAATATCGTGCAGCCCTACTTTCAAACACTTCTGTCCTGATTTCTTCGAGGGGAGGGTCTATGAGCGGGTGAATGTATGGGCCTTTTCAGATCTTTCGATCTAATGGACAAAATAAGCTCATGCAATTTAAACATGAATGCGAAAGGAAACGGTGGAAAAACTCACGGAGAACATCAGTCAAAAGTGGACGAGCTCAAAACGTTTTAGACCCCGTTTACACCTGTATTATTTAGTGTCGTCCACTTGTGATCCGATCGACCAAAACACATCTTAATATCAGGTGTAAACAGGGTCTAAGTATCTTCTAAATGAACCAATATCGATATACATGCATTATTTTGTGTAAGAATCGTTTCTGAAGTCCTGTTGTGTTTTGCAGAGTCCACCAACACACGCGTGCTGTACTTCAGCATCTTCTCGATGTGCTGTCTGATCGGTCTGGCCACGTGGCAGGTCTTCTACCTGCGCCGTTTCTTCAAGGCCAAGAAGCTCATTGAGTAAAAATCTGCCTGTACAATCAGGGACCCAGAACTACTTCCTGACATCAGAACCTCCGGCCCCTGACATTTGCTTTGCCTCGGCGATCTGTTCTGGTCACCACAGGCGACCTGAAGTTTATCGGGAGTGGACGTGCATCAGGGAATTCTCTGGGGAAGCGTTTGATGCTTGACGGCCAAATTGTCTTTCAGTGCGTGTACATTTTTGATACAAGCTTGCTCAGTATCATTTGGGGGGGAAAAAACACCCAGTCTTTCAAATTTTGTTCTGATTTTTTTTTGTTTTTTTTGTTGTATTTATACTAAATGACAGCACAAGCCCCTATAACTGATAAAAGATGCGCTCCTGTGAGAGAAACTTTGCGGTCATCCTGTCGGTCATTGAATGTGTGTGTTATTAATTATCATTTGGAAGGATAGAATGATTGCGTCAGCCTTTAGTCACGAAGTTCTCATGAACTGATGTGTTTAGCTGTCTTTCAAACACAAGTAGAAAGACTTGCTTTGAAAATGCAAAGCCATTTTGATAAAATGAAGTCCCACTCACTGCAAGTGAACTGAGCGAACGCACATCAGAGCTTCAAGCTGACGTTGAGAAATGTACTAATTTTCTTTTAAAGCAGTTTTATTTTGGGGGGCCAGAATCTCATTTTAGTTTGTTCATGGGAAAGCCTGAGTTCATCTGTAATTAAAGTCTTTATTTGTTGATTGTTAGTAGATAGTTTCTCCACAGACTGAATAAATGTTCAATCCAGCAGGACTCCTGCAGTGGGCTTGAGGTTAAAGGTGTGTAAATGCCATCATTGCTGCCCCATCAATTCTGCTGTCTTTAATGGTTTGATTTTGTTGCAGGATCTACCCGTGATTGACAGATCAAACTACACTTTTAGTTTTGGATTTTCTCTTCTTTTCAAATGCTTTTATGGAATAGTGGTTACACGCGTCCTGGGTGGAAGATTCGGATCAGATTTATTATTATTATTATTATTATTTGCTACCAGTGGTTTAATTCTTTGCTCCAGTGTTCAATCTTTTTCAGCAGCAATGTTTTTTCTTCTGATTAATTTTGGTGAAAGTGGATTTCAGAAATATAATTGGCTTGTCATTCAATAAAAATTGTTAGAAAATTATTTTGAGTGTTTGTCAGTTACTGTTGTGTACAGTAAGTTGTGATGACAGTCATTATCATCTGAGAGAATCGGAACATCTTAAACTATAATAAACTATATAAATATCTGAAGTTTGTTAGACAGATTCATCTTATTATAACCAATATATTTACACATTTTGAATAAAGATGGGAAAATAGAGGCAATAAAATAATGTAACTATTAAAAGCAAAGTTCAGCGCATATATAATTACAGACATGCTGTATTTAGCCACATAACTTAAAATGATAACATACAATGCCTTCTGCTACTCTGTGGATACATTTTTGTGAAAAGATCATTATGAGATGATTAATATTAGGAGCAATAACATTGCACAAAACCTACTTAAATACTTTTTGTTTTAATTGATTGCTTTTGATTCCAAAATGTTAAATGTTCCTGTTTCTTGAATGTCATTAGAATGGTTTCTAAAAGATAATGTAATGCTGAGGAGTAATGATGCTGAAAATTCAGATTAAATCTTAAAATATATTTATTTAAAATCATAATATTTCACAAAATTCGTTTTTAATGTATTTTTGTGTATTTACGCTTATATAGTGAGCATGAGAGACTTTAAAAAGAAATCTTACCAAACCCAAACTTTTAAAAATCATACACCACCATGTTTTATATAGCCACCACTTTTAAATGGCAAATAAACAACATACAGTGCATTGTGCACAATATTATAATAGGCTACCTACTTAATTTTACATGTAGAAAACTTATTCTATTCTATAAAAACACATCCTTTTTTTATTTACAATTATTCTTGATTGTTTTTCATTTAAAGCGTGTTATTGTATATTAGCTGATTTCAATTCCTAGCATCATACAATTAAACGAATGTACATTTTTGAATTTAATATTTTTATATAATATTTAATATTATAATATTTATAGGATTTTTCATTTTATTTTTGCAAATAATGAGTTGCTAGATGTAAAATATGGGTATTGAGATGATAGTGAGTGTTGATGTGGATGGACGGTTGGTGGGGCTATTACGGTTACAACACAGTCCTGATCGCCGCTAAACAGCAGAAGAAGAGCCGGACTCGCTCATCGTGACCCGGAGGCGATATTGTTTTTCACAGGATGGTAGGGGAAGACTCATGAATATTCATTAGGGAAGTCATCCCTGATTGGTCTGATGACCTACCCCTAACCCCACTCCTAAACCTACCCGCCACTGGGGGTCTGATGACCTACCCCTAACCCCGCCCTAAACCTACCCGTCACTGGGGTTAAGACCAATCAGGGATGACTTCCCTAATGAATATTCATGAGTCTTCCCCTACCATCCTGTGAAAAAAAATATCGCGACCCGGAGGAGGATCTTCTGTCTGGTTCCGTGAGAGTTCAAGCTGTCAGAAGAAACAACTCGCTTCTTTTACTGTCTATGCTCTGATCAGAGCTTTACTGAGACACAAGACAAAATGCCCGGCGCCGATAAAGGGACGGATCTGTCCGAGCGCATCGAGTCGTTTCTGTCCGAGCTGAAGCGCTGCGGGAGCGGGGCAGGATCTCTCCGGGGCTCCGCGGAAACTGCCCGAGAAACGAGCGCTTTACTCCGCAGAATCACCGCACAGGCCCGCTGGAGCAACGCCGGTGAGTGAGAACCGTGAGAACCCGAGATCGGATCAGAACCAGAACCCGAGCGATGCTCCAGATGATGCTTTCTGTTTTTTTTATTGCTGAGAACGGAAATATACAGAAAAATAAGCATACAGCATTTATTACCGATCAACTACAACAATGACAAAACAACAGAAAAAAAATTAAATAAATATAATAATAAAAATAATATTGCTATCCTATGACTTCATTAATTGTGAATTTTGTAGCTGTATATAAAATATGATCATCCTCATGTGAGGGACACCCATTCTAAAATTTAAAAGACAGCAATAGCCTATATTTTCATGTTTACAATACATAGGACGAAAAGTAAATAATTATTAATTTATTTTAATTATTAGTTTTATTTTAAAAATACTTAGTTTCTATTTAGTTACATTGTTTGTTTTTTTACATTAGTTAGATTAAGTTGTTTCCTACTTACAATAGAAATCTACTGTAACTTGAATGTAATATTTATTGCTAATTTTATTATCTATTTATATCTATTGTCTAATATCTATTTTATTATCCAAGTAGTTTTTTTTTATATAAAATTGTTTTTTATTTTAATGTAACTTGTTTATTTTTAATCTATTTTTTATTGTTTATTTATTAAAATATTTGTTATGGTTTATTTACATTTATTTTGTTTGTATTTATTTATTTTAGTCGTCTTTTTTTTAAAATCTTATTTCTATTATTTATCTTTACATTTGTAAACTTTTCGACAACAATTTTTTTGTTTATATGTATTTATTTTAGTCTTTATTTAGATTAAGATTAATTTATTTAATCTTATTTCTATTACATCTGTCAACTTTTCGTTGGACACCCTAGCACACCCCGGGCCCCAGTTTGAACCCCCCTGGTTTAACAGGATCTTGAATTGTCCGGTGTCCTCTTTCAGGTGAGCTGATGGAAATCATCCGGAAGGAGGGCCGGCGGATGACAGCAGCCCAGCCGTCTGAGACCACCGTCGGGAACATGGTCCGCAGGGTGCTGAAGATTATTCGAGAAGAGTATGCGAGGTGAGACACTCAGGATGTATCCGAAATAGCCCATTTAACTGTATTCGCTCTTCCCTTCCACTAATCACAGAAGTTGAAATGCATCATCATCTTTGGTACACATGCTAACATGTTCTTCAAATATCACTCAGACAAACCAACAAACATGGCCATCCAATCAAGTGTCAGCATTTCGTCAACATGAATGACAGATGACCTTTATAATACCAATTTTGTCCACTGGGAGTCACTGGAAAAAGAATGATTTTAGGTCTAATTGTTTTCCATCAATTTGAATTCCTGAATATTTCTTGATTTCCTTTTCTCTTTCGAAACTATCTTGTATTTTTCTAAGCTGTTTCATCAAATCTTATCATCACTGTATCAGTGGAGATTACAGACTGTTAACTTTGCAGTACAAGTATATTTGGAAAGATACACAGTTGACACCTATTGGCTTACATTAGTCCCCTATATTAGTTGTCGGGACGGATTTCGCGGGAAACGGCTTACTTTCATCATTTGTCCGCGCATGTTTATGCATAGGCTATCTGTAAATAAAGGAAAGAAGGTCGGTCCACTACTATATGCAACGAAAGTAACTTGAAGACACAACAAATTGATGAATCTACATCGTTTGCATAGCATCACAGTGCAATGTTTATGTTGGTAACAATGTCAATCTCTAAAGAGTTGGAATATTAACCTACACATTAAATAGCCTTGCTAAGTATGTACTAGTTTCCACCGTTTTCTATGAATAGCAACTGCTATCTAATGTTAGCGTTACCAAACTTTTTTAAACTATTAATTTATAAGCCACTTAGCACTTACCTTATGACATATTTTCAGATATTCGTCTTTCATTATTGTGAGTTTTTGATGTGACAGCTGCATTGTAGTCAGTGACATTCGCACTGATAAGAAGGAGATCATCTTATCTAATACATCGAGTAACTTGTATCAGCGCGCTTCAAACGGTTTCAAATCATCAGATTCATCCGCGCCGAACCACAACTCGCATAATTACCAAAACAATATTCCTCCGCAAGCAATTGCAGTTTACGCTTCAACCGCTAGAGGGCCTGAAGTCACAGTGTAGCTTTGAGGTTAAAAAATGTACAAGTATCAGCATACACGTTCATGAACGTGATATAGTGAGTAAATTATAGCAGAATGTGAATCATCAGAGATCATGTGTCTCTCTCTCTCTCTCCTCAGGTCCAGAGGCAGCAGTGAGGAGGCGGATCAGCAGGAATCTCTGCACAAGCTGCTGACGTCTGGAGGATCCAGCGACGACAACTTCAGACAGCACTTCGCTCATCTCAGAGCCAACGTCATCGAAGCCATCAACGAGCTGCTGACAGAACTGGGTGAGAACCCAGAACCAGAGCAGTGGAGAAACTACAGTCAAAACAACAATTATTCAGACACCAGATATCATTTTTGATATATATCAGACACTTATGTGGTTTTTTTTTTTTAATTGCTAATGTGAACTTTATACACCACAGACTGAACAAAATTAAGCATTGCTTGATAATTGGTTGATCTAAATTGGTATTATCTATTTGTGTACTTAAAGTTAACAGCTGAAAGATATTCAACCTAATTCATTTGTGAGACGATCTAACAGAAGGATGGACAAAACCAGAGAAATATTGATAAATCTCAGTTCTTGTCGCATTTTATTACCATTTTCTAAACTATAGCGAATGTGAGAAATGTTGAAGGTATCTGAATACATTTTGGTTTGACTGTGTATGTTCTTGTAATTCTGAATAAGATTGATGAGATGTTTGTGTGTGTTTTCAGAGGGCACCACCGACAACATCTCCATGCAGGCGCTGGAACACATCCACTCCAATGAGGTCATCATGACCATCGGCCGCTCCAGAACGGTGGAAGCTTTCCTGAAAGACGCCGCGCGGAAACGCAAGTTCCATGTCATCGTTGCAGAGTGTGCACCTTTCTGTCAGGTGAGAACAGGCTGGCATTCACTGTTTACTAAAGCGGCTCTCGCAAAAACACATCTCAGTCCTGGCAGATTTAATCATAGCAGAACAGAAAGCCAAGAATTAACAACACTGTCATTAAATATTATTATAATAAAATTATAATGATTAAATATGATATTATTTAATCATTTATAATATTATGAAATAATATAAATGATTATAATTATTGACATCATAATTAGAATGTAATAATAAATAATCAACAATTTAATACATTATTATTATTATCATTAATACATTAAGTATAATAATAAATTAATAAATAATAAATTAATAATAATAATATATTTAAACGTTTAATAATAGTTTAAATATATATACATTTATAACCTTGTAATATTTAAATATATTTAATCATTTATTATATAGTTAAATAATATAAATTATTATAAATATTAAAAAATAATACTAATATTATAATGTAATAATAAATAATTAAAAAATTTTATATATCATTATTATGTCTTGTTATTAAATACATAATGATAAAAGAAATTAATAATATTTAAATGTTTAATAATCTTTTAATATTATATATATTTTCATGACATCATATTTTAAATTTTTTATAATTATACTATAATAAATCTTAAATAATTATGAAACATTTTAATAATATTATGATTGTTTTTTTTTAATCATTAATAAATACATAATATATTCGATTTTACTATTTACTTTTTTTTTTAATAATATATTTATTTATACTATTAGTATTATAAAAAATAAAAAAAAGTTTTATATGAAGGTTTTAATAGGCTAACTTCACATTTATTTAAGTTTTTTAAGCAAGTGTATTTGGTGGTGTTGTAAATTTTCAGGCCCTTGAAAATAACTCGACATAAACTCCCTTTCGTCCATCAGGGGCATGAAATGGCCACAATTCTTTCCAAAGAGGACATCGAGACGACGGTCATCCCAGACGCTGCCATTTTCGCTGTAATGTCAAGAGTCAATAAGGTGAAATAACGGATTGATGCACCAACAGAATATTCAAGATTTATCCTAATTACCTAGAAATGTCATCACATACTTAAAACAGTATTATGTTAACACAGGCATTAGTGTCTTGATGAATGCTGAAAGCGCTTGTTTCCGTGTGTGTTGTCCAGGTCATCATCGGCACACAGACGGTTCTGGCTAACGGGGGTCTGCGGGCTCTTAATGGCACACACACACTGGCTCTGGCTGCAAAGCATCACTCGACTCCTCTCATCGTGTGCGCTCCCATGTTCAAGCTCTCACCACAGGTATCTGACACACCGTACAATCACACACACACAGTGCAGTCACCACATAATATCCTCAAAATGCTGATTTGTGTCTGTGTTGTTGTAGTTTCCCAATGAGGAGGACACGTTTCACAAATTTGTTTCACCACACGAAGTTCTTCCCTTCACTGAAGGTAATGTCACACGGCATTTTACTCCTTTTTAATGAAATGATTTACAATTTTACACATTCAATTAAAGGGTAAAGCACCTGTTATTTTTTGTTTGTATTATTAAATGAGGCCATTTGATGCTTTTTAATGTTTACACCTGGTCATGCATTTTCTCTAGCTATCCATTTTTGAAAAGACCAGGTGTAAATGCACACAGAAGTAAACACTGAGAACATTAAAGTATATGATTACGTGTTTATTGATAGTGTGATTGCCACCAAAGCCAGAGAATTAATGCGCTGGATGCGTAAAAAGACGAGTTTTAAAACGTTTGATACGAGCCCTCATGTTTTGCTTGTATATAGAGCCGTCACTGTAATACTTGTGAGTTCTGACCATAGACTGTAAAAAAATATGGACGTAGTGTCCGTGATGTCACCCGTAGGTTTCTGAAGACCGTTTTTGAAGCCTAAAGTGGGCGCAGCCGACCGTCGCCATCTTGGCAGCGCATCACTCACGAATTTATTTATTTTTACAGTCTGACAATTAGCTAAGGTAACGTGACGGCTAACAGACAGCAGACAAACAGCTAATGATGACTAAGGACCACAGCAGCGGGAATCCACCTGTCACTATAAAGTGGACACCCTTAATTATGCAGAAATGTAAGGCTTAATATAATTTAAACAGATGAGTTATAAAAAAATTCAAAGGCAAGGGCAAAATTAGCTGTATAGACCAAAGCCACTTTTTGCTCCAGGCTGTAAACATGTTTTTTTCTGCTGTAAAGTTGGGCATTTCAACATGTGGGAGATGCAGATTTGACTCACTTTTGCAGCCAGCCTCAAGCGACCAGTGGATGAATTGCCGTTTAATTCACTTCCGTGTTGGATTCAAGAGAGAGACCGGGAGGTTGCTGCTTGGTTCTGACACATCACTGTTCTTTACTGACTCCTTTCACAACTGTCTTGATAATGTTGGGTATGTAAAATCGTTGAAGTGACTCCCATGAGGACGGAATTGTGACAAATGTTGCTCTTAGTGACATAAAAGTCGCATTAATTCCCGTTATGACTGTTCAGACTGAAGTCGCATTGCAAAACATCTGACCTGCATCTGATTTACTACCACATCATGTGACCCTGGATCACAAAACCAGTCACAAGTAACACGGGTATATTTGTGGCAATAGCCGACAATACATTGTTTGGGTCAAAATTATCGATTTTTCTTTTATGCCAAAAATCATTAGGCTATTAAGTAAAGATCATGTTCCATGAAGATATTTTGTAAATATATAAAACATTTATTTCTGTGAGTGAATGCAGCACAATTGCAAACATAAATGGACAACTTTAAAGGCGATTTCTCTCAATGTTTAGATTTTTTTTTCTTTCAAAATTGTTGTATCTTGGTCCTATCCTAACAAACCACACATTAATTGAAAGCTTATTTATTCAGCTTTCATGTGACGTACAAATCTCAATTTCATTAAATTGCTCCATGTGACTGGTTTTGTGGTCCAGGGTCACATATGGAAATTGAAAAGTTCATGTTTCATGTGATTTGTGCCGTTCACATGGTCATGACAAAGACAGTTTTCAACACTGTTCTGCCCATCAGGGGCATTTCGAGCGCTTCAAAACAGCGAATTATTATGCGATTATGCAACTGGTCCAATTGATAGTTTCGAAAAGCTTTGTTTCTCCCATCACTACATTTAAAGCATGATAACCTATTCTAGTACAGCCAATTAAAAAAAGACCTTTTAAAATGGCATCTTTAATAATGCTGTTTCTATTAAGATGGTGAATAATATATCTGAAATGAAATTTGTGTTTCCAGGTGAGATCTTATCTAAGGTCAACGCTCACTGTCCGGTATTCGACTACGTCCCTCCTGAACTCATCACACTGTTCATCTCCAACATCGGTGGAAACGCTCCGTCGTACATTTACCGCTTGATGAGTGAACTTTACCACCCTGAAGATCATGAACTTTAAGTCTGGAAAATAAAGAATCTCTGACTCGCATGTTTGTGTCACACTTTGGCTTTCAAAACTTCTGAGACGAGAGTGTGTAAATAATATTTAAGTTAGATCCACACTATGTTTCTAAAGTAAAGGCAACATTCACATGTGTGTGTATTGTTAACATTTAATACACCAAAGATATTCTGCAAACAGTTTACAGAAAGTTGCATTTTATAAAATTCGTCTGTTTTAAAAATTAATCAAAAAAATGTGAAAGCACAAAAACAAAGATGTTGAGAATGATGTCAGAAGAGACGCTCTGCATGAAGAGTAGAAACGCTGCAGCTCAGTCGTGATCCATCGCTTCGAGTGTTACTCAGCTGTGGGGGAAGAAACACAAGTATTACAGAAGTTTGATTCAAGCGCTGATCACATTGATCACATGTGAGTTTGCAGCACCTGCTTTGTGTTTTGGTCCATTTCAGAGCACTTCTGGGCGGCACTGCCACAGCTGGATGGTAGAAGGTACAGTCTGCTCGCTTACACTGCGCCGCAAATCTACACGGCTGCAAAACAAACATGAAGGGATGTGAGCAAATTAATAAATGCATGAGTCAAAAATCTAAATTTGGAATAACATACGATAAGTTAACGGTGTCAATTTTGATTTAATGTTAATTAATACGTGCATCATAATAATAAGTGAGTCAAAATGCATTAAAACAAGATTCAAAAATCGAAATTTGGGATAACATGCCCATGATAAGTTAACGTGTCAATTTTGATTTAATGTCGACTCAAGTATCAGTTAAAGTTTGGAATAATAAAAGTTTTTTTAAAATGTTTTTTTAGCATTCTTTACAAAAATGTTTAATTTGTTAACATGAACTAACAATAGACAATACTTCTACAGCATTTCTTAATCTCAATGTTAATTTATTTACTAATACATTAAGATCCAAAGTTGTATCTGTTAACATAAGTTAATGCACTGTGAACATAACGTTATTAAAGGAGAACTCCGGTCAATTTTAACATTGAGCTCATTTTTTGGTAAATTTGCAGTGCTGTCAGTACAGAGAACAACGACAAAAATCGGTGTTGCCTACACAGTGTTATCCTCTTTTTTAAATTTGCACCCTGTTGACTTCAATGGGGCAAGAAGTCCACAGTAGTCGATTGTCGAGTTCATTAGTTACCTTTGATCACGCGCGTGAACTCGACAATCGACTACTGTGGACTTCGACCGAAAACAGGAAGTAAATACAGGTATGTGCGCTGACTGAATTAACATCACTTTTTTTTTTTCATATCTTTCACATCTACTGCAGTCAGATTCACCGTGTTCACTCTGAAGGAATCACTCACATTGGCTGTGCACTTGTAATGACACATCAAGGATGTTAAGAGGCTAAAAGCAGGATTAAAACTTGCCCCATTGAAGTCAATAGGGTGCAAATTTTAAAAAGAGGATAACACGGTGTAGGCAACACTGATTTTTGTTGTTGTTCTCTGTACTGACAGCACTCCAAATTTACAAAAAAAATGAGCTCAATGTTAAAATTGACCGGAGTTCTCCTTTAACGTTAATAAATGCAGTACAAAATATTGTCCATTGCTACTTAGCTAGTTAATGCATTAACTAATGTTAACAAAAGACCTTATTGTAAAGTGTTACACCGAGTCTCTTCTGCTCACCAAGGCTGCATTTATTTGATCAAATACAGTAAAACAGGAATATTGTGAACTATTACTACAATTTAAAATGACCGTTTTCTATTTGCATATATTTAAAAATGAATTTTCAGCATCATTACTTCAGTCTTCAGAGTCACATGATCCTTCAGAAATCATTCTAATGTGTGTAAATGTCTACATCAAATTTCAGCTTTATCCGAGTTTGTTTCTCACTGACACTGTTTATGATGTGGAGTTCAAGAGTCAAAGTGAAACAGGCTGATGTGAAACTCACTTTAGGGTGGTAGAACGGACACTCCGGCTTTTTACACTCTGGGAAGAAACGGCACACACTGCTGGCCTGAGCTGGAGCTGGAGCTACAGGGGTCAAAGGTCACAAGGTCAAAAGTTAGCGGCTGTATCAAAGTGCCATTTTGAACGCATCCCCATGTATTTGATCTGTCGTACACACCTGCTCTTGGAGGGTTGCTGTTGACTCTTCGGCTGACGTGTGTGAACGGACAGTCTGGTTTGGAGCACTTTGCATCGAACTTACAGTTTGGATGAATAAACAGACACTTGTCTGCAAATTTACAGTTAGGAAACAGTCTGCAACAGAAGCAAAAAACATATTTACATACAGTCACTGCATCTAAACGACCAGTTGTTCATAAGGAGGCCTGTATAATTAGGATAGTTCTGAAGGGACTGGATCCTGGAATCTTCTGCTGCTTTAATGTATATCTAATGATTGATTATAATCAAGGGATTAATCAATATTTTTCCTTCTAAATATCAAATGAGTTGAATGACTTCTCTAAGCTTATGAGATTTTACTTATAGACCTTATGTAGCCCCGCCCCTTTTTAGCGCTGCGCTCGTTGTCTTTTGTCTTCCGGTCTGTATTTTCACAGCGATCTTACGTATTTATGAATGAACGGCTCGTTTTAAAATCTTCCCTGTCGACTGACATTAAGACATTTGCTTTAAACATTACAATCCTCATGATAACTTTCATTAACTTTACATTAAGTAAATCCACTTCAAAAGCTAATTACTCTTGGACAGCAATGCCATAGAAATATACAGAGCGACCGCAAAAACGGAAGTTCAAAGACGATATTCTAAAGATGGCGGCGCCCTCGTTTCTCTGGCGCATAAGGTCTATAGAAGTTACCAGTGTGATTGCTGAGGGTCTGGCCCATGCAACAGAGCTTGCTTATTCAGCTTCCAGAGATGAAATATGGACTCGTTTTGTGTTTGAGAAAGGTCTTCAACGTGTGTTAAAACATATATCTGTTCTTCTAGCTCATCATAGGTCAACAAGGGTCATTGGAACCAATAGTTTAAGTGACCATTTCTTAGTTAAATAATTTACTTTACAGTTCTATATTAAAGCGTCCTCTCACTGAGAGAAAAACATGTTATCTGAATGTTTTGGGAAGAGTCTACTGCCTATCAGTACATGGTTGGAAATTTACTATGTTTATCTATTTCTTAGCCAATCAGAATCATTCACCCTGAAGCAAGACCTTGGTGAAAGGTATAAATGCTGAGTTTGTTGTAAATGAGTCTTGAAGCTGACTTCTGCCTGATGAAACTGCAAACTATCTTCTTAATTCTGACTCTTGTCTAAAACTGACAGCAGTTCTAATTCCTGGTCTTCATTAATCATATCTGGTCCTTGGGTCCTTAACTGTAAATTCCCTAACAGTTCAGTCTCAGCGCTCATGGCATTAGATACTGAAATGGTCTTGAAATATATTGTTCAAGGCAGTGGATTTGTTACAAAAACTCACTGATTGTGCTGGTAGTCCAGTGGTTATTGTTCAAGCGAACTGGACTAAAGCGTTCTAGTAGACAATATTCCTCGTTTAAATAAATTCCGGCCAAGGCACATGCTAAATAAAAGGGCGGGGCCTAGAGGAGTTGAGTTAGTAGTGTTGAAACTGGCAGTTATCGTAAGGGGCGTGACATTTCCAAACATGGTGGAAGCGGTTGACCAATCACAACACACTGGTCCAGTCGACCAATCAGAGCACATTATGCTTTTCGGAAGGAGGGGCTTCATAGAGACAGGAACTACACAGAGCTTTACTGACAGACTGGGAAGAGGGGTGCTGCAAAAATGTCAAATATTTGAACAGTTTTTGAACATTTAAGCATGGAGACCTATTCTAGTAGAGCCTAAAAACAAAATGGGCATAATATGGCCTCTTTTTCTATGTTCTCACTTGCACTGTGTGTTGGGATGATGGTACAAACACTCGTCTCCACTCTTGCACGCAGGCCAGAACTTGCAGCGTTCTGGAAGTTTCTGCCGTTTAGCCTGAACCGGCTCTATGTCCATGTCCTCCACCTCATCCATCTCTCTATCTGCAGGAGAAAGACAAAGAATGAGGGTGAGCAAGGCACAAACTGGAGAGGAACATTGACTAAAGCTGGAATAAATGAGTCATGTAACTACATTACAAGAATGGTCTGGGTTTAGTATTAAAATTAAACGGGCATAATGTCCATTACCACAGAAAAACAATGAGCAATTCATTAATAACCCTAACATTCAGGGGCGTAGCACAAGATCCTGGGTCCTATGCATAGGCAGTCCTGATGGGCCCCCATGTTCCTCAAGCCCCGATAATTTGTCGTGTGTGCATGTCTACACACATTTCAAACCTCCTTTCCCAACATTCTCTAGCCTACTTTACTGTGGCTACTAAGGTTAAGGTTAAAATGATATTACAATATTTTTTTGTATAACACCCAATGTAGGCTATAAAATTGCTAATTTTAGATATTATAGCCTATTCATTTAAAATTAAACAGGTTTCAATTTAGGCTATTATAATGATGTGTTTAATACAAACAGCTTTGTTAGTGTACAGTTTATTTATTTAGCCTTTACCTCAGATTACATGTATAGCCTAACCAAATTATCATCTGAAAGTGTATGTTCTGCTCTTTCAATGGGTTGTCTCAGTTCATTTTTAGCACTAACGATCGCGGATATATTCAAGCAGTTTAGCACTATAGATGTGTTCTAGTTTGTGCTCACCTTTCTTTGAAAAGAAGTCAGTTACCAATGTTTCCCCTCATTTTGTTTTCTTTCCTTCTCCTGTCTTTCATTTCTTTTTTTGGTGGCCTGATTTGGCTTTCTACAGCAGAAGTTTGCGCTCCACTAGATGCTCCACTAACTAACAAACAAAATGCGTGCAGATGGACTAAACCATTTGGCGCATTAGCAAGAGGTGGGACCAGTCAATCAATCAACCAATTTATTCAGCCAATACACTAACTTTACATTTCATCTTACATTCATTATGAAATTTAATTAGGAAATGAAAATATCCAGGTAAAATAAAATATATTCCAGGCTTTTCAAGGGCCCTGGTAATCAGTACTGGTTTTACCCCCAGTTCGACGCCCCTGCTAACATTTAAGGGGATACATTTTCCAGAAAAAATAACCGCGTTGTGATATACACTGTTATTGCTATACATGATACAAGATCTAAAACATGAGTATCTTCATCTTACCGCTAGTGTTTAGAAAGTCAGTGCCGAGTCTGAGGTGGATGTCAGGTTTGGGTCTGTTATTTTCCGGAAGGTCAGAGGTTGTGTTGAACTCGTCCTCAGGCTCCATCTCCTGATCTGTGCGGTTGGCTAACGGACTGGGAACTCCATCTAATGTCACGATGAACTTTGGACTTGAGCCACCCGCAACCTCTGCTTTCTCTCTGTGTGGGAAGAGAACCGGATATGAGCACGTACACTACAGTCAGAACGATTTCTTTTTATATTTCTGCTACAAATAAATACTAAAGCAAAAAAATTTATAAAATAAATGTGATCATATTTTGCAATATTACAAGGTTTGATCAAATATATGCAGCCTTTGTGAGCAGACGAGACTTCTTTCTACATTAAAAAAATATTACCAACCTCAAACTTTTGAACAATACTGTATATTAGGGGTGTTGAAAATCTGATTCTGCATCGATGCAGTAATAGATAAATTATTGCTAGCCTACTGATGTTTCTCTGACGTCATTCATCACATACGAGCTTGTCTCACTATCATAAAATGGCGGAAGGAGGCGAAACACAAAAGCGAGTAATAAAAAAGGCACCCACTATCTTAACATTTACAGTGTGTGAGCGTGTGTGTTATTGTTATTTAAGTACACTACTTGACAGTTTAATGTGCTTTTAGTAGTGTTTATTAATGTTCCTGTCGTCTTCTGTTCAGACTTAAGTGTTGTTTGACTACATTCAGGGAGTGTACTTTCTTGGAGCAGATCAAATAAAAAGGGAGTTCATATATCTGACTGCATGTATTCAATGACGAAAATGTAGCCATGTGTAGTGATATTGCAACGCATCATGATATCGAATCGAAGACACGATAATCGTAATTGAATTGAATCGTGAGACCAGTGACGCTTCACACCCCTACTGTATATGGATAAAAAAAATGGACCCGAATGTTGTTTTTGATTGAAACCTGTCTGTCATACCTGGCCTGCACCATTCGGGATGTGGTGGGCGGGTCTTCATTCTGATTCTGATTGACAGGAGTAAGCCTGCTCCTGACTGGAGGAGTCTGTTCCAGCTCTGGTTTCCTCATGATGAATGAACGCGAGTCCAAGGCCTTGACTCTCGCCGCCTCTAAGACCTGCAGCTCTGTATCAAAACAACCACAAATCTGAGTTAGTGACCCAAGTTTTGGGATTGCTAAGATTTTTTTAAAGTTTTGCAGCATTCTAATATGCTGATTTGCCGCTCAAAAAAAAAACAAAAAAAATCTTATTATCAATGTTGAAAACATAAAAAATTAAAATAAATTCAGGATTCTTTGATGAATAGAAAGTTCACAAGAACAGCATTTATGAAAAATATTTTTTTAATAATTTAGAAGTCTTTACTGTCACCTTTGACCAATTTAATGCATCCTTGCTGAATAAAAGTTTTTTAAAAAACAGCTTACTGACCCCAAACTTATATAGATATATGGTGTATGTTCAAATGTCTAAATGCCAAATAAAAACAAACTGGTTTGTTGCTTTACATGTTGCTCAGATAGTCTCTTCCTGTCTACATGGGCGGTTTTCCAATCAAGTAAGCTGCATATTACGGACCATACAGTCAAAAGTCTGGCAACATGAAACTACTGAGCATCAGAGAACGTGACTGAATGACATCCATAATACAATTAAGATGAACTTTGCCATTAAGAGGTCAAAATGAGGCCATCTCTCTCACCGTATTCACTGAGCTGCTCTCGGCTGTCCTCGTCTGGAAGCTCCAACTGCAGACGAGATGCTAAAGGTCTGGATTGGGCTGCAAAACACACAAGAGAAAGAAACGTGAAGTCTGATTTCTAGTTCCTTCTGACGACACAATATTTCTTTAAGCAACAGATTAAACTCACTATTGTGCAGCGTATCCTGGGGAATGAGAGCGTGCAGGTGCTCCTGGACCAATCGGATTGCAGCATTACTCATCTCGTCACTGGCCGAACGCGTCCGTGGCGCTACAGGGACCGTCTGCCGCTGGGGAACTGGACATGAGATATAGACCAAAGTTACATTAACTAAAACTAATAAAAACATTTCTGTTAATTGAAATGAAGCTGAAATAAAATAAATATAAATATCAGATATAATTATTTAAATGAGGAACATTGTGACGTGTTCGTTCTCGGAAAGAAACACTGATATCGAGAATAACTCCCTTTAGACTGACTTGGTGCTTTGGAACTTTTTTCTTGACCAAACAGCGACATTACACACTAAAGAAAGTTAAACAAGTAAAAAGTATAACAGGACCCCATTAAAATTAAAAACAAAAAGGAGAAAAGTTACCTTGGCAAATAACTGAAATAGGTTATAACACTAAAATTACAAATGGAAAATATATACAAATTAAAACTGGAATAAAAATAAATTGAAACCTAAATAGTAATATAAAAAAGACAAAAGTTATAAATATGTAAGAAGTCAATTCAAATATTAAGAAAAAAGTTGAGACAGATCGACTCTCAAATATTTAAGTCAATAGGTCAATTCAATATTTAATAAATGCACTGTTAAGTTAAAACCACTGTTAGGGCCCGAGCACCGATGGTGTGAGGATCCTATTGGAATTGCTCTGTTTATTAGTAATTGTAATATTAAATGCAAATGTTGAACCTGTGTATGTAGTGGTCTTGCTGATGGATTGCTGAGCTTCTGAGATTGCTTTGAGGATTAGATTTTTGTTGGCTTGTTTGGCTGGTGGGAGAGAAGGCCTGCGAAACACACACAAAACACCAACTCTTTTTTAGGACTAAATCAATCTTGGCAATAATATCCAAAAACATCCTTATTTCAAAAATGTCTTTTCCATTATTTCAGAGGGGGACGTACTTGCGCTCAGGTTTCGATGGCAGAGACACTTTGCTGGCCATACCATAGTCCTCCTCATCTTCATCCTCCTCCTCCTCCAGATCGTCAGCCTCCTGCCCGCGGTGGTCATGACCTCTGTGAACCCGAACCACTGAACTGGCCATGGGCGCCTTTCGTTTCCGGTACAAATCCTGCCAGCAGAATGACAATCATTGAGGTGAAGAGCTGTAGCATCAGAGAAGGACTGAACTGATGTTTCAATTAATCGAAATCCACTCACCCTGCTGCTCTCTGCTGAACTCCTGTAGCCCCGCTCATGGCTGGAACCTGACCTTTCCTGACCTCTCGTGACGTCTGTGGATCTGTAAGCGTCCGCCGTCCGCCTGGACGACTCCACCGCTGGCCGAGGCCTCTCTGCTGTCGATCGGCTGTATAAAGCCTGTGTGTGACCCGAGGTCAAGCTCTGCTCCAGGGGGTCATAGCCAATGAGGTCATCGTCCAGGTCAGGCTTGATGTCAATCACAGCTTCAGCCGATGCCTCCATCAGCGGTTTGACAGCGGATGTGAGTCTGGAGGGTCTTTCAGAAGAGCCTCTCCTACTACAGTGAGTTTGTAATAAATGGTTATCATGATTAAGTCAAATGTAAATAATAATAAATTGGAAAAAAACTGCCATTTTTAATACTCAACAGGTGAGAGAGGTATTTTATTGAACAGATAAATTGCCATATGAAGCTCTCTAACAGAGTCGACTGTAAAGCATTATCCATTGTGAAGGGTCATTTCATTATGGTGGTTGTTACGCTGTGCTGGAATTTATCTTCAAGGAAGTACCGTGTCTATTAATGGCTAAAGCTACAGTAACATCTTAAGCAAGAGATCCTTTCCATCTAAACTGGTTATATCTATTAAGCCAATAGTGAATGTTTGATGAGCAACAGGATAACCATATTCATCCGCAGTTGCTCAGAGCCGAAGCACAACCAAAACAATGTTCTTCCACAAAATACATGCAGTTTTTACACGCTAGAGGGCCAAAATTAGCATAGTCTACATTTAAAATAAGAAACATTTCAAAATACAAATATTTTATATAACTGTTAAATTACAATACTAATATTTATGTCAAAATGTTTTCATTTTCAAATGGTGAACCATCAAGCTTTTATTTTGATGGGTTGCCAACAAATAAAAATATGCCCTGCCAGTTTCAGACCGTGTGTTAATTTACATGTATGCAGTTTGAAACCGGAAGTGCATATATCATGTAATTAAAATGTCAGGCTGTGTAATTTGACAATCACACCGAGCCATGTCCCGATATCAATTTTATTTTGACATATCGTGCAGCCACAAGTCAAATTCACAGTGATTTGCTGATCCACTCATGAGAATGAAATACCTGGTGCGGTTCTCGTGTGCGGAGCTCGAGACGCGTCCCTCCACCTTATCAGAGCGTGAGCTGGAAACGGCGAGAGCACGAGGCTCCGCCCCCCTCCTTTTGCTTTCCACCGGGATGCTCGTCTCCGAGTGCACAACGGGTGGACTGACAGATGTGGGCTCTGCAAAAGAAAAAAGTTAAATTAAGAAAAAATATGCACTATGGGATGCAACAAGTCACATGATGTGAGTGTAAACAACGTCTCCAACATGAATCATACCAACTGCAACCGATCTCAGCTTCTCCAGAACACCATGTAACCTACAACGCAAATTTTTTTTTTTAAATCTTTGCTTTACTGGGTTTTAGCAAACTGTTTTCAACATTGATCATAATCATATATGTTTCTTGAGCATCAAATCATCATATTAGAATGATTTCTGAGGGATCATGTGACACTGAAGACTGGAGTAATGATGCTGAAAATTCAGATTTGCATCACAGGAATAAATTATATGTACTGAAATCCAAAACAATAATTTTAAATTGTAATAATATTTCACAATATTACTGTTTTACTGTATTTTTGATCAGTCTTGGTGAGACGCATTTTAAAAAACAAAAATAAAAGTCTTAGAGACACCAAACATCACAATCTAGAGAGGGAGACTTTCACCTACCATACAGTGAACTTGATGGTATTATTTCCTAGAAACAAGGACAGATCGTCCGCCATTTGCTGCGGGTTCTTCTTATTGGCCACCATGACCATGATGTAATCCGGAAGCTCCTCGTCTGACAGAGACAAACGGTAAAGTGTTTAATCCAGTGAACCATCATATTAAACAGCTTAATAAAGTTATAACACAACATAATTTACACATGCATGAGGATGGAAGAATTGACTGCTAATCTAACCCTGGATAATGATGATCACAACTAATTTGTTTAATTTATTCCAATCGTTTAAATGTAGTTGCTGCTTTCTTAGTTTACTCAGCACTGTTATATTACTTAATGCTACTCATTTTGCTTGTTTATTTACTCTATTGTAATTTGACATTGCAGAATATCTCTTTGCAATACAAATATAAAGTTTCTGTCATGCCAGTCAAGGTGCAAGAGTGAAAACGTAAGTGTCTGTAAGTGTCATTTCGATCTGATTCTCTAGAAAACTTACTGAACTTCCTGTTTTGCAGACAAGATTTTCCTGTTACAGTTTTCTGGAGCAAACACTACAAACAATAACTAATGAAAACTCAATACAGTTGATCAAAACTAGATCCTGTTGATCTGGACTTCTTACCCACATAAGCGCCGAGCTCCTGCAACTTTCCTTTGATTGCGGCCTGAAAAACATTAGATTACAATATTACAAGAGAAAATGATTAAATATAGAACTTTGTCTGCACTGATTCATGAGTATTAAACAGACAAACAATAACTACCACTAACCTAACCTTGACAAAGCACTGTAGTAGTGCTATAGTGATGCTATCACATTACAATAACATGGCATTTTAAAATATGTAAATACATGGTAAAATAAGCTCATTTAACTTAGTTATTACATGGTAACTTATTCCCAACGTCCTTCAAATAACACCATGGTAACGTTACTTAGAGAAGATATGTTATCAAAACACACAACCGAACAAACTCTTTACTCTATTTTAAAGTACAGAAAACATTCCAAACGCTCAATAAAAGAAACGGTGATAAAAGACAAAAAACGAGCAATAACGTTCACACGCACTTAACAGCACACATACGTTAGCTGCTAAGTTACATTGAAACAACTGTGTTATGCAGTAAGCTAACACGCTAAACAGCGCAGAATTCAACGCGTTGTAAAGTGTTTACCCTTATTTTCTTGCTAATCTCCGTTCCGATCTCCATAATTATTTGGTGTGTTGCTTTTCTTCTGATTAAGATAGTATTGAAACTAATAGAACATAGAGAAATAAGAAAGAGGAAGAGTTTTGCTGTTGCTAGGCCTCGCGTCCGGCTTGTCTATTCATACTGCGCATGCGCAGCCAAGTCAGTTCGACAAAATAATTTTATTTTATTTTATGATTTTTTATTAATTAATACAAATTTGAACAAATTTACGAGTGAGCGAAAGCTACACTCATTTTTTAAAATGTCTTTTTGGACACTTTTGCTTTGAATCCCAAAATTCAAAGTCCCTTTTGAAAAAATGTAAATGTATATCCCGGCTTTTGACATAAATAAAGCTACTGCTAAAATTATTGATTTGCATTGATTAATAATTATAATAATTACAATTATTGTTATTATTATATTTAGTGTTTTTAGTTTTACTTTATTATATACTTGATGATTAGACCAAATGAGTTATTAAAACTTTTATAGAAAATGGTAAAAACTTTTTTAAAAACAACATGGATACAAAGATTATAGGAACATGGCGCATATTTTAAACTTGATTTTTAAAAATATTTCTCCACCTTATTTGTCAGTGATCCTTGATATGAATTATTATTGTAGTCTACATATTTTTTCATCTTTGTTTTATTGAGTATTTTATTTGAAATTTTGTCATTTTTCACCTTATTTTCTGTTTTCTTCTTCAATATGTTTTTTTTTTAATAATGTTATTGTTATATAATGTAAATATTACATTGTAATCTGAATTATGTACAAGTTTGTAAAATGAAAAACAATTTTAGCGTCAAACCTCCTGTCCGCCAGGTTGCGCTAATGCGCCCACATACACACTCGCTCTCTCTCTCTCTCTCACACAAACACGCGCATGTCTTCAGCTGTCAAAAAGCGTAAGTTTGATGCGGTTAAGATATTTAGGCATAGATTAAATAATCGAGAGTGAGAATATGAGCCGGAGCTATGTTTATATCTCTAACTTATATCATGGATGAATAAAGTGACAGCGAGTTAGATCCGCGCGAGAGAAACGCTGATGTACTGATACAGGAGGAGATAGGGGGGTTTTCCGGACAGGACACGATGAGCTGGTTCGGGAAGAGCGCACTGATCGGTCTCGGTGTCAGTGTGACTCTCAGCACCGGCCTGATCGCAGTATTGATCATTAAAGAGGCTCTCAGGCGGAGAAACAGACGCCTTCTGCTGCACAACACGAGCTCCGGCTCGCAGAATGACGCAGGTATGGACCAAAACACCATACATCATCATCATCATCATCATTTATGGGGAAATACTATACATAAACAAAAATGGGCTAAAGGGAAAGCCAACTTTTTGTTATTTCAGATAGATATGAAAAATGATATTGAGTTACTACTTGGGTTGAATAGTTAAGCAACACGCACGTACTAGGTCTCTGTGTGAAGCTTTTATGCTATTTATATGATGATCTCATACCTGTTATTTTTTCTGTTTATTATTTTCTCTCTTTTTTCTTTCTTTTTTACTTGTATTGTTATTTTATAATTTAAACTGTTTATTTTCTCTTCCTATTTATTGTAGTCTATATTTGTTTAATATCTTTACACTATATGTTGGATTATTGTTATGTTTATTATTTGTATGTGACTGGCATCCAATAATAAAAAAATAAAAATCATCATTATGTTCTCTCTGTTTCTATCAAAACATTGTATATCACACAATAAATATGATCTGGCACACTGTACACATGTGTATGACACTGATGAGCTGCTCTCTGTGTGTGTGTGTGTGTGTGTTCAGTGGACTCTGCGGCTCTTTCTGCAGCAGTGAGGGGTTTGTCTCCTGAACAGCATGTGGAGCTGAGGAAGACTCTGGATGAGGTGATGAAGAGTGTGTCCAGTCTGAGGAATGAGATCGCAGAGCTGCGTGAGGGTCTGAAGGACATCACCACCACCATCGCTGAAGATGTCAAGTGTGTGATCAGTGTTTCTTCTCATCTGATCCTCTGTCACTTCATCTCATTTGAGTCTCCATCCTGTCTCATCTGAGTCTTTCTCGTCTTATCTGACTGTCTCTCGTCTCATTCTCTCTTCTGTCTCATCTGATTTTCACTTGTCTCATCTGAGTCTCCTTCCTGTCTCACCTGACGCGTCTCATTTAAGTCTCCGTTGTCTCTGCTGACTTTCTCTCCTCTCATTCTCTTTCTTGTTTCTTCTGACCTTCTCTTGTCTCATCTGAGTCTCGCTACTGTCTCATCTGACTCTCTTGTCTCATTTGAGTCTCTTGTCTCCATTCTGTCATCTTATTCTCTGTCTTCTTTCTTCTGACTTCAGGAAGACTGTGGAGGAGAGTCAGAGATCGCGGCGTCGGCGGTTCATGCCGAGGGAACGCTCTGAATCTGTGAGCTCCAGCTCCATTTATTTCACCGCCAGTGCCGGCGCCACCAGTCAGTATGACGACAGTGAAGTCGGGTATGTCACGGTGTCACAGCCCTATTCGGACGGGACTAGTTTAACATGGAGAGGTGGGGTAAAGTAATAATTACCAGAGCTTCTCTGTGATTTTAGTCCCGTCCGAATGTGCATCTCAGTAATCATTAATGTCAGTGAAGACTACGGCGACGTTTACCTTCATTAAAAAGGTCCGGAAAAATGACCTCAGGTAATGCTAATCCCGTGTGAATAGACCCACTGTAAACATGTACGTAAATATTTCGTCATTTCGTGTTTAAAAGTAGTTTTACGCAGTTTTTCAAGTATGGAGACGCTTGAAAAAGCATTCAATTGTGTTCTGGACGCTGGGACAAAAACTCAAGTGTTTTCAGATCAGAAAGAAGATCGAAAGCACTTGTTAGAGGCACGAAACTTCTTTTAGCGTTAGATAAGTGCCTATTACCAACACAATCCAAAGTTAATCTGAAGTTAATTAATACATCATTCGATCGGACATAACTGTTTTATATATAAATAAAATATAGGTTATATGTGTTTGCTCACGTGATATCAGGAAGCAACGTAATACACACATGACGACAGGAGTGACGGCGATGTGTAAATCGAGTTACTCCTCCCACTTCTGCTAGTTTTACTGAGATCTCTTATCCCGTGCGAACTGGCCATTAATATTACAGACGTCCTGTGGTAAATTACATTACTCCATCTATCCTTGCAGAGTTAATCCCGTCCGAATAGGGCTCTAGAGCTGCGGTGTCACATTTGATGTTTGTATATACAGGATGATGTGTAGCTCTCGAGGTTGTGTTCATTTCAGCAACTGAGCTCTTCCACAGATACTCCACGGCATATTCCAACGTTGAGTCCGACTACACGGACAGAGAGACGGATCGCGAGACGGATAAAGATGGGGAGGATGACGGCAGAGACTCGGATGAGGAGGAAGAGCAGAGCTGTGCCACGGTGCTCACGCTGCAACAGGACGACTCGCAGCTTGAGGAAGACGATGATGAAGATGCCGGGTTAATGGTGGACACTTTAACGGACAGTCCCAGCCCTGAACTCTCCTTCCTGCTCGCCCAGTGTGATCTGCTGCATGCAGGGGACTCTGGGAAAAAAGCAGAGGGCTTCAAGCTGCTGACGGAGAACAGACCACTGGTGAGCGACTGATATCTAGAGAGCATATAATGATAACCAAAGAGATGTTTCGTGAGCAGCAACTCGGCATATAAGAATGATTTCTGAAGAATCACGTGACACTGAAGACTGAAAATTCAGCTTTGCATCACAGGAATAAATTACATTTTACAATAAATTTAAATAGAAAACAGTTATTTTAAATAGTAATAATATTAAGGGTTCACTGTATTTTTGATTAAATAAGTGGAGCCTTGGTGAGCAGAAGAGACTTCTATCAAACAGAAAAAAAATATTATCCACCCCATATTTTATAGTAAAAATTCAAAGCAAGTAAAAAAAAAAAAAAGATGGCATATTTACACTGTTCAAACTAAATGTTTCAAAAAAGATTGTTTGAAATGATAAAACCATAAAAATAAAGCTGAATCATATCAACTGTAATCAAAATTGTGCTTCTTTGTGTATGTGTGTCAGTATGCTGATAACGTGGAGTTTATGTGGCGACTGGCTCGTGCCTACAGCGACGTGTGTGAGACGACGGACAACAGAGAAGAAAAGAGAAACTACGCAGAGCAAGGTGAGGAAATATTAGGTGACATTTCGTTCCAGTCACACACTAGGAAGTGAACTACACTTCCTAACATCATGCTTTGTGAGAAAGTCACTGCCCCTGCTGAGCATCCTACATTAGGAAGCATTAAACACTCTCTAGGGACCTTATGAATTGGATTACAGCTTATAATATACTGTAAATGCACTGACCTTTGACCTTTTGACACTTAAGGTCATTATGAAGCCGAGGCAGCGCTGATGAGGAATGGACTGAGTGCAGATTGTCACAAGTGGTATGAAAACAGCACACACTTTCTTCTATGGAAGCTTGTTTCTGCCACAGAATAATTTCTTTTCTTTTTCTCTCAATTCAGACTTTTTTTTTTCTCACAGTAGTGAGTTTATATCTCATAATTCTGAGTTTATATTTAAACTTAGAATTGTGAGCGGAAAAGTCTGAAATTCTGAATTGTGAGATATAAACTCAGAATTGTAAGAAATAAATGTAGAATTGTGAGATATAAACTCGCAATTTGCGAGAAAAAAGTCTGAATTGTGAGATATACAGTGCTATGCATAAGTTTAGACACCCATGCTAAAGTTGACTAAAAAGAGGAATAAAAAATCATCTTTTGGAAATTGAACTTAATGCCTTAATAAAAAAAAATTAGGAAAAATCCAACCTTTAAGGACACCAATTTTCTTTGTGAATGAACAATGTATCGTAAATAAATAAATGTTCTTCCTTAAAATACAGGGTGCATAAGTCTGGACACCCCTATGTTAAATTCCCATAGAGGCAGGCAGATTTTTATTTTTAAAGGCCAGTTACTTCTTGGATCCAGGATACTATGCATCCTGATAAAGTTCCCTTGGCCTTTGGAATTAAAATAGCCCCACATCATCACATAGCCTTCACCATACCTAGAGATTGGCATGGTTTTATTTCAGTTAGCCTAATAGCTGGTTTGATTTGCATTGAGAGATGATCTTATGGAAAGTACTCCATGCCAATCTCTAGGTATGGTGAAGCCTATGTGATGATGTGGGGCTATTTTAATTCCAAAGGCCAAGGGAACTTTATCAGGATGCATAGTATCCTGGATCCATGAAGTAACTGGCCTTTAAAAATAAAAATCTGCCTGCCTCTATGGGAATTTAACATAGGGGTGTCCAGACTTATGCACCCTGTATTTTAAGGAAGAACATTTATTTATTTACGATACATTATTCATTCACAAAGAAAATTGGTGTCCTTAAAGGTTGGATTTTTCCTATTTTTTTTTAATTAAGGCATTAAGTTCAATTTCCTAAAGATGATTTTTTTATTCCTCTTTTTAGTCAACTTTAGCATGGGTGTCTAAACTTATGCATAGCACTGTAAACTCGTAATTGTAAGACAAAAATGTCAGAATTGTAAGATATAAACTTGTAATTGCTAGAAAAAAGTCAAAATTGTGAGTTATAAACTCCTAATTGTAAGACAAAAATGTCAGAATTGTTAGATATAAATTCGTAATTGCCAGAAAAACGTAAAAATTTGGAGAAATATACTTGGAATTGTGAGATAAAAAGTGATTACCTTTTTATTTTATTTTTTTATTCTGTGGCAAAAACAGACTTCCATACCCTTCGCCTCTGCTGTATGAGATGATTTATAACGTCTGTAGTTCATAATACATCGGCACTCTCTGTCAGGTTTGCCGTCCTCGCACGCTTGTCTTCACAGTACGAGAGCATTCACGGAAAACTGAAAAGCGGCCGCGTTCTGAAGGTGAGCCAGTGATCTCAGATGAACACGAGTGTCTTCCTTCATTGACTTCAGGCGTGTGTGTTTAATGACTGTGTTTGTTCCTGGATGTTCTGACAGGAGCATTTGGATCGAGCTTTGGCTCTGCGTGACGATGATCCGACCTGTTTCTACCTGCTCGGCCGCTGGTGTTTAGAGGTCGGTTCAGACTGATCAAACAATGCCTACAATCTCAGCAATAATTAACAAGCCCCTATTGCGCTTTTTTTCAGATATTACCTTTCATTTAGTGTGTAATAAAGCTGTTTGTGAACGTAAAAGGTCTGCAAACATTCAAAGATAAAAGTTATTGTCTCCCAAAAGAAAGAACTGATTCTAAACTGCCTGAAACGAGTCTCAGTAATCTTTTTTCCTGCTTGAACCCACTAGCGGCGCCAGGATTTTGATTGTAGGTGGGCCTCCAGAAAACTGGATGGGCCAGTTAAAATAAGGCAAAAAAGAAAAAAAGAAAACGGGTTCCCCTTCATCTCCGTTTCAGCGCTTTTCTGGGCACTGAGGACAGCGACTCAGTAGCCTAACAGTTACCTGAATTTAATGCGTAATTAGCATAGGTAAAAAAAAGAAAAGAAAACTTGAACAGGAATTTTTTGTTGCTTTTTTAATACAATTACAATTTCATTTAATTTATTGTTTAGTAAAATTATAGGCCTATTATTTTTAGTTTATTAACACCAACAACAGCTGTCGATCGCCATATCTCCGTAGTGAACGCGCCTATAGAGAGAAATGCACATCATGGATTACATCTCTGATTATGTAGCCTATTTCTTTTCGTTTTAAATTGTTAAAAAGACATTTCAAGCTTTCTTAAGATATATTTCATGTCTGTGAGGCCTACGCTGAGTTTCGTTAGGATGAGAATGAGATGCGCTCCAGTTCACAAGCGGACGCCTCCATGATTAGGCCTATATCGTCTGCTATATTTGCTTCTTGGTTCCAGGCAATTGGTTGATAATTTTTTTTATTAAAATTAAGATACAATTTATACAAAACGAAATTCACTTAAAAAAAGTCTTTCTACAAAACAAAACTTAATTAAGTGGTCAAAATCATGTCTGACCCACGCCATGTCTCTCGATATATTGCGCATCCTATCTTACTCATGCGGTTCACTTTTCATAATCAACATAGATGAAAAAATAACATTATAATATTTTAACAAATATGAAACTAAATGAGCTTATTTAATGGCTACAACACGTATAGTAGACCTACAGACTCTCTATTTGTACAAATTGCTGCACATTCATTTTATTCTGAATTTTGCACACATAAGTTGAAAGTCATTTGTTTGTGCATAGCAAAACATATCTGCAACATTTATCAAGTTCACTGATAATTATGCGTGCATTTATTCATTATTATCTTAATGAATAATGAAACAAGGACGAAGCATGTAAACTGCGTTGTTTGTTTAGAATGGAATGGATCGCAAATAGATCCGAACGAAGAAACGTACAAAACCATAGTAGAAATGGGTGGGCCCAGACCTAAAATGGGTGGGCCCAGGCCCACCCGGGCCCAATGGTAGCGCCGCGGCTGCTTGAACCTATGTAGATTTGTAACAAATTTGCATAATACCCACCTATGGTCTTTATTGGCTGCCCACGAACAACGACTCCCTCGTTACTGTTCATATCACTGTGTTTACAAGTGCTGAGGAAGATCTGGTGCTGTAATTCAGACATGGTAATGGGCATTTGGTTTCTGTCACGCACTGTAAGTGGTCGACCAATCACAACAGACTGGGTCGTCTGACCAATCAGAGCAGAGGAGGGGTTTAGAGAGGCTGAATCCTTGATCTAACCAGTTTTGACACTGAGAACAGAGGTGATGCTGCAGAAAATTTGTGTTTTTTGACGTTGGATGCATGTAAACCTACGGTAAGAGAATGTTAACCACTTTCAGACGACTGTACCAAACCCTCATAAGGTCTGTGTGTGTTGTAGGTGAGCTCTCTGGGTTGGTTGGAGAGGAAAGCTGCCGCCACGCTTTATGAAACTCCTCCTACATCCTCACTGAATGAAGCTTTGGAGAACTTCCTCAAGGTATCGATTGGTTGCTAGTCTTTGATCAGTATTATGAAATGATGTGGATCTGAGATTGACAGCTTCATCAAACATGCTCTGATGTTTCCGATCGTCCGATCTCTAGGCGGAAGAGTTAAATCCTGGATTCTCTAAAACAGTCCGGCTTTATATCGCCAAGGTAACTGTATTGTCTACTCTACACAACACATAATGGGTTTATTCTTCAAGTCATGTCATTCTCTTAAAGGGACAGTTCATCTAAAAATGACAATTGTGCCACTGAGATACCCTCATGTCATTCCAGACCTGCATGCCTTTACATATTTGTGAAAGAACAGCTTTAAAAATTATTTCTTATTGTAATAAGATGCATTTATATCCTTGTTTTCAGTGTCATAAGGAGCTCGGAAACGTGTCAGAGGCCAGAAATTGGGTCCAGTTATCTCTGAGCACACCAGCAGGAGCAAATGAGGTGAAGTGCATTCGTACTCTTAGGCCCTGTTTACACTTGGTATTAAGATCGGATCACAAGTTTACACCTGGTGTTTTAATCCGTCTCTTTCGTCCACTTTCAGTCACTTCTGTACTGATTTCTTCGAGGGTAGGATCTATGTTTTTTTCAGATCTTTCGATCTAATCTAAAATAAGCTCATGCAATTTACACATGAACACGACCGGAGACGACGGAAAAACACGGAGAGCATCAGCTTTAGTTTCTGCTCTGAAATTCACAAGACCAGCCGAACGCTGTGAGTGTGTGTTAGAAATCAGGAGTGGTGAGAGAACATTGAGCTTGGTACGTTTTTCATCTTCAAACCAAACTTGGGTCTCCAGCTAAAGTTTAAATCCCGTCTGGCTAGAGCTCTTCCCGTAATGTTACTCATTAAGTCAGTAGACGGTCTTTTGTGGCTGTTTGAACACATTCGACCTCATGAGCGTTTACACTACGAAAGCAATCAGATCGAATGTGTTTTCAACATCCTCTGGAAGTGATCGAACTCAAAACGTTTTAGACCCCGTTTACACCTGTATTTAGTGTCGTCCACTTGTGATCCGATCGACCAAAACGCATCTTAATACCAGGTGTAAACAGGGCATTAATAGTTTCACTAGGATTGGCAGCATTTGGATTCGTCATGTGACATTTTTTGTTGTAGTTTTAATTTCTCAGATTGATTGTTCTGTTTCTTCAGGATTCGGACAGCGCCGCTCTACAGGAGGAGCTGAAGGCTTTGATTGACAGCACTGCTGACCTATCGAAAAGCAGTATCGATCATTAGGGTGGGGTCTAATGAAAACTGTGATCTAATTTCACCAAATATGTGCTCTATTTTATTTATTTAATGTCTACAATGGATGTGCGTTATTAAAATGGATAATTTCCCTCCAGTAATCTGAAAAAAAACCCCTCAATATTATATATAATATTATTTACTATTGTTCACATTTCTACATAAAACACTGCATTTAATTCCTTTTAAAAAAGATGAAGGCAACTCCGATCATTCCTTGTTTTTTTTATATTTAACCAGGCTGTGAAATTATTTATCAGTTAGTCTTATCAGTTACATGATGTTTGATGTTAATGTTTGATTTCATTTTGAAATGAAGTGAATTCCTGAAATATGACAATAAAATTCCACAATTGTCTCAGTATTTTGCTGTTTCCCCCCCCATCTATTTTAATGGTTAAATCCTCTTTTGGCATACATTCAAACAAACAAACTTTTATTAGTTTAACAGATAAAACGCTTTAGGAGTAGTTTTATGTACAAGAAAAAGATTCAGTCCAGACAAAACGCACAAATATAACAAAAAGCTGTAAATAACAAATAAAGAGGTTGACATCACACTAAAGAGCAAATAATTACACCAGCTCAAATCACTCAGATCCACCAATCTGCACGTATGTAAATAAATCATGAATTTCACTCTCAAGGGTTCATTCCTTTTCCAAAGTATAATTCCAGACTAAACACATTTCAACCATTTTAAAGGAGTCTCTTCTCCTGCTGATGGTCTCGTATTGCTCACGGAAGTGCAGGTCGTTTCTCTGATCTGTGCAAGTTTCAGTCTTTGGCATCTCCCACTCCATCAGCATTAATGGCAAACATGGCCTCCGACTCAGGCAAACATGGGGAGTCGTAGATCTTACATATCCTCGTCTCACCTCGACCCTTCCGCAGGTATAATCTACACGAGAGACACAGACATTATTAATCTATAGAGCATGAGAGCATCGATCGACACCATCATACACTGATAAGTTTTACCGAGTAGTCGATGCGTGTGCCAGAATGTTTCCTCCAATCGGCTTCTTGGGATCTGCAGAAAACATGGCCGCTCCGTCCACCTGTGCTACCACCTGGTTAGTGATGACAACGGCCACGCCAAACTACATACGAGACACAACACACATATATCCATGAGCTCACGTCATATACAAGACACTAATGAAGGACTAGCTGTGCCACGTAAAAAATTAAATGGTTAATTTAAAAAAATGCAAATTGATAAAACACTGTTCAAACTGACAAACATGTAAAACTTATTTAAACACTTTCATGTTTAAAAGCATAGTTAAATGTAAATAAATAAAACATGTAAAAACTAAGATATTTAAAACTGTTTATTTAATGTTTAAAAGTGCAGTTAAAATGTAAGAAACTAATAAATCACTTAAAAAAGATATTTAAAACTTGTTTATTCATGTCCAAAAAAATTATGTAAATTCAATACATTCATAAATGTTTTTTAATGCAACATTTAAACTGCATTTTTATAAGGCATTTAAAAATTGCTTTTCAATATCCATTTGAAAAGTAAAAAAAATGCTATTAGACAGTTCAAATATAGGAGCCAATGAATACAGGACACCAACTAAAATCTGTTTAAAAAAAAAAAAAAATTGTAATTCTTATCAAGGTTTTAGTTAACTAAAATTAGAAGCATTAAAAACACGTTTTTGTTGAACCGAAAATTATTTTTCATTCTTAATTTTGTATTCTTTTTTTATTTTTTAATCTAATTGCCAAGGTAACATTCCTCAACTTTTTTTTTTTCTTGTATGAAAATAAACAAACTGAAATAGACAAAAAAAGGTAACTGTACTTAAAGCCTGAATATAATGCATTATAAAAGTATATTTAATGTATTATTTATGCCCTGTAACTCACCTTTATAATGCATTGTATGTTCTCATGAACAATAACCACAGTTATAATACGTTATAATATTTATCTATTCCCGGTTACAACTTTAGAAAGTATAATGCATTAAAACACATGACAAACAAACCGATTTCAGATGTAACAACGAATATGCAAATATTATAATGCATTTTAACTTTGGTTACAATTATTTATTGAGAGATATAATGCATCATAATGTATATAATGTATTATAAATTATACATAAAGTCTTAAAGTGTAAAAAAAAAAAAAATGAATGGCTAAATTACTAACATTAACTAAAATTGAAAATAAAACGTTCAAAATACAAATAAAAACTATAATACTAAAATAACATGCTTGGCACATCTTGTGGATTATATGTAAATACTGTATGTTACACAGCTTCTACAGGGTATTACTAAATTAAAAACATTTTTAAAAATAAGGTTTATAAGGTAAAACATTATAAAAGATACGTAAGAAATTATTATGAAAGCGAAAAAAAAAAAAAAAAAAATCCTCTTATAGATTCTGCAATTTGTGAAGAGCTGCTTTACCTCATCGGCGAGACGGAGCAGCATGCGCAGAAAGCGTCCCAGATGCCCCTGACGGGCGGACAGCTCTCCTCGTCCAGAGTAATCTGTCCTGTAAAGTGCAGTGGCGCTGTCTACGATCAGCAGAGCGTATCTGAAGACAGATGGAGAATATTTCAGCACGTGGAGCGAGTGGAAGCAGTCTGGAGTCAGTTTCTGGCTGGATGTGTGTGTTACCTGGACTCAGTCATCATAGCGGAGGCCTGAAACAGCAGCTGGGTCTGATGGTCTGTGTTGAAGGCCCTGGCGTACGCCACATTATCCAGCACGTCACTGCCCACCAGCCCGTATCTGACGCAGAACCAAACACAGAGGTCAATGTTTTGCACATACAGGGTTCATATGAGTGTTAAAGGGATACTTCACTTTTTTTGGAAATAGGCTCATTTTACAACTCTCCCAGAGTTAAACAGTGGAGTTTTACCGTTTTCGAATCCATTCAGCCGATCTCCGGGTCTGGCAGTACCACTTTTAGCATAGCTTAGCATAGATCATTGAATCGGACAAGACCATTAGCATCTCTCTCAAAAATCAAGAAACTTTTCTGCCGTACCATGGGTGCAGCAGGCGTAATGATATGACGCAGCGCCTGAAAATAGTCGACCCTATAGTCTACCGGGGGATGAGAGTATTGCCATATCAGCCAAGAAAATCGCAACTTTTCATTTTCCGTCTGTCTTAGTACACGATGTAACTACAGAAGAGTCAAGTTTTAAATAGGAAAAATATCGAAACTCTTTGGTAATTTTTTTGAGAGAGATGCTAATGGTCCTGTCCGATTCAATGATCTATGCTAAGCTATGCTAAAAGTGGTACCGCCAGACCCGGAGATCGGCTGAATGGATTCGAAAACGGTGAAACTCAACTGTTTAACTCTGGAGGAGTTGTAAAATGAGCCTATTTCCCAAAAAACTGGAGTATCCCTTTAAGAAAGCGGCTCTGACCTCTCCGCCACAGCCAGCAGTCTCTCGGGACGGAAGGTTCCTTCAGTGTCGATGTACATGGCTTTTCCTTCCCCACCGCCCTGATCTATGGGCAGCTGAAATGCAAAGTTCATGTTTTATTACATGTAAAATGACTCTTTACCAGATTTACATGGTTACTGAGTTTAACAGAGGTTAAAATACTGGATATAACTTTGCAGAGTTCTTGTTAAATCTTGTTAACATACACTTTCACAGACAAGGCTTAAGATAGTCCCAGACTAAAATGCATGTTTGAGCTGTTTAAACTGAAAGCAACAGGCATATAATGTCAGTGCCATTGTTTTTTTCTAAGGCACGTTTATAAAAGCTACTTAAATGCCCTAATTGAACTAAGGCCTAATCCTGGCTTGATCTCAACCCTGTCTGTGAAACCAGGCCTATAATTTGTAATTTATTTTAAAGGTACACTGTGTAGGAATCTCTCCCATCTAGCGGTGAAATTGTATTTTGCATTCAAGCGAATAGCGCTCTCTAGCGCATTGCTTTTTCAAATGCGTTGCAACTATAGTAGCCGTTATGTACCAAGAAGCTATGACAACATGTCTTCCAATAAGCACTTTGAGTTTTCTTTCGGGTGTTGAGGTTCGTTATTTCGCTTTATTGGCGACGAGGATTCCTTCTCCTGTGGCTCGGCATGAGTATGATCCTGCATTATGAAGTACCGTGCAGTGCAGCCTTTCAAATTTGCCGGGGCAGTGACAAGCGCCTCTCACTGATCTCCGTTTCAGCTGGTTTCAGTCACGTGACTCTGGCTCTGAACGAAAACGCCCTCTCTGCTATTATAGTTTTTCAAAATGGCGGAACGAAATGGAAATTCTTCGCTTATGAGGATAAGTCAGATCATTGGCAGAGGTAATTTTACAACAATAAGGACATATTTATGAATAAAGACATTGATTTTAGCTAATAAAATACTTAAACTACACAGTGTACCTTTAAAGATAAATTTTCAGCATCATTACTCTATCCTTCAGTCACATGATCCTTCAGAAATCATTCTAATATGCTGATTTGATGCTCAAGAAACATTTCCGTTTATTATCTATACAATTTTGAAAACAGTTGTGCTGCTTCATTTTTTTTTGTGAAAACTGTGATACATTTTCTGAATTCATTGATTAATTATTAATTCTTTAAAAAAAAAAAAAAAATTTTAAAGGAAGAAAAATAATGTGTGCGTTACCTGGCAGGTGACGGCCAGTGTGTGACACAGCTGCGTCTTTCCAGTGCGAAACTCACCAAACATCTCAGTGATGGATCCAGTCTCGAATCCTCCTGCGCAACACAGACAGAGAAAGATTCAATCAGGTGATTCAGTATAAAGTGTATTATTTTCTGCCTGACAGTTCAGTGTCTCACCCTGCAGGAGTTTATCAAGCTCTTTAGATCCTGTGGAGATCTGGATGATTTCAGCTCGGCGCTGGTGGAACTCAGTGGCTGTGGTGAATCCCATAGGAACCATCTTAGCAGCCTCTGTCTGTTGGTTACAGAGTTAGAGGTTTGTACAAATCACTAACACACAGAATAACAGAAAGCAATAGCTGTGTTTCCACTTTCGGGCCAAAAGCGAGCATGCTAGTGTGTGTCAGGGCCAGTCGTGTTTCCACTGTCACTTCTGTCCTTTTCGGGGCTTCCTCAGGGGGCAACGGCCAGGGGTTTTTGGCCCGCCGAATACCTTGGTCCAAATCGGGCCAACTGGGGCAAGAGGAGTGGTCATGAACAAAGACGGAGTTTACCTGAGTCAGGAGACGGTCAACACTGTGTTATCGTACCAGGCTACATTCAACATTTAAGACATTTTAAACAATTTCCAGCTCAACTCACTTTTAAACACCAGCGAGTGTGTTAAATAACCTTAAGTTGTGATTCGATGGGCTACATATGTTAAAGGGGTGGTATAATGCCCCTTTACAATATGTAAAATAAGTCTCTGTTGTCCCAGTGTGTATGTGAAGTTTTAGCTCAAAATACCCTACAGATAATTGTATACAGCATGTTAAGTTGTAATAAATACACACATATTTATTTTTTCCTAGCGTTAGTCCCGCTCATTTGCAGGGTCCACGTCATCTGAATTAACTGCACACACACGCACATTGGATTTGGCACAGGTTTTATGCCAGAACTCTTTCCTGATGCAACCAACACTCACACACACTCCAACGACCAATTTGGCATGTCCAATCTACCTAACCATCAGCATGCGCTACTAAACGAATAGAGAAAAATCAGACTTTGGCATTGCAATTGTGGTTTTTATGTGCGCTGAAAAAAAGAGGAAGCGAAAGATGAGAATATGGACGCAGTTATAGACCTTATGTAGCCCCGCCCCTTTTCAGCGCTGCGCTTGTTGTCTTTTGACTTCCGGTCTGTATTTTCACAGCGATCTTGCGTATTTATGAATGAACGGCTCGTTTTAAAATCTTCCCTGTCGACTGACATTTAAGACATCTGCTTTAAACATTACAGTCCTCATGATAACTTTCATTAACTTTACATTAAGTAAATCCACTTCAAAAGCTAATTACTCTTGGACAGCAATGCCATAGAAATATACAGAGCGACCGCAAAAACGGAAGTTCAAAGACAATATTCTAAAGATGGCGGTGCCCTCGTTTCTCTGGCGCATAAGGTCTATAGCTAGGGAAAAGAGGAATGCCAATTTTGCAAAAGGAGCTTGAGGTAAGAAGTTAAGTTTTAGCGCCATGTCACATTGATCAATACACCATTTCATGTTCCGTTTTTATTGGCTAGTCAGTAGACGTAGGTCACAGCAGCGCACACATGTGGGGTAATCATGATAAATTTCAGAAAATTATCACAGGCCATCTTTGGTCACAAGAACGTGACAACGGCCTAAAGACACAGACGAACCTCTCTCACTGAACGATGTAGGACCAGCGTTTAGGAGCCACGACCACAGAAATCGCCACGATTGGTCACGATCTTTGGTCTGGGACAGCTCAAAATCATACAATGTGTACCAGGCATTAGACAATGTATGATTGTCTTCATGGATTTATTTGGTTTCATCTGTCTCTTCCCAGTGCCTTTGTTGATACTGGACTAACACATCCGCACACATTATAAGATGTGTCCCAATTTACATAATTATGCATGATTCTATGACATTTTGTAGTATAAATAGTGGGAGTAGTGCTCACATTAAAATTTTCAAAAAGAAAAACTGCACTTTAAATACCTGGATGATGCACTTAATTAATCGAAAACAATGAAGTGTGGAATGTTGGACACTCAACTGTCGCAGATTTAATTATGTAGCAGAGGGGCTATCAGACTCAGACGGTGAATGACTAAATAACCTTATAAAATTCATACACTATATGGTTGAGTACATAGTGTATGAGTACGTTGTGTATAAATGCATAGTGCATTATTTGGGACACAACTATAAATTAGATATACTCTGGTTAACTGGTATCTGTTTTCTGTCTGTGAGCTCCTTCAGTTGCTTTGGCTAAAGGGATAACAGTATCATGAGACGGGAGAGATCGCTCAAATCTCCTCAGATCACATTATTTCGCGAGAAATGCTCATTCTTTATTAAGAAATGTTATGTAAACATGATATTTTATAAAAAAAATTCTCTAAATGTGTAAGCCTTTGGACTTAAAAGCCTTAATGGAGTTGTTTTGTGCATTCCTGTGACCACAAATAAATGGAAGCACGTGTTATATTTTTATACAGTTTTCAGTCAGCTAGCCTCATGCTGGTAAAATGGTGGGGTTGTGTGACATCGTTTTATGAAGGCGTGTCAAGGCCGTGTTTTAGGTTAGCGCTGTGGGGTTACTGAGCCGCTGATTTTGGCCTTGAGGTATGAGGCTATTTGCCCAAGCCTGGCACGTTATTAGCCCTGGCTCGCACTGTCCCGGCTGTGGAAAAACAGCTAATATTGACCAAGGTCTCACCAGGATCTTGTCGGCTTTGGCTTCGCTGATTCCTTTGATGTGCAGCAGCTCTTTCTTGGGCGCGTACGCAACGGCCTCCACGGTGTGAAAACCACCATCTTCCAGCTTCTTGATGTCACTGCTGCTAATGCCACACTGCTGCAGAGAGATTTACAACAACATCATCATCAATAAACATTTAAACATCAAACCATGTTTGTGTTTGTATCTGCCACTGCAATCGTACCTCCAGACGGGAAACCGGCTGTGGCCCAAAACTTTCCTCTTCCTCGACCTCGCCCTCCACCTCCACCCGGGATGCGTTCCTCATAGCCATATTTACTGCTCCAAAACACATAACACTTGTATATTATTATAAGCCACTTGTGATGCTTGTAGATTAGGACTTACCAAATTAATAATACACATTATCATCTTAAGAAATTGAGTGAAAAGCTGTACATTTCCATTTAAACCAAACACTTACATAGTTGTAAACGAATGCATTTATTAGCCTGACACCAAATCAAGGTTCAAACTCAACTTTTTGACCAATGTTTTAATTACTTTTCCAGGCAATGCGTCAAAAAGTTGACAACTAGATAAAGATTTACAAAATTTACTTAAGAAAACGACAATATTATACATTTTTTGACATTATTTGAAATACCTACATATTAATAAGGTAACAACACATACAAATATGTACAGTGATGGTATTAGATGGTAATACCACAGTACTTTGATATATAGTGTATAGTTTTAACATAAGTTAGTATTTCATGGTACTATATTAGAAGTACCATGGTATTACAATCGGACACAACAACGTTACTGCTATCTAATAATCAAAAGCTCAACGCGCAAATTAACTAAACTAATGCAACGATAATCGATTACTTGTCCGTTAAAGATAATAAACTATATTTCCCCACAGTGTAGGATATTAATTTAATCAGTCTGATCTGATGTGTTTAAAAACCCCCACAGACACACACACTATAGCGCTCTCATCGACATAAACAATCGACATAACCATGTTCTCACACAATAGTTCATATAAATGTGTCAGATTAATCTTGTAGATGTGATTATTTCATTATTTAAATCTTTAATATCGTTGTTTTTGTCACTCACCCGTTGTTTCTGTTGCTGCTGCTCTGTACCCGTATTCTCAATCTGAATTTTCCCGCGTGCCGCCGTCAAGCCACGTCACCAACGTCATGACGCCATCACGTCAACGATGTTTCATAACATCACAATCCGTGTTTTTTTAAAGATTCTTTTTACTATATATATATATATATATATATATATATATATATATACACATACACACACTACCGTTCAAAAGTTTGGGGTCAGTAAGATTTTTAATGTTTTTAAAAGAAGTATCTTCTGCTTACCAAGGCTCCATTTATTTGATTAAAAATACAAACAAAAACAGTAATATTATTGTGAAATATTATTCCAATTTAAAACAGCTGTTTTCTATGTGAATAGGGCCTATACAGTAAAGTGTAATTTATTCCTGTGATCAAAGCTGAATTTTCAGCATCATTACTCCAGTCTTCAGTGTCACATGATCCTTCAGAAATCATGATGGATTTGATGCTCAAGAAACATTTATGATTATTATCAATGTTGAAAACAGTTATTTACATTTTTTATTTCCTGATGCTATGATGAATAGAAAGTTCAAAAGAACAGCATTTCTCTGAAATCTAAAGCTTTTGTAACATTAAACACTACCGTTCAAAAGTTTGGGGTCAGTAAGAATTTAAATTTAATTTTTGGGGGAAAGAAATAAAATAAATCTATACTTTTATTCATCAAGGATGAGTTAAACTGATCAAAAGTTACAGTAAAGACATTTATAATGTTAGAAAATATTCTATTTTAAATAAATGCTGTTCTTTTGAACTTTCTATTCATCAAAGAATTTTGAAAAAAAATTGTACACAACTGTATTCAACATTGATAATAATAATGAATGTTTATTGAGCATCAAATCATCATATTAGAATGATTTCTGAAGGATCATGTGACACTGAAGACTGGAGTAATGATGCTGAAAACTCAGCTTTGATCACAGGAATAAATTACAGTTTAAAATATATAAAAATAGAAAACAGTCATTTTAAATTGTCATAATATTTCACAATATTACTGTTTTTTATTTATTTATTGTTTTTTATCAAATAAATGCAGCCTTGGTGAGAAGATACTTCCTTTTAAAAACATAAAAAAATCTTACTGACCCTAAACTTTTGAACGGTAGTGTATATATACTGTATATATATATATGTTTTTGCAAACCGATTTGTGAGGGCATTTGAAATAGACCTCGCTATTCAAAATGTCCCCCCCCCCTGTTTTGTATAACATCAATTCATACTGACAGGTTTGAAGTTCGGGCAACCAATATCATACCATTATTTTAGAATTAAACCATTGTGATTGATATAGTCTCAAAAGTCTGTGCAAATGTAATAAAAACTCAGCGTTCATAGTGTAATTTTTTTTTTTTCAGGGTTTATGTTTCTGATCATCAGTAAAACATGTTAGCACAAACACAGGCAAAGGCATCACAGAAAGTTAAACATGTAGGGCTGTGTATAGCCTACCTACCAATATCAATAGCTAATGTGTGAAAGACTGAAAATATAACAACCTATTGTCTGCATTTCTACATTTATGCATTTAGCGGACACTTTAATCCAAAGCCACTAACAAGAGGTCTGAAGTTCTAAAGTCTGATTAAAAATCATAAAAATGTCCTACTACTATTTTAGTACAGTAACCATTATTCATCTTGCCCCAGAAAATAAACATGCAAAAGATAATATACAGTGTAAAACAAGTACATTAGTAGCATTGTATTATAATGAAAACCTGCTACTTTTCTAGCGGTCTCTTAAAATGTTTAAAGGTGCAATGCGCAAGTCTCTGAGTTTTTGCAGAACTATGCCCCCTCTGGTGACAAGCGAAACTGCAACCAGACATAGCCAGGTGAGCGTGAACGCGCATGACGTCACACCCAGTCTCAAATTCCGTCCCGAATCCCTCTTAATTATTTTACTGTACAGGATTATAGAGGCAATCGCAGTGATCAGAGAAGGGCTCATTCAGCCCATCAGGCAATTGTTTAAGCATGTATGGGTTAGAAAAACGGGTATTTTTAACATGAAATATTGCGCATTGCACCTTTAAGTGCAGTCATGAAAAAGAAACATACTGTAGGAGATGAAGATTATATTATTATTCAGCAGGGTTGTGCCCCATTCAGAACTAAATTGGGAACGTCTATAAAACTCCAGTTTAGTTCCTAAATTGTAATTGAGGTAGCAAACAGGATGCAATAAAGCAAAATTATCTTCCTGTAAATGTAACTTCCCGTCAGCAATTCAATTCAAACTCTTAAAAATTCAGATATCAAAAATAGCTACATATGTTGCAGAGGAAATTTGCATTGAATTCACTATAATACTGCAAATGAATGTAAGGTATCTATAGACAGATATGACATCTCAAATGCACAGATACAGAAGACATTCAGATGGTCTTTTTGGCGGGTGTTGGTATTTGGTTATCGTATGGGTTTTCTGTGTTGGTGTCTTCAGTAATGTCGCTGTCTTCTGCAGGCACCGAGTCTCCGAAGAGGCTGCTCGTTTTCATGTAATATATGAACAAGAAGAATCCTATAAAGACACAAGCATTTAATACAAGATGAATTTTGCATGCATATAATGCATGTTTTATAGTATATTAGACTAATGAGTCAGCAGACATAATTCCAGTAGATATTTTCTCACAAACATGCTGTGAACTGGGATTTTGTTTCGTTTTTTAAAGTGTATTTATAATATAACATGCCCGGCCGGCCTATGAAAACTAACATCTCCACCCTTTATCCAAATATTTGTAAAAATGTGTTAAAGATTTTGTGAGCATATTGCGTATGTCACGATTCCTGTCTTGTATTCGTGGACTTTTATGTTATTTCCTGTTCTGTGCCATGTTTTGTAGTCCTTTGTAGTTTTTCTTGTTAATTAGTTCATGATTGTTCCCAGGTGTGTCTAGTTCGCCAATCTCCCCTTGAGTAAATACTCAAGTGTTTCTCATGTTCTTTGTATGGTGTTATGTTACAACCTTACAATGTAACTAAATTTCCTGTGAACATTTTCCTTCAAGCATTTTATTTTACTATGCAAAAAAAAAAAAAAAAAAAAAAAATCATAGTAAAATAAAATGCTTAAAGGCAAATGTTCACAGGAAATTTACTATTAGGTGTTATCACAAATAAAACAATTCACTCCAACCACAGCTACACTATAATGGTGGCTGTTTCAGTAAAGACAGGGTATTGGATCCAGGTGCAGTTTGACATTTATTATTAACAAAACAGTCAGAAAGTAAATCCAGGCAGAGCATAACAAGAAACCAGGCAAAGAACAAAATATTGTTCTCCCCTCATATTTAAACCATTAAAAAATAATTATATTTTATATAAAATATTTTCGTCATAGGGCCATTAAAAACAAATATCCTTTTGTGGATCCAAGTCTAATGGATTGTTTAAAAAGTCATATTTACACTCTTAGAAATAAAAGGTTAAATGGGTTTCTCTATAGAACCCTACGGTTTTGACTCAATTTTAAAGAACCCTTTACGGCCACTACTGGACTATAATATAATTAATAAAATATAATATACTGGTAATACATTATAATATAATGGTATTATAATTTAATCTAATGTTTAAGAGCTCTACAGTTAAATGAACGCATGTTTTAGCCCATGTCTTTCAGCTTTGAGATTGTCTGTATGCTAAATTATCATTTTAAAGTGCTTCTATTATTCTTTTTTGAATATTACCTTTCATGTAGAGTGTAATATAGTGGTAAAATGTAAAACGTCTGCAAAGTTTTAAAGATCAAAGTGCATGACAAATAAAGTTATTGTCTTCCAAAAGAAAGAACAGATTCTGAAGTGCTGAAACGAGTCGTCAGTAATTCCAGTCTCACTTCCTGTTACATACCTATGTAACAATGTAACAAATTTGCATAATGCCCGCATAATGGTCTTCACTGGCTGTCCGCGAACGACGTCTACTTTGACCCTCAAACACTGAGCTGAGACTGGAAGAGTTTGGTTTGTGTGTCGACATGTTGGGAAGACGCTGTTTTCTGCGCTGCTTATCTATTATGCTGCACTTCAAAAGGATGAGGACTTGCGCTGGAATTAATAAGGAAAAAACTACGCCATTGTCGTATCACTGTGTATCAAGCGCTGAGGAAGAGCTGAAATTCAGATATGGAAATGAACGGTTGGTTTCCGACATGCACTTTTACTGGTAGACCAATCACAACAGACTGAGCCATCTGACCAATCAGAGCAGTGTAGTCCCGCGGAAAGGAGGGGCTTAGAGAGACCTGAATCTTTGAACAAACTGTTTTCAGACTCTGAGAAATGTATGCAATATATGCATTTAAATTTTCAGCAGAAAAGCTCTCACCTTGGAAGGAGTTTAGTATGGTGAATATGTAGTACGAGGGCAGCCTCAGACTTCCGTAGCTGAAGAAAGTGAAACTCCAGGTGAGTCCCAGCATACAGCAGAGGCCCAGGATGGTGTTGATGTCAAAGGAGGCGGTTCCTGAGCGTTTCACCGCTCCAGCTTTGTTAAACTTGCTCAATTTCAGCATGGAGAGCCATCGCAGCACCACGATGCAGGTGCAAGAGGTGAAGATGAAGACGAAGCAGTAATAACCGATGTTCACGACGTAGTGGACAGTGTTGTCTAAAATCCAGCACCTGCAGGGAAAATAGTGCAGATGGTTAAAGTTGACAATGACATCTGTTTTTAAATGCTCATGTCTATTTACTATATACTTCCATAATGTGATGTACTATATGCCAAGTGAATCATGAAAAATATCAAAATTTGATTACTGACCATTATTTTCCACACCCACAAAGTTTATTTTATTGACAAAATTTAAACCAAATCTGATTTTTACTTTAAAAGTTTACACATCTAAAATTATTCTAATAGTGAGCAGAAAAGCAATACTTCCTCAACTTAACAGAAAGTAAGTATTTTCCCACTTTTTTAAGTACACCTGTTTAGCTCATTAACACAAATATCTAATCAGCCAATCACATGGCAGCAACTCAATGCATTTAGGCATGTAGACATGATCAAGACGATCTGCTGAAGTTCAAACTGAGCATCAGAATGAGGAAGAAAGGTGATTTAAGTGAGTTTGAACGTGGCATGGTTGTTGGTGCCAGACGGGCTGGTCTGAGTATTTAAGAAACTGCTGATCTACTGGGATTTTTCACACACAACCATCTCTAGGGTTTACAGAGAATGATCCGAAAAAGAGGAAATATCCTGTGAGCGGCAGTTCTGTGGGAGAAAATGCCTTGTTGAGGCCAGAGATCAGAGGAGAATGACCAGACTGGCTGATAGAAAGGCAACAGTAACTAAAATAACCTCTTGTTACAAGCGAGGTCTGCAGAAGAGCATCTCTGAACACACAACATGTCAAACCTTGAAGCAGAAGAGAACAAATAATAACAAATTATTCATTTATTTAATGAATAATCCAGCAAACTCACTCTCCCAACAAAGGCCTGTGAAACTTCCCCCAAAAACTAACATCCCAAATGAAGCTAACACACTGGCAGAACGCGGTGTCTTGTTACAGGACACACTGAGACTGATAAGAGTTTACGACCCCAAAAGAAAATTCCAGAGAGTTGTGACTCTAACTTAATTCTCGCTGAGAAGGAGAAATAAACCCTGTTAATCCTATATATCCTATATATAACCACTTGAGAAATGTGTAAACATGTATCTAATTTTCCCACCTCATGATTTTCCTTTTATGTGGTTTGGCTTTTGTATTCTCTATTGTAAACTCTATTGGGTTCATGTTTCAGACTTTGCATATTATGGTTAACCAAAATCATTATAGGTGTGGCATGTTTGGTCTCTATAAACTCCAATCTTCGTCCCCGATTTGTTCATTTAAATTACATTTTGCTAACTTTGTGACGCATTAGTATTATAAGCATCTTAAAGATTCTTGTGTTAAACATCCAATCAAATTACATGTTCAAAGGCCTGCTTGAACAATAGGTCGTAAAGTAAAATTTCCCTCCAAAGGGAAATCTTCTCATTGGCTCTTACACCTCCAGAGGGTGTGACATCTTCACGACTTAAAAACACAAGATCAGCTCTCTCAGCTCTTACTCTCTTACTCTTTCCTGGAATCCTGACGTGAAGATGATGCTGAACTAGAAGTTTCTAAGGACCCTCCAAGTTTGTGCCAGGCTGCGGCCTTGTCTTTCCATTCACCAAAGATACTCTGACTACCACTGGTTCTCTCTCATCAAGACCACATCAGCAAAGATCAACTGGAGCCTCAACAAATTACATCAGGACAGTTTAATTCAAATGGGCGAGACATGCAAGTATCAAACTTAGGGCCTGTCCCAATACCTCCCCTTACCCTAGATTTCTGCCCTAACCCTTGTTTTTGCGCGTTCTCGTGTAGGGGTAGGGTGTCCCAATACTCTAGAGCAAGGGGGAGTGCTATTCTCCCCTTAAAATCAACCCTCAAAACATAGTGCAGTCCGATGCAGGCTTAAAACGAAGTGGAAGATGAAATTACCCAGGATACCTTGCGTACTCAGCAAGCTGGTAATTTTTTTTAAACAAGATGGCGGACACCGCTGGAAAGGAACAATTTAATTGTAAGTATATTTTCGCAAATAAGCATGTTAAAATTTCTAAACATGTTGGAATATGTTAGTTTGATGCACATCCAATGGACTGTTAAGTTTTGAACACTAATGTTAGAAAATATTTCACGAAGCTATCTATCTGACGATGTTCATGATATCTGCCGAGTGCTTCGAGAGAGTCTGCCCATCAAATATACATCTGATCTGGGTAGTTCATCTAATTTTATTTTCGATTTTGGCTTCCAAGGATTATAAAAAGAAGATGTGAGGTAAAACTATTAAAAACTAGCCGCGTTCGTCTAGTGCTTCATCTTTTTCTTTACAGCGCGCTGTCACTTCTCCCTTTTAAAGAAGGGCGTGTTAGAACTAAACTGATGGTTTGCTCAAGGCTGTTGATCTGCTGAATTTCAAACAATGCTATAACATCTTGCTTTCCTGTATTCTGCTTCAGCTCTCTTTCCCTTGGTAAACTGTATGCATGTATGTGTGTGTATGTTAGAGTAGTTTAAGTGTTTAGACTAGTTAATAAAATCTTGTTCATGTCACACGTAAAGTTGTCCGTGTCTCAAGCTCATAACTGGAGTCACTAATCATACAGATTTTGGCTACTGCTCTTAGTAATACTGTAAATTAAGAAAGACATCTCCCATGCCCCGGAAATGTACATTTCTTAGAGTTAATAAACAATTAATCCTGAGTGTTCACGGGACAAACAGGTTAATTGATTGTAATATTAATTTACGACATTAAGTTAATTATATTAACTGATCCAAATATTCATAATCAATTATAACCAGGTATTATTGATTATTAATATTTCATAGAACAAATTTTCTACATATATATATATATATATATATATATTATATTGTTTGACATTTTTCTCACACAGTAAAAATATACTCTTAAAAAATAAGGTTCCAAAAGAGGGTTTGTGCAATGATGTGAAGATCCATTTTTGGTTCCCCATAGAACCTTTCAGTGAACGTTCTCAAAATATATATATTTTTTTTCTTAGTGAGAAAATGTTTCCACTATGAAGAACCTTTTGGGTTCCATGGATGTGTAAGAAATTGTAGTCTAATTCGATCCAGATTCCACTCCAAAGTATATTTTAGAATGAGCTCATCCCCAAAATGGCTTAATTATCATAGAGAAGAATAAAGTCAACCCTTATATTGTTTCTGCACCGTTTGGGGTTGATCACATCCTGAGAAAACGGTCATCAATTGTAGATTGGAATGGGTGTGGGACACCGAGAACCATCTCAGACAATGGGGTTTCTCAACCTCATTAACAAACAGACCACAACTTTAATTACATCAAGAGTGGTAAACTGTAACAGGATAAAAGGTTTGGGATTTGGATGTTCTGGGTTCATTCTGAAGCCGGTGAACCCAAGGTGCTTTGTTAACTTTGCCACTGCTATGCTGTGATAAACTTCAGTTTTGAGATCTTCAACGTCCTCATCATTTTTTCTAAGAGATGTTAAATGTTCTTCATGGAATCATCATACATCATTTTTTTACGAGTGTAGGTTTTCATGCATATCATTGTACAGTATGGCTGCCATTATATTTTAAGAATAATGTCTCATCATATTTTTGGGTCTACTTACATGGTTACATTGCTTGAGTCCGTCTGGATGGTCTGTTCACCATATTTGCCAAGGATGAAAATGATACTGACAACAACAGCAGGAGGAGCTGAAACAAATAGTTGACAATGCAATTGTGGTATAAGAATCAATAGTCTGGATTGAGGATTAGATCAGACTTTAGATCTAGATCAGATTTAGTATTTTATCTGTACATATGACATTAATTCTATGTGCATTTTATCTCCCAGGATGATGATGATGATGCCAGGATGTAGTCTGAGTGGTTGCTTACTGGCCCACGTCAAAAGCCTTCAAGTTTATGGGAATTTTGCCAGTCAAAATTGTGCATCTGATCCAAAGCCACATAATTCCGCATGCATATGTAAAGGTTTTTGAACTCACCCCACCCAGCCACAGAGATCTTGAGGATGTAATGTTTGATGACGACTGAGTGTTTGGCCATTTGCAGGCAGAGGTGTAAAGCCTCCACCGCAAACCAGGAGAAACTGGCCAGCAAGCTGTAGTGCATGAATCCAGCCATGACCTTGCAGGCGCTGTGGCTATTCGCACGTGCAACATATTCATTAGACAGGAAGGCCAGGTTGAGCAGAAACAGCGCCAAAAAGAGATTCATCAGCACGTGGGCTGAATTAGTGGCCTTCGCTCTCCTGAAATTTATAACGCATAAACGAAATTAGCATTTTGGCTCCGTGCTTTGTGAATTAAAAATGTTTCAGGGTGAGTTGCACAACTAAGGATTAACTTTGATTTAAATCTTTGATCCTGGTTTTAATTTAACAGTATCATGCTGCATCCAAATGACATACTTCTGCTTTAACCCTTAATTTGTGCAACCCACCATATTCTGAGTTTAGTACAAGTCAAGCTCAATTCACAGCACTTGTGGCATGTTGTTGATTAAAATGGATTAATTCATTTCCCACTTTTTTTTTTAAGTGAATGGGGACAATCTGTTAATGTTAAAATACTCAATGTTTACAAGATGTAAACAACATGCATGTTAACATGATGTGTCGATTGATGAGATCATATTGGGGATCTCACATTTGTGAACAGTGGTACAGAGACTCATGTCTCACCTTAAGAGGAAGTGAATAAATAATCCGACTCCCAGGAAAAACATGGAGAGGCCGCAGCCGATGTACGTGATGTAGGTGAGAGCGACGAGGTCACTTTGGGGAATGGCTTCTGGAGGAGCCTGTATTAAAACATTGTTCAGTTACACAGGTCTGTCTGAACGTTTGCAATACCACTAAATATAGTGAAATAAATAAACATAAATCTGAAGGGGGCAGTAGAGAACTTATAATCTGAGTCAAATAAACGGAGAACCTACCATAAGCACAGCGAAGAAAGTCAAGTGGTTGCAATTACATGTTATATTTTTTCCATCATAAACAGTAGTACACCCTTCAGATGTCCAGTTTGGCTTATTTCCTATGTGAAAAGAAGGGACGGGTTAGTTTTGAGTTGATTTAGAGAGAGTTAATGAATGCTAATTGGCATCATGGCTGATTTATGATTAGAAATCGACATTCATGCTCCAAAGCATGGCTTGAAGTGTTCGGACTCTTAACTAGTTCTCTATATTTCTACACTCAAAACATTTTTTAAGCATTTTTCTTTTAAGATTTACAATTTTCAATTGTGTAGTAAAATTCCATAAAATTAAATGAATAATTAGGAATTTTAAAAGAGTAAAAAATTAGAGCTTAATAAAACATTTTGTGTAAATCTTAATGGAACAAGGGAATGGACCATAGTTTATGTGATTCACATTCATAAAATTTAATTTTTAATTTATGAATACGAATCACAACAGACAATTCCCTTGTTCCATTAAGATTTAAATAAAGTGTTTTATTAAGCGCTAGCTTTTTAAAAAAACTATTTTAAAATAATTAAGAATAATATATTCTTGATATACTGTATGGATATTTATCATATCCATATTCCATTTAATTAAAAATATTTAAATGTATAAAAACACAAAAGCATCACAGACCTTTTCCATCCCATGAGTGACAGACAGGAGTTCCCACCATGCTCTGCAGAGAAATAAATAAGAAATGTAGAAAATAAGATTTAGACTCATTTAGAATATTAAAAAAATACTTTTTTCCATGCATCATACATTACCTCTTTATTGCTGAAGGCCAAACTGATGTTTTCAGTCAGATTTGAAATTGTTATCCCCATTTCGATTGCATAAACTTCATTCCCCAAAACCGTACTGTTGTTTTCATCCTTTAATAAAAAATTAAATGGGATTGTTTTTGATTACTGAGAAACAGAATCAGGCTTCTATATAGAAACATTAATTTTCATTAATAAAAAGATTAAATAAGATCAATACAGTAGTCAAAATGTCCTGAACACTGTTTGTGAAACAGGAATTTAAATGTTCAGGATACTCAGGATTTGTATGACTACAACATTTATTTTTATTTTAAACCACATATTTTATGAATACAGGTATTATTGATTATCTGTTTGCAAGAATGTCTAGATTCACTAAAATCACTCATTTAAAAGTAGCCAAAATATTTCTTTTGCTATGACGCACGAGTTAAAATCATATAAAGACATCGTAAAACTCGACAAAGCCTAGTTTTCCAGGTGTAGCATGATAGAATCACTGAAAGTGCACTGTAAACCTTCATATATCTTTTGCAATATAAACATAACACTCAATATAGAAGGCATTTTCTGCCAAATTTAAATAAATAAATTAAATGATTAAAATGAAAATTAAAACCAGATTAACGATTTCATTACAGAAAACAGTACGCAAAATATGTGACAAAATTGAGAATGAAATTAAATTATTTCATTTTCACAGCATTATCCCTGTCAAATTGAAAAATAAAATGCAACTGGTGATTTCACATTTCATTTTCACTACAGTCTCGAGGCAAGACTGCCAATATTAAAATGAAAAGCCAAACGTGAAAAAGAAACTACAAATAACGTTTTTACAATGCTCTTTAGTAACGCTCAGACACGCCTTCTGTAAAGCGAAGTCGTTGACGTCCCGTGTGCATGAGTTGAATGTGTGAAACGAAATTATTTAAATGTCATTATATTGTAATCGAGACGACAAGATATGGCGAAATCTGTTAGTGAGCTTTTGCGGGAAGCTGCCGCAGCATTAGAACATGGACACAACCAGCCTGACCATGTTAGTTATGATGTTAGACTCAGACTAGACCATAATCGACGGAGGTTCATTCATGTATTAGGCTGTTTTGGAAATTCAACAATTTGGGTGTACATAAGTCTTAGTAACACAATTTCTACAACAATTATAGCCAGACATTAATACCCGCTAGCTTTAACCGAGAACCTCGGCCAATGTTTCACATTCGCGTCGTGCCTAACAACGCCCTTCAGCCGTGACTTATTCAGATACAGCACTAGCCTAGAGTAGGCTACCTTATTGAGTTTATAAAACGGTTACCACGCAATACAAATATTAATCCCGAAACATATGTATCTATGCAACTATCATGAAGTAAAATGAATCACTAAAAGCCAATTCCTTCTAACATCATAACTAACATGGTCAGGCTGGTTGTTTCCATGTTCTAATGCTGCGGCAGCTTCCCGCAAAAGCTCACTAACAGATTTCGCCATATCTCGTCGTCTCGATTACAATATAATCACATTTAAATAATTTCGTTTCACACATTCAACTCATGCACACGGGACGTCGACGACTTCGCTTTACAGAAGGCGTGTCTCAGCGCCGTTACTAGAGTAAGCCACACCCACTCATTAACATAGAATTTGCATGCAGGTTGTCTTTGAAAATGAAAACTGTGAAATAAAAGAGGAATTAAAATGAAAACGAAAATTTACATTTGTATTTGAATTGTGTCACTATTATTGCATGAGCGTTACTAAAGAGCATTGTAAAAACTGTATTTGTAGTTTCTTTTTCACGTTTGGCTTTTCATTTTAATATTGGCAGTCTTGCCTCGAGACTGTAGTGAAAATGAAATGTGAAATTTTATTTTTCAATTTGACAGGGATAATGCTGTGAAAATGAAATAATTTTATTTCATTCTCAATTTTGTCACATTTTTTGCATACAGTTTTCTGTAATGAAATCGTTAATCTGGTTTTAATTTTAATTTTAATCATTTAATTTATTTATTTAAATTTGGCAGAAAATGCCTTCCATATTTATAAACATAAACTCTGTCGGTATGAAAACAAAACACAAGACAGCCTTTGTAGTTAAGCATTAATGCTTGTGTGTTACCAGTGCGTACGTCATGAAACAGGCCTAAGCTTTCATTTTTCTGTATACAGGAATTGAAAAATCAAAGTTTTCTTTTATACCTTTGACATGTTGGGAAATCTGAACACACCCAGAAAAGCATTTCCTGCACTTTTGTTGAACGCTTGCAGTGAGGCTTCCTTTGGAATAGTGAGAGCGCTGGGATAATCTTTCATAATGGAAAAATCATCTATAACCTTTAAACATAAGGCGATTTCAGTGCTGAGGTACATGTTATGTTTTTAAGAGACTTAAGAGACACTTTTATGCAGAGTTAAACAAGGCTATTTGTTTGTTATCTTTACACTTACTCTGATGCCAGTTTCTGCAGAGTAGATGAAAGCAGACTCCTGGATATCAGACTCACTTTGAATTTTCTTTAAAACCCCTTCAACGCTACCCATGGAAATAGATGCTGTGGATGAATTCCCCATGAAAAGCAGCATGATGGGGAGATTTTTCATGGCCACACTGAACAAGGAAGAGAATGATTTGTGTTTTTTGTTGTGATGACACAATATCTCTAATTTAAGATTTACCCCCCCCCACACACACACACTACATAGAGGGTTAGATGAAATAAATAGAATGGCTTATTATGAAACACAAGAAAAAATATCGATTTAAAACTTTAAACTAGATTTAACTTTAACTAAATAAAAAACATTTTCTCATGCACATCCCTCAATTACAATATTAAGTGGTGCAAGTTCTCTTTCGAAGTTGAACTTCAATGCTGAGTCTTGGTATTGATGCAGAATGCCATTAGCGTGACCGGTGTCTGAGGGAACGTGTAAACAAACGGCAATAATCATTGGCAGACTGCAGTCTATGACGTCACACGCAAGAGCGCCCATGACTGTAAAAGGGTGCCCCAGTTAGATTTTTTGTCTTCAGGAGCCACTTGTTTGTATGCGCGCGTAAGATAAGAGTCTGTTGGAGCGTGTTCGACTCTCGAGGGAGCTGGATGTGCTCATTATGTTGCACTTGCGGTAACAACTCTGTTCTTGCTTGAATTTCTCCCAAGGGACAAGTATCTAGTGTTTGCACAGAGCACCGTTCGGCGTGAGTGTGAATGCTCTAACCGCTCGAACTTTGCTCAGCGATAAAGTTCCACTTCGAAAGGGAACGTCTCAGGTTGTGTATGCAACCCGATTCACTGAGAAAGGGAACAAGATGATGCGTCTTATTGCCATACCTCGGGCTTGATTGCGCATCTCCTCCAGACAAAAGAGTTGATGATGTGTAACTCACCACGTGTGACGTCATAAACTGCAGTCTGCCAGTGATTATTGGCGTTTGTGTACACGTGCCTTAGACAATGGTCATGCTGACGCCATTCCCAATAGCACCAATATCAAGACACAGCGTCTTGTTTCCCTTCTCAGGGAACCGGGTTGCATACGCAACCTGAGACGGTATGATGGAAACATTCTGAATATGGTTATAAATTTAGAAATTTGTAAATTGATAAATTAAAACCTATATAATTAATATTACCACTAAAACCTTACTAGGCATGAATCATGTGTATTTAAAAAGTACTTACGCAGCTTGCCCAGCATCTATCGCTGTTTTATTATTAAATGTATTTGATACTGTGTCGGGTATCTGGATTTGTGGCACATTATTAAAAGGACTTCCACACTTAAAACAATCTGCTTTTTTACCATCGATCTCAATGGTGTTCATTTTACTTTTATCATCTGCATTATCATCTGTGTAAAAATACAAAAATGAAAAGTGAACAAATGAAGATGGAATGATAAACAGCATCATATACAGCACTGTGGTTTAGTGACAATTGTAGTCAGTTCAAAAAGTGATTAAAGCAGAAATGTCTGATTTAGAAAAAAGGCATATTGCACCAAGTTCTTACCTCTACAGCTGGATTTATATTTTGCACTCTCACATTCCTTTGTGGGATCCAGACAGGTCATATTACACACTTACATACACAACACACAAAATAACAATATTACAAAGTGTAAACAACATGCAAATAATAAAGATAGAAGAAACATTCAAATGTCAAATTTGTCACTCTTTTACAACAGGGCAGTTTATCATTCAGCTTACAGCATCTGATGTCACTCTAATACATCTTTAATATTGATATAATATTTAGACTTTGTTGGGATAATACTTACTACCGTCTCCAAAAACAATATATTTTTGGAGGGTCCAATTGCAACCTTCAATAAAGAGAACAAAAATATGTTCTTAACTATCAGATACCTGAACTGCAAATAACCAACAACACGCTTTAAGTGAATAAATGTAATTTAAGGAAATCTGAAGAAAGCCAGCAACACTACAAGGATTACAAACTTCAAAACTGAATGGTTTGTAATAATCCAAGGAAAGGAATCAGCATGTGACATTTAGGCCTAATTTACATATAAGGCTGCATTTTTGATCCGATTACAAGTGGACGAAATTAAACACAGGTGTAAATGGGGTTCAAAGCGTTTGAGCTTATACACTTTCAACCACATTTCGGAGGTGGACGATGTGACTACAGTTACATTTGTAATGTAAACCCATACAATTTAAATACCAAGAGTTTGCTTGAGTACTTGCGAACAGATCAACCAAAATTTTGACTACCTTTAGATACTTACAATTCTTTAGATCCTTCTTTAAAATGGTTGACTTTCCTTTTAAACAGATGTTTATAATTCAGTTTAAGTTTTTAGAATATGACAATAGTCGAAAATGTTTTCGAATGCAGGTTGTTTGTCAAGTAAAGTAAACTTCAACTGATATTCTTTGCTCAGTGAGGTTATCATGTAAATTTTTTTTTTTCTGTACACTCTAAACAAAAATGGTGCTAAATAGCACTAAAAGTGGTTCATTGGCTTGTAATCATAGGGGAACCACTTTAAGTGCCATATAGCACCTATCTTTAAAGGTGCTATACAGCACCTTTGTCAAATGGTGCTATGTAGAACCATAAGAGGTGCCATATAGCACCTTGGTTGCAATTGCTTCAACAAAAATGGTGCTCAACAGTACCCAACAGTGGTTCTTTGGCTCGTAATAATAGGGGAACCTCTTTTGGTACTATATGTATGGCACTTAATTTTCTTTGAGGAATGTGGCGCTCGCGCTCGCTCACGTGCACCTGACATGCACAGTGCACACTAATCGGCGCGTACGTTTTTATTTAATTATATATTTATTTATTATGATTTTTTTTTTTTTTTACTTTCAAAATGACAGAATTCAACAACAAGTTCTTGACACATTTTCAAATTGTGTAAGTATAAATTTAAACACGTTTTTAAACATAACTTCTCTCGTCACTCATTTGTTTAGCCTAATTATTTGACTAGGCCTACACAAATAACAAAAAGCAGTTAATATATGAATATAGCTTTTTATTGAAGTTTGTGACATAATTTCAGTAGGCTATATATCTGACTTCACATCCACACAAATTTTTTCTGTGGTCAAAAAGTCTTGTGTGGGGGCCCTGGAATATATATAGGCGGGACTTGTATTCAGGAAAATCACTATATTTTAATGTCGTTTTTCTAATCCTATCACCAACTAAACTAAGAGACTAAGAGAGCCTTTAAATAACTGTAGGTGCTTAACAGGTTTTTTATATGGTAATGGTGCCATATAGCACCTTAACCACCCCAAAGAACCGCTAAAGAACCGCTGAAGAACCAAACTGGGCTTAACAGGTTCTTTAAATGGTAGTGGTGCTATATAGCACCTTAACCACCGCAAAGAACCCCTGAAGAACCGCTGAAGAACCATTTTTTTTTAGTGTGTATTGTTATCATATTTCTAAAAGCAGAGCAAATAAATATAAGCTAAATTAAATATACTTTATGCACCTCCTGTGATCCAGTTTGTCCAAATGCCATTATTGCAGGTCCCATTTATTAAACAGACAAATGAGGATGTAATTGATCTGCTTATGGTGAGATAGTGTCCAGATAAAGACACAATATTTTCTGCAAAACAACAGGTTTAAAAAAAACAAGGTCACTCTGGGCTAAATATAAATAACAAATCATACGATTTTACAAAGAAAATTCACAGGTTTTCATTATAGATAGTGGTGCAAAGCAGTTCATAAAAAAACAAATAAAAAAAACAAACAGGAAAAAGCCCAAATACGTTCAGACTCACCGATGCTAAGGTTTCTGTATGAATAAACAGTGATGTTGCAAAGTTTGTCAGCTGAAAGACACATACAAAAAAATGAACATGTTAAACTGGCCATCAAATTCAAATTCGCCCTTTTGGCATAAAGGGTTATTTAAAATTGAGTCAAATAACCCTAGGGTTCTATATGGGAACCAATTGAACCTTTTTTTCTTAGACTGTAAAATTTTCTTTCTTTTAATAATCCATTACACTCAGATCTACAGTAGTGGCCAAAACTGATGCCTGGAGCTCAATTAAGCCATCAAAGTATGAGGAAAATATTCAATATTTTTTAATATTTTAAATATGAGGGAAGAACGAAACGATAAATGTTTTTATAAGACAAAAATTATTTGGCAAAAAAAGGGTAAACTATAGCTACAGTTTTTTTAGTTTACTATGCAAAAAATGCTCACATGAAACAGCATATACAGTACAACACAATTAGTCATTAATATTTAATATTCGGTTCTCTCTTTTTTTTGTGCATGTGTTCATAATTTTTTTGTATGACAGCCTGGTCAAAAAACTATGTCCACACAATTTGGTGTTTTCATTCCGTTATTACAATTAAAACAATTGATTCAAGCACAACTACATATGCTTACAAGATCGTTAAAAAAATGATTCATTATATTTGTATAAAGGGTGAAGACGTCAATTTTCCTAGGCTGGATATCCCTTTTGGCCGCTGTATGTAACATTACGGAAGAAAAGATTTGTCCATTTTATCGCAACTTCTAAAGATTATTCCTGTCCGGTATTGACCACTGCAAACTTTAAAGCATGTTTAGTTAATGACAATGAGATTTTAGACCTATTATACACTGTTAACATCACAGAAGATTTTGGTTTTCGTTTTTCTTAGTTTTATAGATGAAGACAGGCAAAACAAAATACATTTTTCAAGGGACGTTTATACAAGTATGTAGAAAGTTTCTCTCTATACTATGGTGCTTAGACTACATTTGGTTTCTCCTCACCTGGAGATGCAGAAGGACTGAACAGAGGAACAGATTGGCCCAATTTGTTCCACTTATCTTTAATGCAATTACCTATGGAAATGAAAAATGATAAACAATATTAATAATAAATAAACAATTAGGCCTGCTACATAATAGCAATATTTACCCACTACATTCAATATTTTAATTAACATATTTCATGAACGTGTCTGGCTTGAATCACCTGATTTCATGTATCCCTTGAAACCATCTGTACCGAGTATGAAGATACCCGGCCCATCAGTTAGGTCTATATTTGTGGGTCTGGGTCCGTTTCCGTTTCCGTTTCCATTTCCGTTTCCATTTCCGTTTCTATTTCCAGCACATATGCAGAAGAGGGCAGATATGAGCAGGAGACCACAGTTATTCCACTTCATCCCTGACTGGATTTCCAGGTTCCTCAAAAACATCTGAAGAGCTGCAAGAAGAAAAGCGTAAAACATGAAATGCACAGTGTTCTGCTTTTAAACTCGAATGCAAATGAAAACAACTGGCAAAAACATTTTGGAAAATCACTGAACGTAATAAAATGTTTAGATGGAAGCTTTTGTGCTGCAGAGCACAATGCTTTCCTGTCCTTTTTAAGTAATGGAAAACACAGTCTCTGGCAATTTGTAACTATTTTACATTTTAGCGAATTGTTGGCTCATTTGTGTGTTTTCATAGAATCTGCTTACGCCCCAGTGACGGGTTGTAGAGGAGTGGGGTAAGGGGGTAACCTTCATGTATGATTCATACGAATTTATACGAAATCACCACCTCGTAACATACTTACGTTATTTTAACTGTCCAAAAACAGTCCTTTATGCTGCTTGATATTGTAATATTTGTTATCTTATTATTTTAATTTATTGTCGTAATCATAAACACACTGGTTTTTAGCACAAATAGTCTCACACATTCACAGAAAATACTAATAAAAATAAATACTTTACAGCAAAGTATTTCTGTATATTTTTCTAAAAACATCAATGAAAAAACCATTTTTTTTCTTCAGAAAGTGAATTCTACATTTTGATTGAACTTTAAGTATTTTCACTTTATTGCTGCAAGTGATACAATGAAATGTTCCAGTGCAATTGGACTAAATATCATCACTCTAGGAAAGCCACTTGGCCAAAGATAAAAGGATCAGAATTAAATGCTTTTATACCATGAAAAAAAAGAATACAATATCACATTCTCTGATACAGTGATATGTAATGAGTCAAGCATTTAAAATAGATAAATTAACATTAGGTACATTTACATTTAGCAAATGTTTTTATCCAAATTGATTTTAAGATATATTTTCTTTTATCATACTAGCAGTGCCACTACCACAATACAAAATTTCAAGAGTAGTACAAAAGCATAACATTTATTTTTTCTGAATCACAGTTTTTTTCCTTTACTAAGATAACTGAAACAAACTTCTTACCTGGTGAAGAGACGTTGAGTCTTTCCAAATACTTGTGTCATTTCATCAGATATAGATGGAACTTCATTTTGCATGTAGCATTTCCTCCCTCCCGCTGTGGTTTTCTGTTTTTGTTAACCACATCTCTTCATGCAAACCAGCTAACGGAGAACAGCGGGACGAGACACCGTCATAATCTTTACTGTTAGATGATTATATAAGCAAAGAGTTTCGGCAGGCTTTCTGGGGTTAATGTTGTAAAATTTATCGTAAACTTGAGGTTTATATTCCACTGGGCAATGAGAGAACAAGAGAACCGGCATCATTATATCAACACAAGCATCAACAAACATGATAAAGAAGCAAATAAGGTGATAATAAATGTGACAGTGGAAATATAAATACAAAAATGATCAATAGACACAAGTCATGGATTTTAAATGTTGTAGTTTTACATTTTGCCAATTTACATTATTGCTTGTACTTGGTCTGCTGTTTTCCCAATTAGTTTTTATTTTATATATATATATATATATATATATATATATATATATATATAACTTTTTTTGTGGTCAGCACATTTAAAGTATGTGTGCCTTTAAAGAAACTGACTTTCAAGAAACTTTCCCTGAAAAATATTTACAAAGAAATATATTTGGTTTGCCGTTTGCATTAATTATTTATTTATTTTAATTTATTGAGCGTTATTTTCATTATAGGATTTTTATTTCAACTTAGGAAATTTAGTAGTTTGTCACTTTTTACATTATTTACAGTGACTAACCGGGACATTTTGTCCCATGTTGTGGTTAAAATGTAAATGACTGACATCACTGATGATTTACTATCACTGTCGTTGTTACCATAAAAGATCAGTGCTACTGATTGTCACAAACAGCAGAGATAAAATCGCAGTCTTACAAACACAAACATACTCCTGATGCCTAACAACGAAATAGTAAATAGAAACCCTTGTTCATTTCAAGCTCTGAGTAAACGGTAATTCATCTGATTAACAAATGAGGGTTTAGCCACAGCAGAACAAATGCAACCTTGTCAGTTTACGGGACATTTCAAAAGGCTTTTTGTAGAACTGAAACACACAAAAAATGTTTTCTTATTTGGTATTTTTGTCTTGTTTCCAGTCCAAATATCAAAAAATTCTTAAATCAAGATGCATTTATGAGTGAAATGCCATAAGATATTATGTCTTGTTTTCTGAAAAAAAAAAAAAAAAATCTAAATGAAGTGAGATTTTAATTTAAGAAAAATAATCTTATTTCAAATGGAAACAAGATAATTTTTCTTACCCCATTGGCATCATTTTGCTTGTTTTAAGCAAAAACTCACTTCATTTTGATCCCCCCAGAAAACAAGACTTTACTTTAATAAATGCATCTTACTTTAAGAATTTTTTTGATATTTGGGCTGGAAAAAAGCATCACAATAATTTGACTAATGACAAATATTCTTTGAGAAGTACTTTAGTGTGACGTATGAGAAAGCGATATCAGTTTAATCATGTTTATGAACTGCTGCCACTGGTAATTCTGCATATTGTCAATCACCTGCACTCAAAAAAATGATTTTAGCTCTTTGTCCAATTTCATTAATTAAAATGAGCATATACGACACAACCCTTCATAGAAATGATTCCAGCTTAATTTCATTAAATGTAATCAATGTAATTTTTTAAAAATTTGTTTTACCCAATTTTTTTTTAATTGAGTCAACATGAATATTTTTCGTTCGTCTTAACCGGACGTCACTCAAAAAATGAATTTTGGCCTCTTGTTAAAATAATTAATTAAAATAAGCAAAAGTAACACGATTGTTTAATATTGTCACAACTTCATTTAATTGTGTTCAATCAACCTAATTCATTTGTGTGAAAACTACATGAATCATTGTTGTTGACATCTAACTGGGCAGTGGATCTGTAGTTCCCAGCATGCTTTGCAAGGGACTGCATTAAGAGGGTCAATTTAGGGAAAAAGTGTTATTTTATGTGTTTTTCAGTAAATGGAAAGATGCTGTTAGTTAATGTTAGTGTTTAATGTTCAGTTATGTTAGAAGCTTAGAGGACTTTCTGTAATGTTTTTGAATTTTGTGGTTACCATTATGCAGAAGAGTGGTGACTGTGTTTAGGCTGTGAGCTCAATATTACACTATATATGTATTAAACATCATGTTCAGACTGAGGGCACTCAGTATACACTATGTGTAAACCTCACTCGCATACCTGCACAAGTAATATAATATTACTATGTAAAAAATGGTTTTAATTCAATTGAACACTAGTAGTGTATATCATTAGAGTCAAATTAACTAAAATTATAATGTTGGTGATTTAAGGCAGGACAAAACTAAATGTGGTTAACCTGACAAAACTTTATCTAGCAGAAATAAATTTTGTTGGAAAAATGTAATTCAATTTCGTGGAAAACCTTTCCTTAATTTAATTAAGTTTTTAATTATTTTTTTAATCTTTTGATAATTTTTTTGAGTGTGATATGGATCATTTAAAATTCCTCACTTTGTCAATATTCAGTACAGATTCTGTGTTGGTAAATGGCATAATAATTAAAAGCTTGGCAATTTTGTTTCAACATTCTTAATGCAATCTGATCTGTATTTGACTTTAACCCTGTAAAGCCGGACATATGAAATTGTGTAAAAAAAAAAAAAAACTTTCAGTTTATTGAACCTTTAGACAAAACCTTAAAAGAAAAGTCAGATGAAATTCTGACAGCTTGTAATTTAAATATGATCTTTATAACTGTCTACAGACATACATAAAGCAGTCAATTAAAACATACTACTTACATAAAATGCATATATAAATATCAGTTGTCACTCTATCTTCAAATAGCCTAATATGTCTTAAGATGGTATTTAAATGCTTAGCTTTATTATCAAAGCGCTGTATTTTTTTAGTGTAGAGGGCAAATATAACACAATGCAATATATTGATGATTGAGAGATGAACAAATAACCGTTCCTAATTTGATACACACATTTTAACGTGATTTTCTTAAAAAAAAAGAAAAAAAGATGGATAATCAAGTAAACATTGCTTCAGTCCAGTAATTTTCATTAGCTAATAACACTATAAAAGTGATTCTCATGTTTACTTTATAAAAATGTATAAATAATATATGAATCATACTGCAGAAGACATGCATGTGGTAGATTGTTCAACAGGGTTTTCAGCAAAGTTTTGATCATGTTGATCATTTAGAGGCCTTAGAAACTTGCATATCAAATAGGATACAGTAGGCATTATGCATGCATTACCTTATCATGGTCATATCATCCTCAGCTCATAAAACAAAACTTTTAAAACAGTGTTTAAGAATTCATTAGCTCTTCATTTTGTTTTCTTGTTTGTGTGTTGTGTTCTGTCATTCTGAACATGTCCTCTCTTCATTTGCATTGTTGATTCTCACTAATATCGGGTATAATGTCAGGGGTCATTCTATGAAACAGTTGCTAGAAAATATAATTCCAAATGTTATTATGTGAATATTTCTTTATGAGCGAACAAATCATTGTTACATTTATATGTTAAAGGTATAGCAGAGGATGTTTTACTTCCTGGTGGGTAGTCTAAACTATTGATCCTCCTAATTGTCAATCATTCTGGTGAATCAATCAAACTTTTCAAAAAGTGGAGAGGGCGGGTCTTATCTAAAATTTGGAAAGATCCTCCGCTATACCTTTAATATATTTTGGAATGTACTTTCAGAAAGGTGTTTAATTTGACTTTTCAATTCTCCTCAGAAAGAGAATATGCTGCTAATATTTCGATGCAGTGTCAGGGTTTCACCAGTAGAGCACGCCATAACATTTTTTTTTTGGACACGGTGAAGTGAAGTGACTGCCCTGAAAGAGGAAAATAAAGTTTAAACTATAAGATCTGACCTCAATAAATAAGATTTTAAGTATTAGACGTAAAAAAATGTCCAACCCTGACACAATTTGTTCAGATTGATTACAGTTATTATAGGACACACATAAACTCTTTTGTTTGACATTTGCAGGGACACATATGACTCAACACACATCTGAAAACAAAACTGCTTATGTCACACCTCAGGAATGTGTGCTGCTTTCTTTTCTATTTTTAGAGCCCAGTTGTATTTGTGGTCCTAGGGTGGTTTGACATCTATTTTTTTCAATGAACTCGCACAGGTTTATAGGATGCAGGTGCTCAACACAGGAGATCCCATGGGACCCTATTGGATGCCAGGCTGCAGTTTGCTGACATCACCTGTCGCCATCTTCCCTTTGGGCTCCGGCGGAGGGTGGAAATGTTTCCATTGATCCAAAGCTGCTGTTGTTGACATCATCTCTGGGATTTCCAAAGTAGCGTTTTCTATACACACACATAGGCTATAGCCTATATGTATTCATACAGAAGCTTTTTTTTTATTTATTTATTTTTTATACTTTGGCAAATTTAAATACTATATGATTGCAGCTGCCAATAAGAGTAGCTGTAGTTTTGGTACTCTCAGCTGCGTTTAACACTATTTACCATTTAAAATCTTTGACGTTTGTACAAAAGTGGCAAGGAACATGCGCCTAAAATTGCCAGTGCCACAGCATTTTTAATTGTGTAATTACAAATAAAAAGTAGCTGTAAAGTAATAAAGGACATTATGGTAACGCCAAAATTGGTCAGATATGGAGTGACATGAATATGCTAGTCTAGTAAAGAGTTCAACAATATTATTGATCTGCCTGCATTGACACCATTGTATGAGAACTGAACTGAGCTGGACGATGACATCACGGTTTTCTCCAGAGCTGCTGTACAGCCAAAACAAACTTTGTCGCACTAGTTTCCTGTTTATCACTGTAAAGCTGCTTTGAAACAATCTGTATTGCAAAAAGCGCTATATAAATAAAGGTGACTTGACTTATCTCTAGCATCAGTAGGCCAATTAACTAATTATATCATCTTGAAGGTGAACTAATGAATAGAAACATTCAAACATCAAATTTAATAATCACTGGTGTGCCTCAAGGTTCAGTGCTTGGTCATCTTCTTTTCTGCATCTACACAACCTCACTGGGCACAATCATAAAGGCACATGGCTTCTCCTACCACTGCTATGCAGACTTAGGGCGTGTCCGAATCCAGTTTCTCTGCTAGTTTAACGACGGGAGATGAGACTCCGATTGGTCTGATTGGTCATGGTCTAAAAGGTCATGGCCTATTCTCTTAATGAGTCATGGGTGTGTTTTGGGATTTACGCGCGTTAAACCAATCAGAGTCTCATCTCCCATTCCCTTTAAATGCCAGTTGCGCTCATTTACATGACGGAATTTGATAGTGGAAAGACCGAACGCGTCTCCAGAGCGCAAACGGATCTGCTCGTGCACGAGGTAAAAGTGCGCAAACACATCATCTACGGGACAAGCCGGATTCCACCATATTTTTATGTACACCAAAGTAATCTTTTACATTGTAATCCTTTTATTTTAAATATGTGGCATGTTTGTGTGCTGCTGTGCATCCCTGTGTTTAATAAGCAGAGTGTATGCGCGTTGTGGACCCGCCTATAGGCGCATATTAATAACGTGCTTTTTAAATAACAAAAAAATAAATATTGCACCATTGACTTTAGACCAGGTTTCAGTTGGTCAATGGCGAAGTCTATTCTGTTGCCTCAAAATAGCAGCGCGCCAACAATGCGCCTGAACCCTATGGCCTGAACACACCTCGTTTTCAGACCAGCACGCCCATGGGCGCACAAATGGGCGCAAATGCATTTGCTATTTAAACAACGCGGCGCAGGACGTGAAAATGATAACTGCGTCGGGCTGAAACTTACAAAAAACACTTGCATTGCTCTTGGCGCTGCATTGCGCCGGGTGTAAGATATAGGGCCCACTGTCTCAGTTCGTATCTCTGCCTGCCTTTCAGTCAACTTTGCTTGGATGAAGGAGCGTCATCTGCAGCTCAACCTTGCGAAAACAGAGCTCCTTGTAATCCCTGCAAACCCATCAGTTGACCACAACATCACTGTGCAACTGGGGTCCACAACACTAACCATCCAGGACAGCAAGGAAACCGGGGGAAGTGTTTGAAGACCAGCAGAGTTTTTTCACCCACATCTCAAGCAGATTTGCGCTCAATAACATTAGGAAAATGATACCCTTTCTGTCAGAATATGCAACATAGCTACTCGTCCAAAAGCTTGTAATTTCAAGACTGGAATACTGCAATGCTCTACAAGCGGACCTTCCAACCAGCACGACTAAGCCTCTCAGCTCATCTAGTCTTCAATCAGCCTAAGAGAAATCATGTCACTCCCCTCCTGATCTCAGTTCTAACTCTGGCTTTCAGGACAAACCACTAGAATAGCTCCCCCTATGTTTCAACCCACTACTATAAAATGTATGCTCCCTCCCACCAGCTCAGGTCACTGAATGAGAGACGTCTTGTTGTTCCCTCACAACGAGGCAAAGAGTCACTCTCCAAAACCTTCACTCTCTCTCGGTTCCTCTCTGGTGGAATGAGCTGCCAACCACCACCCGAACTGCTGAGATCATCACATCTTTTAAGAAGCGGATGAAGACACACTTCTTCCACAAGCACTTAATGACCTCACACTCTTAAACCAATGCACACAAAAAAATATGCATTTCTTCTCTTCTCCAGCTGGTTTCCTAATGCAGTTGTCTAATAAACCTGGCATTGTGTACTACGACTGTTGGCTCTTTGATGAATGCTTTGCTCTTCTTCTGTAAGTCGCTCTGGATAAAAGCGTCTGCTAAATGTATAAATGTAAATAATTTATCATCTAAATAAGCAGGGAATATTACTGTAGGATACTATACACTGATATATTCATTCCTTATTTTTTATTTTGATACTATTATCATTTATAGCATTTATTAATATTTTGAATTCACTTTTATTTTTTTTGTTATTTTCTATTTATATTTATTTTCTATATAGCTTTTATCATTTTATTTTTTTAATACATTTATTTAATTACATTTTTATTTCAGTTTTAGTTTAGTACTTCAACTTCAACTTATTTCAGTTAGTTGGTTAGTTAAAAACTTTTTTTTCATATAATATTTTATATTTTACTAATAAAATATTTTATTTAAGTTTTAATTTAATTTATGATCTTTTAAAATAGTTTTAAAAACTATATATTTTTAGTTAATAACAACACTGTTTCAAGTACTCTTTGAATTAGAAGTGTGACTGTCTTTTACAGGTATCCTAAACGGTAAGATCTCTGAATACTGTGGTCAGGGCAAAACAGGCAGAGATTTTCTTACAGAATCTTCCTTATAAATCATAGATTGGACTGAATATCTGTATAGGCAAAAGTCTTAGATTATTGCCAATGTGTCTTATAGTTCAATAAAGCAGCCTGCTGTACCAGTGCATTTGAAAATAATCTAATTAGCTTTAAAAAAAAATACTTTATTCATTAAACTGATTATATTTATCTAGATCATTGAGACTGCTAATTGCTTTGCCAGTTCCTTCCTTCTGGTTCAAATTTGACATAATAATCTGTCTACCTTGAAGCATGATGTCATGCAATCTTACAACCATGATGTCACTTCTGATTCGTCTCCGGTTGTGCTCATTCATCTGGGGACTCATTCTTCTTGTTAGGTGAATCACGCACTGCTCTACACACATCTAAAGTTTAAACACAGGAGAATGACAAGTTAAAACTTTCTGGACCAGTTAGAGCCCAAATATGATGTTGTAAATGATAAATGTGTGATATATAGATTGTAAAATGGCTCAAAACTAAAATTAGACATAAAATAGGTTGCAGCTAAAAAGACATGGTAACACTTTATTTTACAGTGTCCTTGTTATAATGTAATTATACATTTAAGTACTCAGTAATATTAAGCAACTACATGTACTTAGGGTTAGGGTATGGATTTGGTTGAGGGTTAGTTGCATGTAATTATGCATAATTTACTGTTATTACTATGGTAAGTGCATGTAACATATGTAACAAGGACACTGTAAAATAAAGTGTTACCAAATAAAAAAGTAGCCAAAGACATTAACAAGTTGTTGTTTTTTCCTGAGAGAACCAATGTAAACAACCAAACTGACAGATGTCGAACAGGAGCTACGCAAATATTAGGAGTGAATCTTAGCAAACACAGTTGCAGTAATACAAATATGTGTGAACAAACACATAAGTATGAATTTTACCCCCAGAGCAAAAAGTGTGTTAATGAAGGCCTGTTTGTCACACTAAATACTTCTTAACATGAGCAGACCGGCAGCAACAACATCATGTTTGGCTAGCATTTGGATGACTGACAGAAGCCTAACCACACCCTGTTTTAGCAATTGTGGTTTGTTACTAGGAGTCCACGTTGCTGCTCGGCCAATCAGGTTGAAGAGAAGTTGACCTTCTGCTGTGGGTGTATCCCTTCAGGGCAAAAGAGAGCAGCCGCAAAAACATATGAATGACTGAGAGATCGTCATGAGCAGCCAATGAGGACGCAGCACGGATCTAACCAATCACAGTTGCTTTCTGTTCTTCCGGACAGTTACCAAGTCACTGTTACTGCCTGAGTAAGCTGGGGCTGCCTGCTATTGGTTGAAAGTGCAGAAAACTCAGCGCCTGATTGGCTGAATTAACACACACCGTTGCTAGGGAGCTGCACCAATCACAGAGAGGCAGAAGTCAGCTGTTTGGTTTCTAGGCAGGATTTACTCACTGAGATGTTTTGGCGGGAGAGCGGGGAGGAAGGAGGGGGCTGTAGGGTGAAGTGGAGCATGTGATGTGTTTGTATGTGTGTGTGTTTTGCGCTTCCTCTTGTAGGATCTTTCTGATGCAACATGCAGTTGTGAGGGAGGTGTCTCCAGGGCCTCTTGTGAGTTTTTTTTTTTTAACAGGTCTTTACTATGAAACAAGAACCAATGATGTAGCTGTTGCCACGGAGGCAGCGCCAGCGTTTGTTTTGCCTCGCTCTCATCTCTCGTACTTCCCCATCCACAGTTACCGTAGAAACAGAGTCACTTTGAGTCTATTTCAATCCTCTTCCTCTAGTCAGTGATTTGTCTCTACCTTATCCTCATCTGAAACCATCCCCGCATTTCAGCAAAATGAAATCCCTGCCAGCAATGTGTTGTCCTGCACTGACTAATGAAGTTTGCACGCGGGCTTAAAACAATCAGACAGGCTTGTATAAAGCTTACACACTATAAACTAAAAGTTCCTTACATGTTAATCAGCACATTCTTTTTTAGAGTTTTCTAGAACAGTAATTAATCTTTAAATTAGCCATTGCGATCTCAAGGTTGAGATGCGCAGCAACAGTGTGTGCAGGAATGCTGAGCCCAACGGCTGTCGGAAAGGATGATGTCATTGCAAGTGAGTGAGAACAGGAAGACTGTAATATTCAGGTGACTCACTGCCCATTTACAACAAGTGCACTTCAACTGTGCACTTAAATTCTGGCTTAGGCAGAAAATATGCATACACAAAAATGTAGAAAATGGAAAAGTGTACAAACTGATCACAATAATAACTTGTAAGGTTGACAGATATCAAGGTCAGTGTATATGTCCAGTCCACTACAAAACAACAAAAGAAAAACAACAAGCTTTCCAGTGGATATTGAAGATTTGCATGGACAACAAAATCTAATTAAATTTTGAGACAAGTATTCCTCAATCCATGAAGTTCTTTCTTTCATTGAAAAAACAAAAAGTGAATATATTTATGTCTACTCAATAAATAAAGCGGGATTTGGTCTCGGGTGTGGGAGGCGCACGTGCTAACAAGGACAATAAAGACAGCAGCCTCTAGCATCAGAAGCTAGCGTGCGCCTGTTGAGGCCAGGGTAGTGAGGTTTACACGCACAGCTCTTACTAGCCTACATCAGTTAAACTAACCACCCTAATCCTCACTCCCATCAGGGTCACGGCACCAATTGAAACCGGTCCTTCTCGAACCGCTCCGAGCGGGATTTGAATCACCGTGTCTGGCGTGGGAGGCGGGTGCACTAACAAGGACGCAAAACACAGCAGCCTCTAGCGTCAGTCGCTAGCGCGCCTCTTGAGGCCAGGGTAGTGAGGTTTACACGTACAGCTCTTACTGGCCTACGTCTGTTACATGCATACACACACACACACACACATATATATATATATAGCATATATATGTATATACTCACACATACAGTGTTAGGGTAATGCATTACAAGTAATGCTAAGGTAATCAGATTACTCTTTTCAAGAAACGAGTAAAGTATAGTATTATGTAGTAAGATTCAGAGGTTTTTACCTATTTTTTTCAAGAAAGAAAGATTTTTACAGTAAGATTTTTTTATTTATTGCAAAACAAACAAGCAAGCCCAGCCCAGATGAAGAAAAGTAGCGCAAAAGTAATGTAATGCATTACTTTCCATAAAAAGTTACGGAATTAGTAACTTTTTTATGGAGTAACGTAATATTGCAACTCATTACTTTTTAAAAGTAACTTTCCCAACACTGGCCTGGAGTGGCCATTGGGAGAACTGGGAAAATTCCTGGTGGCCCGCTCATTAATTGGGCCGGTAGTACAACTTTTAGTACCACAACATTAAGTCAGTTTCATAAGGGATGCGGAAAGCGCAAGTCTCTAGAAAGCATACTCCATACTTCACACACACGAAAAGTGTGTTACATTATTAATAATTGTTAATAATTTATGCTATGCATTAAAAAGTGTCATTTTTTAGATGAGCATAATCTTAATTTATATGACTTTTTAATTAGTATATTTTTCAGGTGTGCTTGTCAATAAGTTTGATGGTAGAATGTTTGCTTAAAAATTTTAGTATGCTTTTTTGTTATTTATCTGTATATAAGACACAGGGGGTGGTCTTGGGCATTAAAATCCCAGCATTGGAAGCATTGTGTAAACTATTAAGAATATACTTTATATAGGCTACTCTCAATAGTTTACACAATGCTTCCCGGAAGTACGCAATCTGTCATGTGATTGATAACTTGCACAGCAAAAAGTATGTAATTTCAAGCATTAACAAATCCTCCAAAAATATTCTTTAGCTGTTAAACATCTGCAGTAATATAAATGAAATAGTCTACTAGCAATTTCCAGTTGGGAAACGTTTCGTCACAATAAGGCTGTCAATGGAAGCACGCTTTTCTCAAATTTGTATTAGTTTAAACACTTTAAAGTTATTCAATAAATCAACATCAAAAGCGGCATTAAATCGTTTTTTTTTTTACACAACCACTAATCTCAAAAGTTTGAATGGTTTAATGTGATAAAATTGCTGAAATGCTCCGTTTAGACATAAAAAGAGAGACTGACAGTCAACACACAAACCCTAAACTGACCTTTTCCCTCGGGCACCAACAACACACCGACTCCCGCCTCTTTGGGCTAATTATCATATCATGTTACGTCACCCGAGATGGGCGGGACTTTCGCCGCGCTCGTGTCCGATACAAACAACTCGAGCGGAGGGCGCAGAATGAAAACGGAGCGAGTCTGTGTTAGTAAATACAATCAGAGTGAAGACGGAATAAAAGAGCTCTGACACAAAAAGCGGAATAAAAACAGCACTGACAGACACATTCAAGCGCTGGCGGTGAGTGTCTCCTGTTTCTGTCTCATTTGCTCCAGTTTCATTCTATAGTTTGGGATTTTGGAGGTTTGCTCTATTGAAAGAAGAACTGAAGTGACTGTTTTTGTCAGTAAAAAAAAAAAAAAAAAAAAAAAAGTTTCAGTGTTTTGATCTGTGAAAGAAAGTGTTGAATTACAGAATAAAGATCATAATCTAATACAATGAAATATTCCCAATATGATGGTCTGATTCAGATGACCATCTTAACTTTAAAAAATCTGAAATATCAAAGAGTGACATTCACATTAAGTTTCATGGTTTCGTGATGCTTTCAGTTTTGGCATTACCTTATGGTATATGTTTTATTTTGGTTTGTATTCCCTGCTGAAAACAACACCTTAACCCAGCCTAGAATGGTTTTCTAAATAATTGGAGGGATTGATGATGGTCTTCAATTGTTTTTCAGCCCAACCCCCCCAAATCCCCCCAAATCCCCCCTAAAACCAGCCAACAGACCAGGCTAACCAAGCAAAGACCAGCAAACCTTATTGGGCTGGTTCACAGCAGGGATTAAGAGTGTTATTCACATTGATATTTATCTGTCCATGTGATAATCAATCTATTAACACAATTATAATTTAAAAAATATAAAATATCTGGGTTTTTATTTAATTATTTGTCTTTTTGACTTCAGACTTCATGCACTGCAAACAAAGTACACATCTATGCATTTCTGAAAACTCTTAATTCTTTGTCAATTTGACCAATTTCACTGTAACTGCATCTGTACCTTATCTCTCAACTGATCAAATTATTCATGAACAAGTCATAAACAGACTTGTTATGATGGTACAGATTTGAAATGTATTGTTTTCTGGGAAAACTCTTTTTGAGCACAAGCCTTAAACTTCCTCTCATTTCTATGAGGCTCCTTTGAAATGTTGCCAGTTGACGTTTTAGCGGTTTGGGTTGTGACTATCTTAGTCATCTCACTACACTTTGATGCCAGAAGTTGCACTTTTGTGCTGATCAACTGTCTGACCGTAATGATTCATTGTTAAACCAAATAAAATGCACGTAATAACTAAAACCTATTTAGATCAGGCGTGTTTGGTTGTTCTTGTGAACGTGGGTGAGCTCTCTGTGAGATTCAGTGTTTGCATAAGGCCAAGTGTTCCTAAAATGCACTGGAGAGGAGAGGGAGGAAAAACAATGCTCTAAATGCAAATGATAAAAGGCTTAGTTAATATGATAACTGTACATGGTTTGGGTTAGAAAACAAATAAGCTTATCAGCTTTTAAAAGGGAAGATAAATCGCCATGTTTTATGTTCTTTATGTCCAAAACTGTGCGTCCAATCAAATTCATCTGACACTTAGTAGTAAACCAATAAATAAACAATATATTTAAATGTTTTATTTTGTTTACTTTTGTAACGAATTAACATTTTTGCCATTGTGTTTGGTCTCCACTTAATATCCAATGTTAAATATGGGTTCTGAAGCAAAACCACTGCACTAGAAAGAAAAACTTTTTTGAGGCCCTGTGTAATATACGGGAAAAAACAAACAGCATGTGAATGCCATTATGGCACTGAGTGACAGTCTGTGTTATATTTCATGGCAGATTTGCTGACTCCGCCGATGGATGATGAGGAGGAGGAACAGCTTCCTCGCTGCTGTGAAACACCACTAAGAATCAAGAGCTCAGAGAACGGAGACGCCCACCGTCGAGCGGTTAACAGACACACACGCTTTGAAGACAGATCCACGCAGACACTGAGCTCTGTCCTGAATTCAGTGAGAGTCGGAGATATGGCACCGTTCCAGGGTTCAGGGAGAGACACATCATCGCCCTGTGGAGCTGTGGATGCCAGGACTGCATTCAGAGCTCACTGTAGATCCAGGGGCCTTGCGTCACTTTCTATGGCCTCTGGGGCTCCAGGGCCAAGAGCACTTTTTCATGGTAGGGATACATAATATGCATCATAGCATTATATGATTATATCATATGATTATGAGATTGTATTATGGCCAAACACAAATTGAACCTCGTTCACATTATAGTGCCAGAACTATTCCCCCCCCCCATTTCTTTATATGTATATATTTATTAGGGATGCACAGATATGCAAATTTTGTCCGATACCGATAACCGATAATTCTTTATATTTGAATGCCGTTAACCAATATATTGGCCGATAAATCCTAAATTTTTTATAATTTTTGAGAGCCTGATTACAAAAACAAAAGTCTCACCATTAAAGCCATGTCCCAAGCACGAAATTATAATGATGTTTTCATTATAATTTTATGTCGCCAATATGACAGATTTGTGCTGAATTTGATTTGAACAGATTTGAAGTGATTCCAGTCATATTTCAAGCAATTCAAAACCATCATGGTGAACAGTGCACATCTGAAGTGTCTAAACTGAAGGAAATAATACATTATTTATCACTTTAATATATCGGCCAAATATTATTTTCGGGCCGATAACAATAACGATAAAAAAACCCTATGTAGGCCGATACCGATATATCGTGCATCCCTATATACATAATATAATATAATATAATATAATATAATAAAATACAGAGAAATTACATAGAAAACGAATTAAATTTGATTAGAAAAACAGATAAATTAGATAACTTTATGATTAGATAAGAGAGAATTTTTTTAATAATAAATAAAAAACTATACCGAATGCCAAAGTACTAAACTGTATTAAAGATGTTGATTTTCATTCTTAAATATTTTATATAATAATATAATATAGCCATAATAATTATTATTATATCACTATACAATAATAATATAAATATGGCTTTTCTCTTGAAGGAAATGCTGGATTTCGTGCACATTTCCCCGCGCTGTTCGAACCTGTCCCGGATGGCGTACAAAACGTCGAAGAAAGGGAGGCCGACGAAGGGAGACCAGAAGAAAAAGAAGACGAACGTGACGTGGGAATTAGCGTGGAGATTCAGATTGGACGTAAATTGCGTGAAATGGGGGATCAGTTTCAGCAGGAACATCTTCAGCTGGTAAGAGTGATTTCAGATCATACTAGTCAAGTTTCCTTTCCTCACGGCCGATGTGAATCAAATGGCTAAAAGAGTTGCACAGGTGTGTGACAGTCAGTGGTTTCATTGCAGTGGTTTGTCACAGTGTGCAATGACACCATCGTCTGTTGTTATTTCAATACCGCTCATGCAAATGCTCAGTGGGAGCAATGACATCATTATTGGTTTGCTCATCCTGTTTACTCAAGTTCTCTTAGATTTTATCAATTTTACTTAAAACGATGAATACATACATATACATGTACAGTACACCAATAACCTTTCAGTAATGATGGAAGAGTTTAATTACTAGATTATGTCTATATAGCAAACTTATTTATAAAGGCTGCATGACTATTGAAACATTATTATTTGGTTTTAATTAAGGTTTGTGGTAAAATCTGATTAAAGTGTTTATCTGGGTAAGTAAATAAATAAGAACAATATGGGAGATACATGTAAAAAAGTTTTGTAAATTAACTTTTTATAATATAATTTTGAGAAGTGCCACATTTGATCATGTAAATATGCCCATCGGAGAATTTTTTTTACAATGGTTTTGTTGTAGATGTATTTTAAAAAGTACATTTAAATTACAAACAGCAGATGAAGAAAACTTGGTCTTGTTTAATAATATGTGACTTTTTGTTTTTAGAGGTAAACATTTTCTATGTGTGAGACTTATCTAAGTTAACATTTATCCAAAGTGACTTTTACATTTATAAGAGAGGCATATTAACTCACACCCTCTACATGATTTTAGATTTATCAAGGGTTTGAAAGTTGGCAAGTTCATCATCTACCCAGGCTGGCTGTAGTTTGTGTGTGAGCTCAGAAAGAGGATGTGAAGTGTGTTTATACGGCAGGCTAAATTTAGACAGACTAAAACTCCACGTCAGCGGACATGTGACCACAATCTCAAATGTAACACCTTCTTTAGTAACACTGTATGTGTGTGTGTTAAATGCTGAGCCGCTAAAACTGAGATGTCTTAATGATCATGCAGATTGTACGCTTTATAGACCAAGGAAATGCCGTCATGAGCTCAGATACTATCAAAAAGCTGAAACTTCAAGTTCTCACAGATGGCCTGAAGGGCAGTTGAATAACTTAAAAACTTGAAAGATAACAATACAATTAAAAATAAATGGGTCAGAATAATTTAAATCTAAATTACAGCTTTGCTAACTCTTTTACATCTAGCATGCCTTCAGTAAGAGTAGTCGCTTATGCAACATACTGCAATAGTCAAGGCTGAACTACAACACCGACTTACAACACAGATGGTCTGACTGCTGATTGGCTGCTTTAACTGTCCATCAGGGGGATTTAGAGGGAAGGGGAGGAGTTTGAAGTGAAGCTTGAGGCCACAGCGCCATCTCATGGCAGATACCTGCAATTTAAAAACAAACATGAAATCAACATTGCCCCTATTTACTTTAGTTCACCCAAAAATGAAAATGTTGTCATTATTTACTCACCCTCAAGTTGTTTACAACCTGTATGAGTATCTATCTTCTCCTGAACACAACAGAAGATAGCTTGAAGAATGTTCAGTTGATGGTAGCCACTGTTATTAATGGCTACCGTCATGTATTTGATTACCTACATTCTTCAAAATATCTTCTTTTGTGTTCAACAGAAGAAAGAAACTAAAACAGGTTTGGAACAACTTGAGGGCGAGTAAATGATGACAACATTTTCATTTTTGGGTGAACTATCCCTTTAATAGACACTCCTGGTCTTATTGTGCATTATTTATTTAAAACAACTTTCCTTTTTGACTGACAGGGAAAATTAAGTCATTGTTTTAGGCAACTGATGTAAGCAATGCAGCCTTCACTTAGAAATATGTCAAATTATTGAAGAAAAATGGGTTATGAATGTCAATTCAGTTGTTATATTTCACCTACAATAGATACTTCACCTGATGAATAATCATTTTTGTTTTATTTTTGTGCAGTTCACTCACAGGGGCCAGATGGGTTTGTTCCAGCTAGTGACATCGATCTACAACTTCCTTTTTCCTCAAGAAGGAGCCCAAAATGCAAGAGCCCAGAGATGAGAGGCCACAGCCCAACTGTTAAGGACCCAAATGAGTTTTACACAGCACTGTAAGATCGCAGATATGGATTTATGTGGCTCAAAAACTGTTTTGGAAAGAAGGTTGCCGCTGGTCAGAGACTTCCCTCCTTTTCCCGAAGAAGCCATTCTCAAAATGGAGCATTGGAGTAAATTTTCTGCAGGTTGCATATCAATATAAATATAAAGATATTCATATTCTGCCTTATGTTTTCCAAACCTACGTTCACATATGAGCGGATCTCAGCGCAGTGAATGCCTTAATAAAACCCTCAGAAGAAGGAAGAACTGCTTTACTAGGCAACGAGCTGTGAGAATACTCAAGGTCCACACTTATGTGTGCGTTTGAGTATTTGTGCTGACTTTAATACAACTTCTGAACTCTGACGCATCCCAGAACCGAATCTTGATCTTTCCCTGCTGGTGTATCACGGAAAGTGCTTGATTCACTGCTGTTATCAGTGTTATTGGGACACAGTTGAAGGACAGAACAGATGTGACGATACGTAATCCAGAGGCCAGTAACATGCTTCAGAAAGAACTGACAAAGTTTTGTTTAAATGCAGAAAAACAACTTGAACATCAGGTTGTACTACCTGTATATCAATAATGAGCCATTTCTGAGAACAAGAAGAAGACAGATATGATTTTTGTGATTTTAAAATGCTGAAGAGGATCATGTTTTCTCATTAAGAGAGAATGTACCACAAAATCAATTTTCCAATTTTACCTTTTCTGAAATATTAGTTTGCCTTAATGAATTAATCCTGCTGTTCTGCTGTCATGTATCACAGACATTGCATAATGACATGATTTCTCTCAGGCACTGAAGTATTACTTTATATATCAGTGTTTAAAGCATCTCAATAGAAATTGGTGATTATCAAAATGTGCTCAAAGAGCAATACACCAAATCATCTTTTACAGTTCAACTCAAGCGATAAATGCAATCAATAATATCTAACAAATATACAAGTTACATAATGAGAATTAATCAAAGCTCTAGGAAGAGTTGTGTTAGTATGTATATCATTCAATAGTTATTATAAAGAGGTTTTTATAACTGTTAATGTCTTAAGAGGGAAAGTGTCCTATAGATAGCAAAAACATGCTTTAATTAGAGGGATAGTTCACCCTAAAAGTAAAATTACGTCATCACTTACTCACCCTCATGTCATTCCGAACATTCCTGTGTAATTTTCTTTCTTCGTCGCTAAAATGTTATCGATTTTTCGGCAGGGCAGCGCCAGTGGCGCGAATAAAAACATTCTGTGAGGGATTGAACAAACAACGAAAAATCTTATGAAAATTACATATAGGACTTTTATATAGTGCATGCCAAAACTCGTTTCATCCGCGTAACATTCTATACGACGCCTGCCCGGGTTTGTAGCCTATATGATGACAGATTTTGCATTTTTAAGTGAACTGTCCCTTTAAGGTTAAGGACAATAATGAACTCAGAGGTGTGTTCGATTTAGAGCGGCGCTGTCAGAGCGATCGGTGTATGACATCAAGTTACCGCGAGAGAGATTCGAAAGCTATTTGAAATTCGAATCGCTCTCGCGGTACTTTGATGTCGGTCTGACTGCACAGCGCCGCTTCAAGTCCAACACACCTGTAGATTTCTACAGAAATGTCCAGTGAGACGGCCAGATCGCATCACGTGACTGGCTCATGATCTGGCGCTGATATGAATATTTAAGAGTTTGTATATGGTGTGCGATAAAGCGGGGGAATTTATTTTATATATTTGTAAACCCCTATTGTAAAGTAAAAATATAAATATAAGATAAATAATTTAAGTTATAAAGATAGATATCGTTCCATTGCTGGTTTCTTAAACGCTTTCTTTCGTGGTACAATCTACTGAGGTGCCTGTACTTTGCGGTTTACAATTTAACATGGTTTGCTTGTGCATTATCGATAGATTTTATAACGTAATGTCGTCAGTATAGTGTTGGAGACCATGAAGACGGTGTGAAAAGACTGTCAGAGTCCACAAATCCACATGATTCCTCTGCAATTATTCCGATTTCAGACCATTTTATTTCCTCACCACATTCCACGGAGGTGATGTTCCAGTGCTGTGATGTATTGTTGTTCTTCTGACAGGTGTGCCTCAAATGCTTGTGTATTGGGAACGATGACACTTGCAGACAATCAAACAGCTGAAGGTGCCTTAGAACAGCAGGCCAATTGAGGACTTGATGTTACCAACACACTGGGCTTCAGTCACGAGCACCCAAACAAACACGTGAACACACAAGAGAACACGTATTGCAGTTGGATGAGTAAATACCTCCACACAAACCACAGGGAGCTCAGACTATCAAAGAGAACAGGCTGCGACTGCTGCCTCATTTATCTGAAATGCCCTTTCAAATGCACTTGTCGTCAAATGAGTAAAATATGTTAAGCTGTTTTTACTTTGTTTGGAATGTGTACGGGACGTTACTGCTGGTTCTTTTTTAATTTTGTTACTTAAAATAATTATACAGTTTGATAAATATATGAAATGCTGTTATAAAATTGTGAAATAAGATGTCTTTTTTACATATATATGCTGTCATATAAATGCTGACACTTTTTCTGCAATGTTTACTGCATTAAAGTATTTATGAATACTCATTTGAGAGCTCTATTTGTGATTATATATATACATATATAAACATTCTGCTACAAATGTTTTAATTTTTAAAAACAAATAATATAACAGAAAAGTGCTTTAGATGTTAGAGTTGTTTTATTCATTACAATTAGTTCAGATGAACTTAACAGAACTTTAAATATAGGGTCAAAATACAAAACAACTGTATAAAAATATTGAAACATTTTTCAATACATATTACTGCAGATGGAAACCAACATTGCATATTTAGCTGTTCTTCGGTTTCTATCTACAATTCAGTTCCTATTCCTATTTCAAATAATACTGAAACATTCCTCACTCCAATAGGTTTCATTGAAGAATTTGTCCTATATTCCATAAAAAAAAAATGTGCAAGAATTTTTTTTTTTTACATTAATAATTTAAATTGAAAATAGAAATATGATAAACTAATTTAAAATTAGAATATGTCCTATTGAGATGATTAATCAATTAATGAACACCATATGAAAAACAAAAACAAAAAAACACTTAGTCCCTGGATGTTATAGACATTTGGCACAATCCAAATAAACAAAAATAATACATCCCGATTCAAATGTCACAAAATCATTTTTGAAGTCTCAGGCAAAATAAATTGAAATTCAAGGCTGGTTACAAACTATAAAACATAAACAGTGTCACAAAAAAAAAGTTAAATGCCACATGTTCCGTTTAATGATCACATTAGAGTTTGGCTTCAAAAGCTTGTGCTGGAGGTGTTTCCAAATGGCTCTAAAAACACAAAACACATCATTAGTAATAGATATCAGTGAAACGGCGCCCCCTGACGGCATTAAACCTTCTTGTCATGCACACATCTACTGGAGGACAGTTAGTGTGTCAGTGGATTAAATAAGGGTTAAATGTTAGTACAGACCAAACAACCAATCTATAGTTAAACACACACACATGAAACATTGTTTAGTATGCTTATTAACTTCTTTTTTTAAACTTCGAGAACTCAGGAAATGTCCTCATAATCCACGTTTACGTTGTAATACCAGTGTAATACCCATGTCATTATACAAATTTGTGTTCTCATAAATCATATCAACAAGCACACACACACAGACACAAAGCTCATGGGCGAAGTGTTTAGATAGAGAAGACAAAAATCATTAACATTGGACTCTGATTGGACACTGAGAATCAAAAGCACATCTGAATCACTTTATAAGCGATAATTAAAATGAAGCTATCAAGTGTGAATCAGACGGGCTAATCACATGTGCCGCCCATACCTGAACCACAGTGTGCAATAAAATCAGGCAGTGATTGATTGGTCACATGTGTGTGGATGGAAGGAGAGACGTCCCAGTGTGATCCTGAACGTATGACCTGCCCAACGCTGCCTGTACACACACATACACACACACACACACACACACACTGATCCATGAACAGATTTGAAGAGGACGGGGTGAGTAGAAATTGGGGAACAAAACAAGCAGAGAAACAGGTTGATTTATAAAAAAAAAAAAAAGTGGAAAAGAGAATGGCATATGTGGAAAATTGGAAAGGGAAAACAGGATAAGTAGAAAAGAGAGATGAGATGAGTGGAAGTTATGAATGAACCAAAGCAGAAAGAGGATGGAATGAGTGAAAAGAGGAAAGAGAATTTCACTACCACTGAAATTATGTGTGTGATGATGCTGAAAATCCAGCTTTGACATCACAGAAATACATAAAAAAAGATATATTCAAATAGAAAATGGTTATAGTTTACTGTAATATCATTACACATACATTACAGGGAAATTGGAGTGTGAATGGGATGCGTGAAACAAGGGAACATGATATAGCGTGTAAAGATGAGCAGGAGTGATAGTGAAGAACAGGACTGAAGTGTGTTTATAAGGGCTGGTATTTCCCACGTTTCATCCAATCACAGCGCTGGAATGTCAACACAATAAAAAGTTCAAAGAAACTGCTGGGTTCCTGCTGTGAACCTTTGAAACAAAAGCTAACAAACCAAACCGACCAACTAATAAATACATTTAACAGTCCGATTGAAAAGACTGGAGTTCAAGTTAAAACACAACAACACAGAAACATGAGGAAGAAACAACAGGAGTCACACGATATATCGGCCACCATATCGGTATCGGCAGATATATGTTCATTTTTAATGTTAACGTTATCGGCCCAATAAGAACATTTGACCGATATATTAAAGCGATAAATAATGGATTATTTCCTTTAGTTGAGACACTTCAGATGTGCACTGTTCGCCATGGTGGTTTTGAATTGCTTGAAATATGACTGGAATCACTTTGAAAAGGAAAATACAGTTAGTAGTTAATAGTTAAGTGCAACATGCGCAGCGCAAGTCATATAGGCGACATACAATTATAATGAGAACATCATTATAATTGTGTGATTGGGACATTACGAGACTTTGTTTTTGTAATCAGGCACTCAAAAATTATGTACAAATTTGGATTTAGATTTATCAGCCAATATATCGGTTATCGGCTTTCAAATATAACGATTTATCGGTTATCGGTATCGGCCAATATTTTCATATTGGTGCATCTTAGGGACATCCAGGGTACATGTTAGTGGCTGTAAACAGTTTTCTGCTGCATCAATCGGCCAAACAGGAAACACACATTTGCAGGAAACACAAAACATGAACTTATTCCTGGATGAGAAGGTCAGGTTAACCGTAATCTGCTTTCTATCTCAAATATATCTCATAAAATCTTGTGTAACTGTTTTGCAGGTTTGGTTTGATACTTACAGCTGCCAATGCTTGCTGGTTTGCCAACTGTCGGCGCAGATCGGACTTAATAAAGGCTGAGATAAAGAACAGAAACACGAGACACATTACGATGGCTTTAACATTCACATCTATCTACTGAGATGACTGACACATCCTGTGAGGTCTAGTCTATCTGAATTGTGTATATAAATGGATGAATCCCTCAAAGAACGTGTCAGGTTCATATTTAATTCCAAAAATCAACAGATTTGTTTTTAGCATTGCAAAATAATTAAATATTTCCTAACTTACAAATGCAATAAATACTGAATGGCCCTAAAATAGATGTAATTTTAATTAGGCAAAATATAATAATTTCCATGGGTGACACATCCATGATGATCCATCAATGGGTTTGGCTAAGTTTACGTGGAAGATAATTCTGGTTGGACTTTTGAGATATAAGTCATTGTTCAAAGAGAAAGCAAAAACTTTGTACCTGTACGCATCAATGTTATATGAAGGACTATATAATTTCTCCACATGAACTCTTATTGCCTGGAAAATGTGTTGAATATTAACTAAGAAGTCTTCAAATTATCCATAACAACAATCTGGATAACTGCAGCGAACATTATTATTGTAATTATATTAGATTGTATAATATAATTTTATAACATTTAAAACATGTGACAATTTGCCACCCTTGTCTTGAGAACACAGTTCATCTGACTAAAATCTACCTCAAATTTAATCTAATGGGACAGGCGAGTCACTGAAGGGGTACAGAGATCCGGTTCTGTGTTTGTACTCTGAAGGATTTTGGCCGTACCTGTCCCAAAACAATGTCGCTTATTCTATATTTACACAATCCAGTGTTTCTTCTGTGTGTTTAATAGCTCATATATTAACTGAAACATTAGAGGACATTGCAGCTTTCATAATGTCACTCATGCAGCATGAATGTTAATACAATGCTTTCCAAGAAGGAAAAGGATTTCACCGGGAATCAAAACGTTTGAAAGCAACTACAGTTCATAGGACCAAAATAAAAATACAAAGCAGTTCCTCAAGTGTGAACTCTGTACTGGGTTAAAGAGGAACAACTAGTCAGGTAGACGAGCATTGAGCGATCTGCACCTGTAATGAAGGTTCCTATCAGCAGGAAGGCACATAAGAAGAGATTTCCAGCCAGCGTATTGAACGAGTCCATAATTTTCCCCTGACAGATCGTAAATATGATCCCAAATACCTGCAGTAAGAAACACAATGCTCATTAGGATTGTGGTAACTCCATATAAACTCTATAAAATAACATAAAACTCCCAAAATAAGACAACTGGAGCCTCTTATAAACAGTTTATGAAACAGATAATTCTGGCCCTTGCTGCTGATTGGTCAATAGCAGTGTTTTATTTAACGTACTGCTTGACTATGACCGCTTCACTGAAAAGATCTGTGTATCACTGTTCATCACTCTTTCCGGTGAAAAATGAACCTAGGGGTTAACGAGTTTGCTTGCCCATAAAATCTTTAAGATATTAGGTTAAACTAATTTGGCTTGTTGTCCACTGAAGAGGGGCTCGATGAAGCAGCTTCAACTCGAGCTCTGATATACCCCCCCAGTGGCTAAATGTAGGATATGATAATTGAAGGGCAAGGTACCTGAGATGAAGGTGGAGTTTGGGGAGGTGGAGGGATACTGGAACAGCTGATGCTAGAGAGAGGTAAGCGGCTGCTTATATACTCAGGCTGTTGATTGAAAGATTAGATGGGCTCACTCCTCCCTAACTTGCGTTTAGGAACTTCATTAATTAACACATGGTTACCGAGTCGATCGTTCCCTGGGATGCGTTTTCATGAAAATCGAATGTAAAGAGTTTTATCTCTAAAAACAGATTAGCTCATAACTCTAGTACATGGGGCACAGTGTAAGTAAAAGTAAATCGCTAGTTAATACCACTAACAAGGCTCAAAATAGCCTCACACTAACACGGTAGCATAATGAGGGTCCCTACATGCAAACCGAAGCATTGAGAAGAAGCTTTGTGAGAAGTGTACAGACAGTTTAATAAGAAGATACTTTATAAAGACGTTTACAGGCAGGATCCATCTTGGAAAACAGTCTCGACTAGTCGAGCCACGAACGCCGTGCTACGTTAGATTTCACAAACGTAATTCCATAGCGTAATTCCTATCGACCAGCTCACGTAGTACGGCGTTCGTTACTCGACTAGTCGAGAATGTTTTCCAAGATGCCTCCTGCCTGTAAACGCGTAATGTACTGTCTTTATAAAGTATCTTCTTATTAAACTGTCTGTACACTTACAAAGTTCTCAATGCTTCGGTTTGCATGTAGGGACCCTCATTATGCTACCGTGTCAGTGTGAGGCTATTTTGAGCCTTGTTAGTGGTATTAACTAGCGATTTACTTTTACTTACTCTGTGCCCCATATACTAGCGTTATAAGCTAATCTGTTTTTAGAGATAAAACTCTTTACATTCGATTTTCATGAAAAGGGAACGATCGACTCGGTAACCATGTGTTAATTACCCCTAGGTTCATTTTTCACCGGAATTGTCCTTTAAGCCGGGCTGAGACTACAGGAGTTTTAGGATTTACCCATCCTGACAATCTGAGAAAAAATCTTGTCCTGGACCCTGGAGTCAGGTTTACTTTTTGTTTAGTTGTCTTTTTCATTCCTATGTTTGTTTCTTGTGCTTCAGTTCAGTTTAGCATTGATTGTTTCCTAGTTATTCTCCTTGGTAACTGATTACATTCAGCTGTCGATCATTGTTTCGCTTGTTAACTCTGTGTACAAGTACTCCCTGTTTTGTTCTGTTCCTTGTCAGTTATTGTCATGGCTTAAATGCGGTGAACATGTTTATTTTCCAGTGTAATTCTGTTTGTGGATTCAAGACTATTTGAGTGTATTCCTGACTCCTTTGTGTTTGATTCAACCATGCAAACCCTGAGAGAGTGACAGACCCTCAAAATGAGTAAAACTGAATGGTTTGCAAATCTTGTAGTGTGTGCATGTTTGAGATTTGAGAGAAGACAATCTGTAAAAATTCTCCTTATATGCGTGATGCAACCAGATTTCATAATCGATTTAAAAACTCCTTGTAGTCTGAGCCTGTCTTTAGAAACATAATACAGAGAAGTTTTGACAGTATATTGTTTGTTTATGTATTTCAGCATAACTGTTTATTTTTTATTTAATGAAGTATGAGAGACGTTATGTCCCATCATTCACCTTTAAATGGATAGTTCATCCAAAAATGAAAATTCTGTCAGTAATTACTCACCCGTAAGACTTTGTTCATCTTCAGAACACAAATGAAGATCTTTTGAGAGCTTTCTGTCCCTCCATTGATAGCTATGCAACTACCACTTTCAAGAACCAGAAAGGTAGTAAAGACATCATTAAAGTAATTCATGTGACTCCAGTAGTTTAACCTCAATTTATTTATTAAGTGTTTTTTTTACTACAAAAAAAACGTGATTTACAAAATATCAATCTCCAACCAGCGTTCATGTGTACGCATGCGTGTTGTGATGACACGAGAGCGAACACTGTTACGTGAACGCGGCTCGGAGATGAATATTTTGCAAATAAAGTGGCAAATTCTGTTTTTTTGTGCAAACAAAGCATTCGCGTCACTTCAGAAAATTGGATAAAATTGGTTTGGAACAACATGAGGGTGAGTAAAAGATGACAGAATAAAACATTTTGGGGGATCTATCCCTTTAATTTAGATTTTCTTGTGTAATCCATATGGATATTTATTTGGCTAGCCTTTTTTTTGTAATTTTTTTTAAATAAATATCACACACATACCTGTGCTGAGCAGTTCAGAAGTCCTGAAGACGTTCCCTCAGACTCTGGGTAAGTCAATTCGACGGCAAACTCAAAACCGAGGGGAAGATAACCCGTCATGAAGAACCTGCGTCAGTAACACACAAACAAAAAGATTTTGGCCAAAACTTTTGCGTTTTTCAATTATTATTTTTTTAAATGAGAAAATATATGTATTTTTTTGTTGCAAATTTCATCTGACCATTCACAGCATGAACGACAGTAAAAATCTTCTCATACCCGAGGGTTCCCGCTGTGATAAAGACCACCCACAGGTGACCCAAATTCAAGGTAAAAGCATAAATCACCATGCCCACCAGGGACATTAGATACACAGCCAGAGTGGTTTGTCTGTGGAGACATCACACAACAGAGACATGGGACAAATCCTTCATCAGGATCCAACATGTCCTAGTATGACTGAAGGAGTGAGATCATATCATTAATAGCAGCTGAAAATACATGTAGATCCAGAAATACCATTTCAGTTGCTTTAGTACAATAGCATCTGCTAGATATCTGGCCATTTCTTCAACTATTAGCACTTTTAAAAATTATAATTTTTTTGGATGGTTAAAGTAGTTGGTTTTGGTGGAAATTATGGCACAACTGTGGGACAATCGTAATTTGTGTAACACAATATAATTTTCACATTTATATAATTCATGATTGCTTTACACTTTGTTTAGATCATGGGTTTGCTTTAAAAATCCAATATTTTTATAATGGATTTTCATATATATATATATATATATATATATATATATATATATATATATAAAAAAAGAAATTAATACTTTTATTCAGCAAGGATGCATTAAATTGAATTGAAATCCTGAAAAACATGAATTCCACAAAAATATGAAGCAGCACAATTGTTATCAACAATATTAATAGTAATAGTAAATGTTTCTTGAGCAGCAAATCAGCATATTAGAATGATTTCTGAAGGATCATGTGACACTGAAGACTGGATTAATGATGCTGAAAAAACAGCTTTGCATCACAGGAATAAATTATATTAGAAAATCTATTCAAATAGAAAACAGTTATTTGAAATTGTAATAATATTTCTCAATGCGACTGTTTTTACTCAATTTTTGATCAAATAAATGCAGCCTTGGTGAGAGGAAGAGACTTGAATGACAGTCTATATAAAAGGCATTTAAAAAAAAAAAAAGCAAAACTGTTTTAAATGAATTCCACTGACACAAAATGGCCATTAATTGTATTATTAATCTGATATTTCAGTTCAGTAGTGTGAGTGTGGTGGTAAGTGTAAACAAAGCTGAGTAAAAGAAACATCACAATGCCCAGGAGGGGAAGACATGCTGCATGGGGTCAAATGCACTGAAGCAAAAGGTCACAAGGCCTAGGTTCATGGATCAAAGAGGCAAACACCTGGAAAAACACACTAAACCAAAGCATATGAACAGACTCACAGGGGGGAAAGGACTCAATAATACACTTATCTTCAAGGAGGAATGAAGACAAATGTTTATCAAGCACTGTTACTGCCTGAAGGACATTTGAAGATTGGTTAGGATTAAAGTCCAGCCTCTTACTTGTATGTCTTAGATCGGTCTAACCAGATTCCACAGATGAGGGAACCCACCATGCCAGCGATCACGATGGTGAGGCCGATCCTGCCGGCGTTCACCTCCTCTCCCTGTTAAAACCAGAGCAAACTTTCTCTGTTTTACCACAATATATCAGACTAAGATCAGTTCTTCTGGATTAATGAATAAATGGAAAAATGGAAACCCACAAACACTAACTTCCACCAGTAATGCTAATGATGAAGTTAAAATTCACTGGTATCAATACTGTTATGTAAATTGAGTGTAGGTCATGGGCGCTCATGATTGGTTGGACAGGCGGAGGGGCTTACAGGATAGTGTTCAATGATCATTCGGTTGAGAAGCGTACTGACAGCATAGAAACAGCCAACATTCAGCCCTGAGGAAAGATAGATGAAGTCAAAAACATAAAAAAGCCTGCCAAAAAAGACTTAACACAGAACATCTGGTTTCAGACTATAGATTTGAAGTGTATCTAGTAAGCAGTAAACGTATTCACATTTCTGAAGCAGCTGTAAAGACATAAAGAGCTCGGCATTCCAGCAGGTTTATTTCTGTCAATGTTCAGCCAGGTCATATGCAGCTACAGGCTTCTCGTGCTAGTGTTACACAGCTGTTTGTGTGTGTGTGTGTGTGTGTGTGTGTGTAGATGGATCATAAACTCAGTGTGCAGCGTTAATGTAGTGCTCACCATGAAAGCAAAGCAAAGATGACAATTCATTCTGTTCAGCATAAGCTTTATACTTTTCAAAAACAAAACAAAAATAAACATCACGAGCTAGACATAAGCATATCAATCAATCAATCAATCAATCAATCAAATATATAAATAATATATTTATATAATATACCATTCAAGTTTTTTTTGTTTTAGAAAGATCTCAGAGGATGCCTTTATTTGATAAAAAATCTGTAAAAAACACTAATAATGTTGAATATTATTACAATTGAAAATAACTGTTTTCAATTTTTATATATTTTAATCTATTCCTGTGATCAAAGCTGAATTTTCAGCATCATTACTCCAGTCTTCAGTGTCACATGATCCTTCAGAAATCATTCTAATATGATGATTTGCTGCTCAAGAAACAGTTCTGATTATTATCAATGTTGAAAACGTTCAAAAGAACAGCATTAATTTGAAATATAAATCTTTTGTAACATTATGAAGGTCTTTACTGTCACTTTTGATCAATTTAATGTGTACTTGCAAAATAAAAGTATTCATTTATTTATTTCTTAAAAAAAAAAAAAATTGTGGTCTATTTGTATATTTGTGTATATTTGTATATTTATATTAGTGTATATCACTTATATTTGGGTATCACAATATATATATATATTTGGGTTTAAATATATAACAAGTCAAATTCACAGCAAATAATTAAAATATGATAGACAGACAGGAAAAATAACATGGCTGAAGCTGCTGTGTAATCCTTGGCTGTCTGGTTTGGGACTAGCAGGTTTAAGGAACTGGTGCGAAAACAATTTTAACATTATGACATTTTTAACACCAGCACCCTGTTTACGATATTATGGATCGAGTCCCTTCAGTGTAAGACTATGGATTTTTAAATATTTTTTAGACTATAGATTTTTTCATTTTATAGTGCACCATGTGACTATGACTGTAATAACAGCACATGCGTGATTGGAGGAATCATTTATGTCTGTAGCAGGACAAATTATGTGCGGAAGTTGAATAACAAACCCCAAGTATGAGCAACAGTAATAGAGATGCTTACATTAGCAAACAGCACTGACTATAGAACTATTCATGTTAAAGCTCTCAGTAACAATCTATGACTGTGTTTAAATGGCAGCAAGCATAATGAACCCCAGTTTGAGGTCTTGAATGGCTCCGTTGTGCTCAGAGTGATATTCACCATAAGTGATGACGAGGAGGATGAAGGCTTTGTTGCGGAGCAGCCTGAGAATGGAAGCTGTATAGGAGTAGCTCTCCGGAGATATCTGCCGAGCCGCGGCCTGAGCGTGGGTGGGAGGGATCTCCGGACGCTCCTGAAACACTGACAGGAACATAAAATACAAAATACAAATTCATCCAATCACCAAAACTCTTCATTTACATGTAGTAGATCAGCACTGATCTGAGTACAGTTTCATTGTGTAACTGGACACACTACAGCTCTCAAACTTATTTTCAGTAATTAAAATAAATCTGAAATAAAAATTTAATATTAGATGAAAAACTAACTGAATCAAATAAGTTAGTAAAGTACTAAATAAGTTCCTAGTACTAAAATTACTAAGACTGAAAATGAAATAAAAGCTAAATAGAGCTATAAAAAAATTAATAAAAACAATGCATAATAAAACTACTACGTAAAGGAGCAAATCACAAATTTACGAAATCTTAAACCAAAACCTAATTTTTTTTTAAATAAAAACATTCAAAATATTAATAAATAATATAATAGTAAAAAAATAATACTAAAATAACACTGCAACCTTGAACCTAGATAACATCATACAGCAAGGCCGTTTAATATCAAATAAAAGAAGGCTGTAACAAAATATAGGCAGCCTTTTTGGGGAAAATGTAAGACAGGATTAATGCATTTTCAGGCAATCCCAGAATGCATTGGAAAAAATTCATCCAAGATGCCGAGGTTTTGACACAAAGCTAATATGTTTGCTAATTTAAATCGTTTAAAACGAAAAATACTTAAATACTAAAGAATGAAATGATGGTCAGTTGTGTCAGTGTGTTAAAGCGAATGAATTCACCATGTTATAACATCTGGGAATGTTTGTGTTTGAGTAAAAATTTAGCCTGCTGTCCCCAAAACTGCAGGTGACTGAACTCTGTCATGTTTGCTTTTTTTAAACATGCACTCTGCAGTGGGATTTAAGCTGTAGAAATATTAGACAGAAACGCTAAAATCTGCTAGGCTTGTTATTTACTAAAGAATTAAATAACAGACCGGCTAAACTGTTTATTTCAAGGGAAATTAGAAAACAGTTCACCTAAAAATAAAATATGTCATCATAACTCACCATCATGTTGTTGCAGGCTGCATTAGTTTATTTTCTTCCATGGAACACAAAAGGGAACGCTAGCAGAATAACCCCAGGTGTTCATTGATATACAATCAAAATAAGGAAGGGAGCTCCAAAAATTACAAAAAGCACCTTATGATGAATTAAAGGATTAGTTCACTCAAAAATGAATTATGATCCCATAATTCATTCACTCTCAAGCCATCCTAGGTGATTATGACTTTTTTCTTTCAGCCGAACACAATTGGCGTTATATAAAAAAATACATATCCTGGCTCTTCCAAGCTTTATAATGGGAGTGAATAGAGTCATTTTCATTCATCCATCATAAAAGTAATCCATACGACTCCAGTGGGATAATGAAGGCCTTCTGAAGAAAAATATCCATATTTATAACTTTATAAACTATAATCACTGGCTTCAGGCAACGGCCATATGCGAGTCGAGTTCCAGCAGGAGAGTGACCTCTGACCCGACGCATGATGCATTGACGAACGCAGAAGCGCAGAGGATAGAGCAAAACAAAACACTGGTCACGAATTAGAAGTCTAAAACAAATTTTTTTAAAGAGAAATGTCGAGGAGCTTGAGTTTGTTGCCCAGCACTATTAGTTTGAACCGTGAGAGCGGTCTACTTTCACCTAAGATTATGCTACTCCTACATCCTACATACGTCATGCGTCGGGTCAGAGGTCACTCTTCTGCCGGAACTAGACTTGCACACGGCCTAGGGGTGTGTAACAATACATCGATATGGATCGATGCATCGATCAAACGTCTAATGATACGATCATGCATCGACGCCACATATAAAATATCGATATAAGGGACCTTTATTTTGACACTCTCCACATCCTCACATAACGTCTGTCTATGCATTTCTTCCAAAGCGCGCATTTTCATTTGCTCGCCAGTGTGTCTTTGAAACATTAATCTCCTCAGCTGAAATAGACGCCTGACAAGATTGACAGAACCCTAAACACGTTTTGTCACAAAGGCCGGTATTGTCCACTGTCAAGGGATCATGAGTTCATGTTTTACAGCAGAAACCGACAAGCACCCTTGGTGTTTGAGAACACATCCCGATAAGTCAGTTTTAGCGAATCAGCGCACAATATTCAGGTCAGGTGACAAGACTGCTAGGCAATTCGAAAAGACCCACTAGCTGAGAGGAGTTTCCTCAAAGCTGACTAAAAGTGATCGAGGATGGATAATTTCAATGAATTTGATATCTAAAAGCTGAAACGTTTTCACAGAACCTTGCTAAAGTGTGGTTAGTTAGTGTTGAAGGAAAAGCTCCCTGTATTGCGTGTACGTTAATCACAACAACAAAGTTGGTCAGGCGTGTATGTCAGATGAGGAGATTAACGTTACAAAGATTAACTGAGTGTTTTATTATATATCATAGCAATTACTTGGTTTTGTTTAACTCTGAAACATGAAATGTGGAGTTATCTGCTTGTGCAATTTTCAAAGAGTTTAATAAAAAGTTAACGTTCTATATTTTGGTTGCATTTGTGAGTTACTGGTTGTGTAAACTTGGCACATAATATCTAAAAATCGATATAGCTCTGAATCGAATCAAATCGTATCGCAGAATTTTGTTTGAGGTATCGGCAAATATCGTATCGCTTGCTGAGAGAATCGATATCATATCGTATCGTGATGAACCGTCCGATTTACACCCCTAATACGGCCATTGCCGGAAGCCAGTGATTATAGTTTATAATGTTATAAATATGGATATTTTTCTTCAGAAGCCTGGAGCCATATGGATTACTTTCATGATGGATGGATACACTTTTTTGAAGATTCAAAAATTCGGGCTCTATTCACTCCCATTATAAAGCTTTGAAGAGCCAGGATATTTTTTTATATAACGCCAATAATGTTCGGCTGAAAGAGGAAAGTCATAATCACCTATATGATGGTTTGAGGGTGAGCGAATTATGGGATAATTCATTTTGGGGTGAAATAACCCTTTAACAGACAGACTTTGAATATATTGCACAAGTCATAAGGAAAACTTTTATGCTACTTTTGTTGAACTTTTAACAGGCCGTAACATTTTCTAAAATACCTCCTTTTGTGATCCATGGAAAAATAAGCCATTCATATTTGGAATGACACGAGGGCGAGTACGCTTTTGACATGCAAATATCTTGTGATTTTCTTCTTTTTATTGTCTAGGCAAACATTTTTGCTTGTGAGAACAGAACTGAATGCACGTGAGTGTTGCTCAAAATGTGTACAGGAGGCTTTGTGGTCACGTCATGATAAAAATCGGAAGCTCAGCATTTAAAAGGCCACACAAAGGCATATAAAGAGTGAGCAAAATATGTTGAAAAAATCGCATTTCCCCTTCTGTCATTTGTGCTAAAGGTCAGATAATCATCAAGGACTAACATGCTCCATTTACACTCATACAAGTAGACTTACAATATAACAGACACATTGATCATTTATAGATTTGTATGCATAACTATTAACACATTAATGTTTATGTTCATGCAGGAAGAACACAGCAAGACAACAGAAGAGAAACAGAAACAGACACACACTAAAGAAAAAGAGGAACAGACACACACTAAAAAACAGTCAACTATAAACACACCAACCTAGTGAGCGATCTCGCTGCCTAATGCCTACACAGGCTTCTGCCTTCTAAGATAGCACCCTAATGTTCACGGAAACTCTCTATATAGGGAGAAACTCCACGTGCCACACAAATAGACTTTTTTTAATCAAGTTTGATTAAAGCATTTTTCTAAGATAGTTGCACAATAATCAAACATTAATCCATTTTAATTTGATTTATTTATAATCAACATTTTTCTTGCATTATTTGCTATCTTCAATTTATGTTTCACTGAATTCATCACAATGCATTGTGGGATTGTCTTATCTGTCAAGGACACGTGCATTATTTTGGCTAAAAAAAGATATAAGGCATCATTATAATTAAAGGGATAGTTCACCCAAAAATTACAATTCTGTCATCATTTACTCACCCTCACGTCGTTACAAACCCATACAAATTTTGTTCATCTTTAGAACACAAATTAAGATATTTTTTATTGAATCTGAGGGATTCCTGTCCCTACACTAAAAGTCTATTCACCCAAAACTCTGAAGCTTCAAAATGTCCATAAAGAGATCGTAAAAGAAATCCATACGAGTCTTCAGAAGAAACTTATATGATGAACAGACTTTAATTTTGAACTGTCAGAGTTTTGGGTGAATAGACTTTCAATAGAGGGACAGAAATCTCTCAGAATCATTAAAAAGTTAATAAGATGAACATAAGGCTTTAGAATTGACAGAATAAAAATTTTTTGGATGAGCTATCCCTTTAATTTCTATATCTTTTGGAACAACCTTCATGTCAGGAACACGTTTTAAAATACTCCCTCTGTAAACAGCTCACTATGTTTTGGAATAGAACAATATTGTGGCAATAGTATAACTAACATTTGCACTTACCAATGACAACCAACACAAACAGGAACGTGGCCACACCCGCAGTTATGTAGAACATGACTCTGATGTGAGACGCTAACTTGTCCAGATCGTCCACATTTGGAACCAGTATTGGTGGAACGAGGAAGCCGATTGCAATCCCCAACTGAAAAACACAAACATCTGTGAGGTTCAAAATGAAGCAGTGCAGGACATACATACTGAACACGTACATAAATTGCTTGATTTCAAACATAGTTGTGATTTTAAAATTGCACTCGCAAGCAAGGCCTTGATCCACATGGGACACTAAAGACTCTCATGTAATTATATGTGGTTGCACAATTAACATCACATTTATCAACATAATTGTTTCAACCTGCGCTCATTCTCCATTTTTCTTGGCTTTAAACAGAGGTTTTCAAATGGGTTTCAGGGACCCATGGAAAAGTTTAGAGAAAAATAGCATGAACAATGTAAAAAAATAAGTTTAGGGGCCAGATTTACTAACAACTTGCGGCAGCGCAAAACCCCTTTTGGCGTTAAAAAACTACTGTCAGGATTTGCTAAAGACACGCAGTGAAAAATGAACGCTGAATAGGTGTGAACAGGGTTAATTTTGCGGCTGACCTTATTGCCATATGCATTTGTAGGAGTTTCCCATTCAGATGCAAAACTTATGGGAGAGTATTTAAATTGTAGAAAATATAAAGTCGGCAACACCTAAGCTCCAAAATTATCAAAAATATTTATTTTCAAGACAGCTATCGCATAGCGTATGTTACGTTTCGAGCACGCAGGCTCTTCATCAGACCATCAGCCTGCGTGCTCGAAACGTAACATACGTAACATAGCTGTCTTGAAAATAAATATTTTTGATAATTTTGGAGCTTAGGTGTTGCCGACTTTATATTTTCTACTTGTTGGTTTCTTAGTCGAGCACCCTTTTGAGACTGATGTGCGTGCTTTTGTTTCATTTTTCTTTAGAGTATTTAAATTAATCATGCAAGATGAATTACTACGGTTTGACTATAGTCAATTTACTGGTTTTTGCACCATTATTTACCCCCCCCAGATGCTAGTTTGAGCTGCTCTTGGTAGATTGTGTTGGTCATTATGGAAATGATGCGGCTGCGTCTGTGTTCTTTCATTTGCGTGTCGTCAGTAGATCACGTGCAGAACTTTCCACTCCCATCTGCGCTTTTTTAAAATTGCGTTCTCACGCTAATTTGCCTTGTTTAGTAAATCTGGCCCTAAATGTACTTAATTAGAGCATTGGTCTCATTCATTAAGTGTGCTTATGCACATTCTCACGGATAACTTTCGTACTAAAAAGCATTCTTAATTTACAAAACGTAGAAAAAACTGAAACCACAGTTATGCAAAAATCACATTCTCTAGGTGGCCTTATAATTGCGTTAAGATTACACGTTAGACATAGTTATTTAATCTTAAATATATTTCATCATATACAGTTGAAAGAATAAGATAAGCTTCAGTAAAGCTCAAGCTTCAAGGTTTGTGTTTCAGTGTGTCTTTTAGAGAGCATCATATGTTTGCTGACAGTGATGAAAGACTGTAAAGCAAAGGTTGTGAGGATAGACCTTATATGGGTGTTTTAGGCAAATGACCTTGGGCACACGGTCACTCATTAAGAATACTCCCAATTAATTTATCTTAGAACAAGTGTAAGGAGTGTACGCATGATGTGAAGTTATATTCTGCTTTCTATTGACAGCTGTAGTTTTTAATATTTTTTCTCAGTATATTAGACCAGTGTTTCCCAACCTTTTTTTTTTTTTTTGCCACAGAACAGTTTTGAATTTACATTGCTTCAAATGGCATATTAAAACTAGATATTATATTAAAAGTAGTACTCACATTCAATGTGAAACTTGAGTTTAAGTCAGGTAGGAACACAATATAAGGCCATATAGCCTAGGTAGCTATATGATGTTGATGGTGATTTTTTTGGATAATTTCCAAGGCACAGTGGTTGGGAAACACTGCATACATTTAACAGTACTCCTAATGTTGGGTAGACAAAAAAGTTAATGTAAAAACTTCATATATTAAACATTTTAAATATTTTTCCAAGTAATATTTCATAGTATTTTTACAGTATAAATTGAGTCTTTATATATGAAAATATATAGTTGTCTTTTACATTTTAGGAAGGGGGTCCCTCGCAAGAGGATCATCTGAAGGCCCATGGCATTAAAAAGTTTGAAAACCCCTAGCTGATGAAAAATAAAGACTCAACTTATGCGCGCTCCAGGCAACCTGTAACCCGTGTTTTTCCAACCTTATACCCGTGAAAGTGCACTGGAACGGCAGTCAAACCCGTGACTTCCCACCTGTGAACTCGTACTATATCGATGTACTCCCAGTTACGAGTTGGAAAAACACGGGTTACAGGTTGCCTGTAATGCGGCATTAGACTCAAATGAGAAATCTCAACTTGGCCAAACATTGGCTCAACCAATGACGAAAGATTGTGGGAAGGACTCTCTGTTTGCTGACCAATAGCATATGAGGCGTGTTCAGGATACCTGTGTGGAAACAGTCATTATTTTTGTAGTTACGTTTAATGCCGCTAGTGGCGCAGAAATTCCGCTTTAACTTCACAGTACAGTACAGATAAATGAGCAATGATATTATTCTTTTGAAACTCACCTGATTTCCGAAGACCCCGATAGAGCATGCAGTGGACACCTCATTCGACCCGAACCACACCGATGCGATGCGCGAGGGCATCCCGAGAATAAACACCTGAGCCACGGAGCACATGAACTGACCCAAAATTGTCACGGGGAAAAGGTCCGGTCTCGCGCTGGCCACCTTGATCCACGTGCCCGCGCAATTCAGAGCCGTGGCCACGAGCGCGATGACCCTCAGACCTTTTTTATCCAAGAGCCACGATACGGGGAAAATGAGAGGAATGTACGTCAACATGTAAATCATGGACATCCAGTCAATGGCGAAAGAGTCCACGCCGTAGAAACGCATGAAGATATTGTTGATGATTCCGTATTGAATCCATTGATACGAGTTACACAGCGAATATGAGCTGAATAAAAGCACCATGATCCATCTCTTTCTATATAAATGCGTTTCCGGCGGTGGGTTATGATGTTCAAGATTCACCTCAGCATCAGTCACGGCTGCTTTTGAGAAATATATATTATCATTTACCTCTCCTTCCATTGACTTTGATTCATCTCCCATTTTCACTCGATTCAGAACTTTTTCGAGTTAATATTCATTCATTCAAGTTGAATCACAAATGTCATGTTGAGGATAGTTACGCCTGTCAATCTACTGGAACTCAGTGCGGTTCTATAAGTCATGTCAAACTCTGTTCTGATTTAATACTTACTTTACATGACATACTAATGATATATCACCTGAGTTTAAATACTATTGGATAAACTTCCCATAATACTTCGATGTATATTCATCCGCTGCTCTCGCACGAGAAACTCTTCCAACATTCGTTGAAAGTTTCGCCACAGTGATGAAGCTTCTGACGTAGAACAATAACTGACTAGATGAGAAATTACAAACGAAGAAAAGCTAGAAAGGGGCGGAGCTTAACTGTAACGCCGTCATGTGACAAGTAGAACAACTTACCCTAAATATTTTCTTTCTTTCTTTCTTTCTTTCTTTCTTTCTTGTTGTAAATCTAAGACCAAATAAAAAAGAAAGCATTTAAAAAATTTTTTTTAAGAAATTAATAGTTTTAAACCAACTTTGGTTGGCTTTGGTTTGTTCGAGTCATCTTGAAACGAAAGCAAATATGATAATAACTGGCACATGATCACCAGCTTGAAGTTGTAAGTGTTGTTCAGAGGGGAACTCGTTACTTTCGTAAAGACTTAACATACTTTTCTTTAATTCTTTCCGAGTTAGGGACATGAAGAATTATTAGGCAATTTTATTAAACACGAATACACAGATGAAGCCAAATCTAAGCGCACGTCACAATGGGTATATAAAAAAGTACTTGTTGGTACAGCAAAATGTGCCATTTGTTTAACAAATTAAACAGCATCTAGAACGTCACGTGGTATCTGTTACTTTTCTCAGCGCTGTCAGGGTGAACAAGTCGGTTGTTAGGGCAGAGTAATTTATTGAATTATTTTACAGAAATGCCTGGTGTGTATTTAGCTTTTTATTCCATTTACTAATCCTTTAAATTCATATATTTAAGGTTATCATTATAATTTTGCCCCAGTAAGGTAATAAAAAAACAAAACTTTGACCTTTGAATGCGACTCAGAGCGATCTTTCTACTTTATGATCCGTCGAGCGCCTCCTGGAGGAGAACTCTGGTAGTCGCAGCGAAACAACATTAATCGCATAGAAAACATTTCAATTATTTCCTCTAATGCCTCCATTTAGGTTTTGTGGCGGATAAAGCAGAGAAGGCGCCCTCTGCCAGGCTGGAGTTAGGTTACTGGTGAAGTTTGTCTAGGCCTTTTTTCTTTATAAATTATACATTTAAAACAATTGATGGTAACACTTTATTTCTATAGTCCACTTTAGATATTCTACTAAGTAACTTTGCAGCTACATGTCAACTAACTGTCATTAGAGGATTAGTAGACTGTCTGCTTAATATCTGCTAACTCTTTATTTTGTTTGTCCCCCAACAGATATTTTATTGACTATAAGTAAGTCAAAATGTTCTCCTAACCCGAACCCTAACACCTAACCATAACCTATCAGTCTACTGACAGTCTACTACAGCCTACTAATACTCTAATGAGAGTTAGTTGACATGTAGTTGAAAAGTTACTTATACACACTAAAAAAAAATGGTTCTTCAGCGGTTCTTCAGGGGTTCTTTGCGGTGGTTAAGGTGCTATATAGCACCACTACCATTTAAAGAACCTGTTAAGCCCAGTTTGGTTCTTCAGCGGTTCTTTAGCGGTTCTTTGGGGTGGTTAAGGTGCTATATGGTTATGGCACCTCTTATGGTTCTACATAGCACCATTTGACAAAGGTAGGTGCTATATGGCACTTAAAGTGGTTCCCCTATGATTACAAGCCAATGAACCACTTTTAGTGCTATTTAGCACCATTTTTGTTTAGAGTGTAGTTTGTAGTGGACAATCGAAATAAAGTGTAACCCATTTGATCATTTGCTATATTTGTTGGTCAAAGCAATTTTTTGTTACTTTGGTACACTTTCATATTTTTTTTGATCTTCAACATTTCTGTTTATCACAAACAAAAAGAAAAATCAGTGAGGTGTGAAATACATGATTGAAAACAATATTGTCTTCGCAGTCATGTTTAATAGATGATAAAATAATGTAATAATGAAATTCTGTCTTTCAGCAACTTACAGCACATTCATCAGAGAGGAGTCTTTATTAAACACTTTAAATGTGAAAATTAATTTTAAGCTTTTCTGAAACCAAGGATAGAATAAGGCATAAATGATGGGATTAATGGTGGAGTTCAGGAAGAAAACCATTACAGTAACATCTCTGACATTAAACAAGTCATCATTACTGTACGGAATCACTAAAGAACAAATATAATATGGCAGTAAACACAGGAGAAACACAAAGACCAGAATCCCCAGCAGTTTTGCAGCTTTTCGCTCTGATTTGTCACTGACTCTGTTTTTAGAGGATTCTTTGCTGTTGTGAACCTGAAGGGCTCTTATAGCAGTCACATGTTTCCTAACAATGACAAAAACATGAGTGTATAATATTATGATGAGTGTACATGGCATAAGAAACACAGATCAATGAGGGATGAAACTCCATCAATAATAGCAATACACACTCCTGGACACGTAACAGTGAAGTTTCCATTAATGAAGAGCAGAGTGAAGTTATAAAGGAGTGAAAACAGCCAGTTAAATAAAGTTGCTATGCAGATCACAGTGGGTGAGATTTCCTCTGAGTAAAAAAAAGGAGAACGTAAAGCCAGAAACCGATCAACTGCTATTAGAGCCACAGTGTGAACAGACACGCTTGTTGCTTGAAAATTCACAATTTTTAAAGCAGAGCACATCACTGGTCCAGAAATCCAACATGACTCAATGACCCAAGACAAGTGAAGCGGCATCACAAAAACTCCGACCAGCAGATCAGACGCAGCTAAAGAGAGGATGAGGATGTTAGCAGGAGTGTGGAGCTGCTTGAAGTGACTAACAGAGATGATGACCAGCAGGTTTCCACACACGGTCAGAAGAGACACAGCTGCTGCGGCCACATACAGAATCACATAGACAGAGAAAGAAACAGCTCTCTCTGGACATGAATATTCCTGACAGTCATCAGTTTGGTTCACTGCTGTAAGATTCATTCTGAAGAACTTGGAAGAAACAAACAAACAGAGTAGTGTTCACTGTTACTTCCTTTATATAAAGTTCAGTACATAACAACAGATCAAGATCTCTGAAGATGCTATTTGTCTCTCCAGCAGCTCTGAACTGCTCCTCACTGAAACACAGTCACTCCTGGAGGCTCCACAACAAAGATGTACAGATGGTGGACAACCAGAATGAGACTTTTACCGCCGCCGTTCCCGCGGCGGCAAAATTGGGATGTGTATTTGCTGCCTTTTACCGCTGAGTGGCGCTGTAATCACAGACTTTGAAAAGTGTCAGTTTATTCTCTTTATGACGTAATCTGCCGCGGCAGTAATCTGAGCTGAGGTCACAGATAAATTCAAGATAAATATTGTGGTTAAACGAATTCAAATTCATTAAATTTAAACAAAGTAGACACACGTTAACATTATGTGCCCAGTTTTTCTATAATTTAGAAAGGCTATGTCAATAGGTTACTTGTCATTTACTTCGTGTTATTTTAATGTGTTTGTAGATTTATTAACTGAAACATAACAGTGAAATAAATTAAAATAATTTACCGTAAAATTAAAACATTTTCAGGACTTGCAGTTACTAACCGATGTTAGTCGGTTTAAGCATTCTTTGTTATATTCAGAATTAAATAGGCTTACTTGTTGTTATGATTATCAATTGAATTCTTTAATAAATAATCAACCACAATGCCTATTACTGCCGCAGCAAAAATAAACCAGTCGAATTTCAAAGTCGTTCGCGAAATGACTAGGCTATACCGGGTGGCGCAAGTGACAGGGCAAAACAGCAGCAACTGCGGCATTTTAAAAGGTAAGTTTCCTATCTGTTTATAATATATATATATATATATATATATATATATATATATATATATATATATATATATATATATATATATATATATATTTCATTATTTGAACAAAAATGAGACTGATTGAATATGTAAAAATTTAAATCTGCTACATTTTTTTTTTTTTTTTTTTTGTGAATCATTCACGAGATTGAGATGACTGACAGTGATACCCGGCCATAGCAACGGAAGACATTTTTCAAAACAGATCGAACAAATCAGAAAAATACTTTCAATACAGTATTGCTTTCAATTAAAAAATAAACAATGAAAATGTAAAAGAAAATTAATTAAGTTTGAAAACCCATCGCACATTTCAAGGTATGAATAGTGTCGGGACAGTTTATTTATTTAAACAGGGTTGCATCGATAGTTTATTCCCTTTGTGATGCAAAATAAGAAACACAGAATCTTATTCTTGCAACATTTTAAATTTTTATTGTCAAAGAAATTGCAGCTAAATAAAAAAATTAAAACGGTACAAAACGAAAAAAGTTCAAAGCAACATAAATTAAGAACAGGCGTTTTTCTTTGCCTCTCTCGCCCTGGATATTTTTTTAGTAAGTTTGGTCTCCCTCACTGCGCGCGCGGGTCTTTCTCGAAATTAAGCATTTCAGCGTAAAAAAAACCACCATACAGCTGATAATACTGTATATGTCGCTGTGTGTCATCCACACAAATCACGAAGAAAAAACTGTAACAAATAGCTTTTGTTCCTTCAAAGATAAAGCATGCCTTGCTGAATTCACCTTACAATAAAACGAGGTGGGTCGCGAATTAAAGAGCTGCTAAATTGAAATTGTGTGTGGAAAACCTTTAAATACAATCAATAAAACTACAATATAAAATTTAATAAGATATAGGGCCTACTGTACATAGGCTATGGACTTTTGGAGATTTTGAGATTAATCCTTAGAATTTTGCCTTTGCCTGCTCATCAGGCTCAGGCTGGCTCCGACACTTTCCATATGAAAGACGGAACATTAACACCTCTGTCCTGCACCCCCACGATAAAGCAACTATTGCCTTCTCCAAACCCCCCACAGGCTAGCTGAGTTTGCAAAACAAAACAAAGAGTTTGCCACTCGTCGTGGTGTGCCAAAACACTTAATTATAAACTTCAATATTTCATTCAAAACAATCTCAAAACGCTTTGTGACATTTTGAAAAGCCGTGGATGCATTACTGCCACTGGAACCATGAACGCAACAGAATACTGGTTCTGATTTTATTGTTTGTCGTTTAAACGTCATATATATATATATATATATATATATATATATATTAACAGAACTGCTTTTGAAATTACGATTGGAATTATTATAGGCTACAGAAGTAAAGTCATTGTATAATATTTGTTCCTTGGTGTAAAATGGAAATGCATGGTGATTTTATTTTGTAAATAGGCTATAAGCAAAAAACTATGTTTTAGAACTATAGACAAATCTCTCTGCATCAACAATAGACTATAAAATGCATTAATAGGCTAATATAAAAATATCAGTAGTCTAAGTTAGTTCGGGATTCGAACCCGTGTCATCTAAATGATCGTAACGTAAGTTCAACCACTCGGCCACGATTCACTCGTTGCAACATGGCCTAACATTCCAGTGTGTTTTCGCTCACAGGAGCGAGAAGCGCTCTTCATTCAAAAGAACGCGCCGCCGCGTTTGTCGAACACTAATTCAACATGCTAGAATAAAACCTGGCTTTAGAACAATGCATAGCGCCACTCGTCGTGGTGTGCCAAAAAATGTACAATAATTTAGTTTCATTTATTTCAGTGTTAATGTTTGAGTTAAAAAAATCCTCTACAGATTAAATGAACACAAAGTCGGCTATAAGAATCCTTTATAGGCTACGAAAAAAGCAAAGGGCTTACAGTCTTAACATTTAGGCTACTTTGCTTAAATTCGATACATTTATTTTCAGTAGGGCCTAATACATTTGTAGGGATGTAATTTCAGTATGCTTTACCAACGCTATGTATTCAATTAAAGTTCCAAGAGGTCTGGGGTGCGTTTCCCGAAAGCATCGTTGGCCAACTATGGTCGCAAGTTCATCGCAATGTCCATTGAACTCTATTGGTAACGAGGGAACTTGCCACCATAGTTGGCTAACGATGCTTTCGGGAAACGCACCCCTGGTCTCTATATTTCCTTCCCAGCTGACACTAATATGCAAGTGCACAGCAAAAATCACAACTTGTGCTTGCTGCGAACGCAAGTTATTTAAGGTGTCTCAACTGTACACAGTCTACCCTACAGTGTGAATTCGTTACAAGGTTTCATTTAATTAAATTAATGTGCAGCAATTTGTACAAATAGAGTCTATAGGCCTACTATACTGTTGTAGCCATTAAATAATCTCATTTAGTATCATATTTGTTAAAATATTATAATGTTATTTTTTTCCATCTATGTTGAATATGAAAAGTGAACAGCACGAGTAAGATAGGATGCATTATATCGAGAGATGGATATGGAGTGGGTCAGACATGATTTTGACCACTTCATTAAGTTTTGTTTAGTAGAAAACCTTTCTTTAAAGTGAATTTCGTTTTCTATAAATTGTATCTTAATTTTAATAATTTTTTCATCAACCAATTGCCTGGATTGAATAAGTAAGAGAAGCTAATATAACAGACACTAATCATGGAGGCGCCCGCGCGGTCACTTGCATTGCACGTCAGCTGGAGCGCATCTCATCCTCCTAACTTAACGAAACTCAGCCTATGCCTCACACAGACATGATAAATACATCAAATACACAAAGCTTGAAATGTCTTCAAACTAAATAATTCAAAACGAAAAGAAAAAGGCTACTCTCTGATTATGTCTTTACGTGCATTTCTCTCTAGGTGCGTTCACTACAAATATGGCGATCGTCAACTTCATCTTTGCAGTCGACACTGTCAGAAAACACTTGTTTATTGATAAAAATCAATGCACGCATCACCGGATTTACAAATACACATCTTGCTTGTTGCACGCACATATTATGTCGAAAAAACGAAATATTATGTTGAAATAACATTATTATTAATAATACATCTTTTAGAATATTTGATTAAATGCTGATTGTTGCGCTTGTTCAATTTAATAAAATTAAAACTTTAATTGTGATAATTAAAATAATTGAAAATTAAATATTTAGTGGCCAAGTTTTGCTAATTTATTATAAAGGCTTTTATATGCCTATTGCCTATATTAAGTAGGTCATATTAAGACAAGGCATATATTAAGTTATTTTAGCTGTTATGAGAAAAATAAATCTAACGAAATCTAAAATCTAAACTAATAAATCTAAAAAAAAATTCTAAAGCCAATTCAACATGCCAGAATAAAACCAGATTTTTGAACAATGCGTAACGCCACTCGACCTGGGCCGGGTTTCCCGATAACGATGTATCTTAGCTCTTAAGAGCGCTTTCTACGTGCAAGATTACGAACGCTCGCAGCAATTCCACGAGCGTTTCCCAAAAATGAACTTAACATGAACGCGCGAGAACGTGCTCTACGTGCTACTTAAGAGTCGCTGTCCATTCGTGAAGTTCTGAAACATAACCTTATATGGAATCGTATTCTGAACGTTTAACCTAATAATTGTCATCTGTTATGGATTAGCAATCAAGACAAGTCTATATAAAGCACCTACAGGTGGAGGCACTGACAAAATGGCTGAAAAAAAAACCGTAAAAAAAAAAAGATGTAATTTTTAACAGATTTAAAGGATTTGTTTTATTTATTTTTTGTTCATTCATTAAATTTTGATTAAAATTATTCAATTAAATTATTTCAATTTTTTGGTTTTGTTTTCTGACCTTTTTAATTATTTAATTTATACATTAATTTAACCAACAACAAAAAAGAGTAATAAAGTGTACAATAAAGTACAATCAAAACCTTATATTATAATCACATACATTTGAATAAAGTTAAAGGTGTAATCTGCCTTCTTACGATGAACTTGAGGATGTACGATTACTCCAGAGCACTCGTAGATCTACGAAGATTTTCAAGTGCTACTTAAGCTACGATGCTTTTGGGAAACAGACCGTAATATTAAGATCAGTCGTACGATCGTTTTTACGATCAACTTAGGCTTACGATGCTTTTGGGAAACGCAGCCCAGGTGTGCCAAAACACTACATTTTAAACTTCAATTTTTAATTCAAAACAATCTCAAAACGCGTTGTGACATTTTTTTAAGCAGTAGCCTAGCCTATATAAGGGCATTGAAACCAGGATCTTAACTAAAACGCGTTCCGCGTAATCTCTCAAAAATTATGCCACACTACTCCATGTATTTTTTTTTTTTTTAAGGACTGCTTTTGAAATCACTATAAATTACTATGCAATTGTATCGCTCACGAGAGCTCTTCATTTATCTAATTCCTCAATAGAATAGTAAAAATATTCAGCGTCATTGCTCCTAATATTGTGTCTATTTTTAACTTTTGATTCTATTTTTTCAGTTCTAAAATTGATTCTATCTTTGGTTCTATTCTGTTGTAGCCTAATAGGCCTATTTATATATATGAAAAATATGCCTATTAGGCTTAGGGTTTTATATTTAACCCACTTACATTTTAAAATACGGCAATTGCTGCTGTTTTGCACAATGTCCCTTTGCGCCACCTGGCGGTCATTTCGGGAACGACTTTGAAATGCGGCTGGTTTATTTTCGCCGCGGTGATTTCGCCGCGGCAGCTGGCGCGGCGGTAATAGGCATTCTGGTTGTCCACCATCTGTACTACAATCTATGTTGCTTTTTTATACACTTGACATGTGAAGAGTTCAGATGCAAAAGCCTCTAAATGCCATCTGAAATTTTCCTATAGAATGATCATTTTTATCAAGCTTGTGTATTTAAGTTCAGTAATTTCACTTAAATGACAATTAATAGGTAATCTTCATTGCCATTTATGTGAAATTATTGAATTTAAATATACGAGCTTGATAAAAATGATCATTCTAGAAGAAAATTTCAGATGGCACTTAGAGGCTTTTGCATCTGAACTCTTCATGTTGACTCTTTCCAAGACTGTCAGCATCAAGGGAGAAGAACATACAGCTGGGAGATCAACTGATTTACATAGTACTCATACAAAAACATAGATGGGCTTAGCCTATGAAAAGTATAAATCAAAAACTAAGCTGTTAAAAGTTCTTTAACGTTCTGATGTAGACCTACACATAAACATTTCCACGTTTACTTCTACGTTTAAAAGTATTTTCACACATTACTATCTGATGAGGCCACGGGAAAGGGTTCATAAACGGCAGGGAAGAAACATGCATATTATTGTAAATCACAACAACACCAACATTGTGCCATACTAACTGGATAACACATGTTAGTATGCCCATATTTGCCCATATTTGCCCATACAATATAAGACAATTGTGTTTATTAGGCAATGTATGGAATGGGCCAGTTAGAAAAGAGAAGCAACAGTTGCTCATTCAGTGAAGCAACAAACATCACAGTTGTCATGTAACCCAAAGCTTGAGCACAAGCGCCACTCTTCTGTATAATGGTAACCACACAAAATTGTCCAACAACTGAAACTTTACGAACTCTTCAACATAGCTGAACATTAAGCACTACAGTAAGTCTTTCTCTTTACTGTAAAACACACAACAAATTACTCTCCTAATTCAGTCTCAGAACTACAGAACTACAGGTCCTCTGTCCACTTAGTTATGTGAACAAAAATTAATCCTGTAGCCCCAACACAAAAATATTACAGTTACACAAAATGAAACCTCATTGGTTCTTCCGGAAGCTCAAACGTTGCTGCGTAACATGAGGATGAACCTTATTGGTTCTTGTGGAACATGATTGAGCTTCCGTTAACCACAACTGTTGAGTGCGTAGATAAATGTTTATGTGAATAAAAGACTAAATTAAATCTGTTCATCATATAAAGTGATCGAATCTCTTCAGAAAATGTGGACTAAACCGCTCAATTCATATGGATTACTTATACAATCTCTTTACAAGCTTTTTTAAGTCAAAGTGGTGCGTAGCTGTCAATGAAGGGACAGAAAGCTCTCAGATTTCATCAAAAATATCTTCATTTGTGTTCCGAAGATGAACGAAAGTCTTACGGGTTTGGAACGACATGAGGGTGATTAAATGACAGAATTTTAATTTTGGGTGATCTATCCCTTTAAACTGAGCTCAAACAGAGTGGCTGCGTCCAAAATCACATACTCTCTTGAGGTACTTATTTTGAATAAGTAATTACTTCACGACCACTAAAAAGTATGCTCTATATGGTATGAAGTATACTTAAGTAATGTCCAAGTATATTTTTAAGTATACTTTATGTAGTAAGTATACTAATATCAATGTGCACTTGTAGTAAACTTGTAAGTGTACTATTTCAATACTGTTTGGGACTAAATTGGCCCACTTTTAGTATATAAAAGTATAGTGTACTATAAGTGTAACAGTAGTAAACTAAGTACACAACTAGGTTTCTTATTTGTAATGCATCTGTACTACAAGTGAACTTATAAGTAAACTAGTAGTTTACTATTTTAAAACAAGTAGTAAATTTTTTTAGTTTATGACAGTACACACTGAAGTGTACTCTCATAAACTAGTATAGTTAAGTAGTTTTTACTGCAAGTATACTTGTACGTTTTCTTTAAGTGAACGTAACATTATACGTATAGTTTACTATTTATATATTATTTTTGCACTTGCAGTATAGGCCTACTACTATGTTCAAATGTAGATATTATTTTTTATACTTGAAAAATACCTTAAACTGTACTTTAACTAATTTTTAAAAACATTTTATTAGCTTCATGCATCCCTTTTTATCAACACTTGAATGTCGGTAAGTTTAAGAAAGGCAACATTTTAAACAAAAAGGTTGAGAAAATCACATTTTTGTCAAAGACAACGCTTTGATCATATTCAGAACGATGATCAAAACACAGATGGAGTAGATCGAGTCCAACACCTCCAAAGCTTCACAGTTGTTTTCTCTTCAACGGGTTTGAAAAGTAGAATTAGAGTAAATTCCTACACACTACCAGTGTACTAGCCTACACAAAAATTCAGATACGCAGAATTAGAAACATATCTGTTTTATATCAATATTCTAATCATTATTATGACCGCCGCTAGCGTAGCTAGCCGGTCATATAGGGATTGTCAAAGTTTTTTTTTTTTTTTTTTTTCGTCACCTTACTGAATTTTTCGTCAACGATACCAGGGACACCGAAGCACGGGGGAACATGAAATTTGGTGGGCATGTAGCCCCACTAGACTTCTAAGGAAAAATTTCGTTTGGTCCCCGGGGGCCACTCCCCCCCCGCGCTGGGCCCCCCCAAACCCCCAAAAATGCAGTTTTTCCTAAATAACTACCTGAACCGTGGCACCGAGGATGAAGAAATTTTTATCGTATGTTGGTCTACTAGACTTTTACGGAAAAATTTCGTTTGGTCCCCGGGGGCCACTTCCCCCTCCGCGCTGGGGCCCCCTTAAATTTTTCGTCAACGATACCAGGGACACCGAAACACCGGGGAACATGAAATTTGGTGGGCATGTAGCCCCACTAGACTTCTAAGGAAAAATTTCGTTTGGTCCCCGGGGGCCACTCCCCCCCCGCGCTGGGCCCCCCCAAACCCAAAAAAATGCAGTTTTTCCTAAATAACTACCTGAACCGTGGCACCGAGGATGAAGAAATTTTTATGGTATGTTCGTCTACTAGACTTTTACGGAAAAATTTCGTTTGGTCCGCGGGGGCCACTTCCCCCCCCGCGCTGGGGCCCCCGTAAATTTTTCGTCAACGATACCAGGGACACCGAAACACCGGGGAACATGAAATTTGGTGGGCATGTAGCCCCATTAGACTTCTAAGGAAAAATTTCGTTTGGTCCCCGGGGGCCACTCCCCCCCCGCGCTGGGCCCCCCAAACCCCAAAAAATGCCGTTTTTCCTAAATAACTACCTGAACCGTGGCACCGAGGATGAAGAAATTTTTATGGTATGTTGGTCTACTAGACTTTTACGGAAAAATTTCGTTTGGTCCCCGGGGGCCACTTCCCCCCCCGCGCTGGGGCCCCCTTAAATTTTTCGTCAACGATACCAGGGACACCGAAACACCGGGGAACATGAAATTTGGTGGGCATGTAGCCCCACTAGACTTCTAAGGAAAAATTTCGTTTGGTCCCCGGGGGCCACTCCCCCCCCCGCGCTGGGCCCCCCCAAACCCAAAAAAATGCAGTTTTTCCTAAATAACTACCTGAACCGTGGCACCGAGGATGAAGAAATTTTTGTGGTATGTTGGTCTACTAGACTTTTACGGAAAAATTTCATTTGGTCCCCGGGGGCCACTTCCCCCCCCCGCGCTGGGGCCCCCGTAAATTTTTCGTCAACCATACCAGGGACACCGAAACACCAGGGAACATGAAATTTGGTGGGCATGTAGCCCCACTAGACTTCTAAGGAAAAATTTCGTTTGGTCCCCGGGGGCCACTCCCCCCCCGCGCTGGGCCCCCCCAAACCCCCAAAAATGCAGTTTTTCCTAAATAACTACCTGAACCGTGGCACCGAGGATGAAGAAATTTTTATCGTATGTTGGTCTACTAGACTTTTACGGAAAAATTTCGTTTGGTCCCCGGGGGCCACTTCCCCCTCCGCGCTGGGGCCCCCTTAAATTTTTCGTCAACGATACCAGGGACACCGAAACACCGGGGAACATGAAATTTGGTGGGCATGTAGCCCCACTAGACTTCTAAGGAAAAATTTCGTTTGGTCCCCGGGGGCCACTCCCCCCCCGCGCTGGGCCCCCCCAAACCCAAAAAAATGCAGTTTTTCCTAAATAACTACCTGAACCGTGGCACCGAGGATGAAGAAATTTTTATGGTATGTTCGTCTACTAGACTTTTACGGAAAAATTTCGTTTGGTCCGCGGGGGCCACTTCCCCCCCCGCGCTGGGGCCCCCGTAAATTTTTCGTCAACGATACCAGGGACACCGAAACACCGGGGAACATGAAATTTGGTGGGCATGTAGCCCCACTAGACTTCTAAGGAAAAATTTCGTTTGGTCCCCGGGGGCCACTCCCCCCCCGCGCTGGGCCCCCCCAAACCCAAAAAAATGCAGTTTTTCCTAAATAACTACCTGAACCGTGGCACCGAGGATGAAGAAATTTTTGTGGTATGTTGGTCTACTAGACTTTTACGGAAAAATTTAATTTGGTCCCCGGGGGCCACTCCCCCCCCCCCGCGCTGGGGCCCCCGTAAATTTTTCGTCAACCATACCAGGGACACCGAAACACCAGGGAACATGAAATTTGGTGGGCATGTAGCCCCACTAGACTTCTAAGGAAAAATTTCGTTTGGTCCCCGGGGGCCACTCCCCCCCCGCGCTGGGCCCCCCCAAACCCCAAAAAATGCAGTTTTTCCTAAATAACTACCTGAACCGTGGCACCGAGGATGAAGAAATTTTTATGGCACATCAACCTAGCCCATAATCACTCATTTGTGATTTGCGCCCCTCCCATAAAAAATGAAAATGCAATATTATTCTGCTTTAATCGCCCCTATCTTCAGTGGAGATGTTCAGAACTGCACCATATTTCATGTGTATGATTAACTTGACAACCTCTGGGGGTATCCTCTGCTAAGTTTTGTAGAATTTCATCCATGGGGGGGTATAAAATAAATTCATTTATGTGCACATTTAGTGACTGTACACTCATCGGCCTGTAGATGGTGCTGTTGAGCGAAGGGTTGCTGGTTTAGGATGATACTGTCACACACACACATGCAGGAATACAAACAAACGCAAGCATGCACACACACTGACATCCACACGCACAGACACACACCCATACACACACATACAAATCCACATGCACAGACACACACACACACAAACACACACGCGCACACATGTACGCACACATACATACACGCACAGACACACACACACACACACACAGACACACACATACACAAATACACACACATACACACACACACACACACACACACACACACACACACACACACACACACACACACACACACACACACACACACACACACACACACACACACAGACAGACATGCACATACTATTACTTTTTTTAGGTATATACATAAACACGCAATACAGCCAAATTACTCCACGTCATTTATTTTTGTGGAAAGCCAGTGCAGGCCTGAGCGGCGGTCATATTTTGTACCGCGATGCGGTACATCTAGTTTTCAAACAATGTAAGAGAGTTACAATCAACAGAGTTAACACAACTACAAGCCAAGTATACTTTGAATACTTAATTATACTTTTAAGTATATCTCGAACAAAAGATTGAGTAGGCTACAAGTACAGGCCAAATATACTTGGACTTTTCTCTCAGTATAGGCCTAAGTCAAGTACACTTAAGTGTAATTTTAAGTATATTTCTGAGAAGTTCATAAAGTATATTTTTGAGAAGTATATAAAATGTAGGCTGAAAGTATACTTCCTTATTTTTAGTTTAATAGAAGTATACTAATAGAACACTTGAATAAACTTCATTTTCATAAGGGCTGCCATTAACAAATCCTCTCCTGTGGCCTCATGGGATAGTAAAGTGTCCATCATATGCACACTTAAGAGTCTCGCCTGAAGTAGTAGGTCATCCAGGTACTTTTTGTCAACTCTTTTATGAGTACTGTGAACTCAGACATACTTCTTTGTCACATTTTCGCCTATAAGAAAGTAGCCTATGCTATTTCAGATGCAGCCAATGGGTTTTTGGTTAAATGGCTGAAATAAGGTTGAAAACAGGTTGAAAAGTGTGAGTGTCGTGCGGATCTTTTCTTCAATTTAAAGAACTTTAGAATTAATGGCATTACAGTTAAACACGTATTTATCAGTTTGTCTGATCTTTTTTTGATTAGCCAACATTGATCCCCTCAGATTAACTTTTTTGGTGTGGATTTTCGATGGAATAATACAAAATTGCAAAATGCCGCAAAAACGTGGGGATTTGTTGAATTTGCATTATGCCTGATTCCTGCGATAGATAGAAACTACTATCTAACGAGGTGTCCCACACTCCACCGAATGTACAAAAAATTAACTACAACAAAGATTATGAAAATAACCATAAAACATACAATAAAATTGATTTTTCAGTATTCATTATTTCCTTGTAAAAATGTAAAAATGACACAATAAAAATGCAATCTGTATTGGCATATGCACAGCCAGCAAATGAGAGGTCCATATTAGAGCCTGTTGTCAAAAAAGATGTGTGATAGTGATAACTGAACGTATTTCGGCAATATTTGAGGAAATGTTCAATAGCTGTTTTGTAGTCAAGACTCATGTTTAATATAACAAAATAATGTAGGCCTTACATTAACCTAGACAAAGTAGGCCTATATATATAAAAAATAAACAAGAAAAAACAGGAGAACATTTTGTCTTACATTCAACGACTTACTGCACATTCATCAGAGAGGAGTCTTCATTAAACACTTTAAATGTGAAAATTAATTTTAGGCTTTTCTGAAACCAAGGGTAAAATAAGGCGTACATTATGGGATTAATGGTGGAGTTCAGATAGAAAAATATTACAGTAACATCTCTGACAAAAAACACATCAGCATTACTATAAGAAACTACTAAAGAACAAATATAATATGGCAGTAAACACAGGAGAAACACAAAGACCAGAATCCCCAGCAGTTTCGCAGCTTTTCGCTCTGATTTGTCACTGACTCTGTTTTTAGAGGATTCTTTGCTGTTGTGAACCTGAAGGGCTCTTATAGCAGTCACATGTTTCCTAACAACGACAAAAACATGAGTGTATAATATTATGATGAGTGTACATGGCATAAGAAACACAACCAGGAGATCAATGAGGGTTGAAACCCCGTCTACAGTATAAAAACATTCTCCTGGACACATGACAGTGAAGTTTCCATTAATGAAGAGAATAGTGAAGTTATAAAGGAGTGAAAACAGCCAGTTAAAACAAATGGCTATGCAGATCACAGTGGGTGAGATTTTCTCTGAGTAAACAAAAGGAGAATGTAAAGCCAGAAACCGATCAACTGCTATTAGAGCCACAGTGTGAACAGACACGCATGTTGCTTGAAAATTCACAAATTTAAAGACCGAGCACATCACTGGTCCAGAAATCCAACATGACTCGATGTGCCAAGACAAAAAAAGTGGCATCACAAAAACTCCGACCAGCAGATCAGACGCAGCTAAAGAGAGGATGAGGATGTTAGCAGGAGTGTGGAGCTGCTTGAAGTGACTAACAGAGATGATGACCAGCAGGTTTCCACACACGGTCAGAAGAGCCACAGCTGCTGCGGACACATACAGAATCACATAGACAGAGAAAGAAACAGATCTCTCTGGACAGGAATATTCCTGACAGTCATCAGTTTGGTTCACTGCTGTAAGATTCATTCTAGAAGAAACATCCAACTTCCTTCATATTCCTTCATTGACTTCCTTCACATAAAAAATGAGTAGCCTAATGACATTTGTCTTTCCAACAGCTCTGAACTGCTCCTCACCTAAGCTCAAGTTACTCCTGGAGGCTCCATAATACCAGATAAATATGGGTTACAACCCACAGCCTTTTATACACTTGACATGTTGACTCTTTCCGAGACTGGCAGCATCAAGGGAGAAGAACATACAGCTGGGAGATCAACTGACTCTGTTCATCCAGAAGAAAAGAGCTAAAGAGTGTCACATAGAACTAAATGTGGTTATGAAGCATATTAAGTGTTCTGCTATTCCAACAAATCTCCGTCTGAACACACAGCTAGTTTTCCAAGGCCTTCATTAGAGGAAGATGATCTTTGACCCCAGAATGCTGTAATTACACCATCTACCAGCAGGGGCTGACCGAGCCACACTAAACAACCAAACCTTCACCTTGAGCTAAACTGGAGGTGGACAAAATAAAAACACAGGACAGCATCTACAGAGTGGTACAAGTATGATTTAAATTTGTTGACCAAAACACGGAAAAGAGTTAGCATATTAGCACTTCCGGTTTCATCGTCCCAAAGTCAAAGATTTTTTTTGAATGGGGTTCAGTGGAATTGGTTAAATGGCTGTAATAAGGTCTGTGGGGAACACAAGCTCAAGACACTTTCACATATTATTCTACGACATAAAATACATCAGTGTTATCCCACTCGTGATATTTGTTAAAGCTGTTAAGAGTCTTGAAAAATTCATAAAATTGTGTTCATCTGTGAAAATGATCTTGATGGACAAAACGTGTATCATAAACTTTTGTTTTGTTGTTGTTTTGATCAGAGAGCTTGTTTTATGCGATAATCCAAAAGCCTGCGAAAAAGATCCTATAGGGTTTTTGTCAAAGGGAAACGAGTGTGATCCCAGATAAGTCTCTAAGATGTCTGCTAAAAAGCGCTAAATCTGGAAAACATTAAAAAATCTGATAAACATCAGGGCCCGTATTCATAAAGATTCTAAGAATCCTCTAAGAAAACTCTTAATTTAGCTTAAAAACTTTTACGTAGGAGTCTTAGCTTAAAAGCGATTCGGGACCGATCTGAGAGCAACTCTGAGTAAGGAAAAGACAAAAACTTTCATCTTAGTAAGGAGGCGGGGTTGACCCCGTTGCTATGTATGACACAATCTTTTGACGACTGTGATTGGTTGGTTGTCCAAGAAAAAACATATAGAATAGAAGTATAGGGTCTATTCTAAGCCTTCACTTTGAAATTACATGCGTAATTTTTCCTATTTGACCGTTCTCTCTCACACACACACACACACACACACACACACACACACACACACACACACACACACACACACACACACACACACACACACACACACACACACACACACACACACACGTGTATATAAATCCTTTTTTTTCTTTTTTTTTACCATGCATTTAATTTCCTATAAGGTATTTGATTGGCTTAGAATGATAAAAATTGTTCCACTCTTTCCAATTACACTGATTGCTGGCATGTCTATTTAAGTGGTGGTTTGAATGTTGGTTTTAATGTATCAAACATGGAATTTTCCCAGTTGCCAAATATCGTAATGTAGTGATTACTTTCATTTCTGGCGCTGTGCTGTGTCAGAGATGTTAGCGTGTCTCTAATAAGATCAGTCACAAACATGATCCCTGCACGATCTAATCTATAGCGTCTTATGAACTCACTGTTATTCATTGTCTGCAACACATTTCTTCTCCCTCTTCGTCTTTCTGCCATTTTCTCCTCTGCTAAAGAAACTCTTAAGCCTCTTAAAAGTCCTCGTCCGTGCTCCTAACAATTTTGAGCTTAAGATCTCTTTTAAGGGTTAAGATGCTTTCTGAATTACTTTTTTCTTTACTAGGATTTTTTCTTTAATTTTAAGAGTAAACGCCCACATTTCTAAGAATTTTCTTAGAATTTTGTCACTAGGAGCTACTCTTTGCATTAAGATTCTTTATGAATACGGGCCCAGATTTTTAATACATTCTAAATCATAAACATCTTAAAAAGACATTTTCTAAATGTCTGTTTAACATCTGACAGGAAAAGACTTAGAGACATATTGCAGATGAGCAAACACTCTAAAAAACACATCTTGCAGATGTTAGTAAGACATCAACGTCTCCATGATGTAGGCTACGTGTGCTATCAGGGATGCTAACTGCCGGTTGGCCAACAAAGTAACGTCATATCTGCACATCTCTATAGGCCGTCTCTGTGTCTCTGTCTTTAAGTTGCATTTGAACATATTCCCCCGGTTTCACAGACAAGGCTTTTAACTACTCTTAGACTAAAATGTATGTTTGAGCTGTTTTAACTGAAAGCAACTTGCACTGATATACCTTAAAATATGTCAGTGCCATTGTTTTGTCTTAAGATGCACACCAGTAATGTTTTTTTTTTTCTAAGGCACATTTATAAAAGCAACTTAAATGTCCTGATTGAACTAAGGCAAATCCTAGCTGAATCTAAGCCCTGTCTGTGAAACCGGGCCATTACGTTTTAAGATGTTGATATTTAGCCTACTTTTAATATTATTTTATGAAATCACATTGAAATAGGCTAGCCTACACATTGAAAATGTATTTATTCTTATAATGAAGGCATAGCCTAAACTAAATAAGAAAGAATCTGGACTTTAAACGGAAAAGATTCTGGGCCATATTTTAACGATCTGAAACGCAAGTATCAAATGTGAAACGCAAGTAACTTTGTGGGCGGATCTCGGTCGCGTTGCTATTATACCGGCGGGATAAATGACTCTTGCGCCCAATGCAAATCTAAAATGGGTTGGTCTGAAGTAGCTACATTACTCAAAGGTGTGGTTTGGGCGTAACGTGAAATAAACCAATCAGAGCGTCATCTCACATTCTTTTTAAAAGCAGGAGCTTGTTCCATGGTGGATTGCTATTATAGCTGCGGATTTTTAAAAGACAGAGAAGTGACATTGTATGGGGATGGGAGAAACCCACTCAAATTAGCTTCGTTAAACAGGAGTATAATAATTTGGGTAAATGTGTAAGCTAGATTTATGCCTATTTTTTCACATCTTCATGGACACCATGATGATTTCCCTCGTGTGGTAATATTTTTCCTTGTAATTATGTATGGTTTGCAAAAATGTCAACTGCTGCATCTGTGTAAATGAGAGAAGCAAAGTGTATGCGCGTTGTGCACACGCTACATTATGGCCAAGCATGCGCCCTTAAAATAGCATCTGAATAATGCGCCACTGACTTTAGACTAGGTTTTTCCTGGTCTGTGGCGGAATTGTTTTCTGAAACTACAAAATAGCATCAGGGAATGTTTGCGCCGGAACACGCCTCCTCTTTTTGCTGAACCGCCCCCGGGAGCGCAAGTTCATTCCCTAATTTACCGACTTGCGTCTGTGGAGGGAAAAGTCCGCTGTGCTTCAGGTGCAAAATAGGAATGATACATCCGTCAGTGTACAAAGTAATTTGCGCTAGTGCAAGATAGGGCCCTCTAAACCTTTATTTCGTATCAGGCTTAACACAAAAGCGTTTGATCACTTCACAGAAGCATCTCTCTCTCCCAGTTAAAAATCTCCCAGCACACAGGTTGAAAAGTGAGTCTCGCGCAGATCTTCTTTACACGCTAATTGCCGGTCCAGCCCAGCTCTCTTTAGAATTTACGGCAGTATAGTGGCACATATTTACACTTAAACACATATTTATCAGTTTGTCTGAACTTTTCTGATTAGCCAATGTTGATTATCCCCTCAGATTAACCTTTTTTGGTGAGAATTTGCATTAGAAAAATTAAAAATTGCAAGCTGCTGCAAAAATATGGGGATTTATTAAATTTGCATTATGCCTGATATCTGCGATAGATAGAAACTAGACTGACATTGTGTCCCTCACTCCACTCAATGTACAAAAAATTAACTACAACAAACATTATGAAAACAACCATAAAACATACAATACAATTGCTCTTACAGTATTCACTATTTCATTGTAAGCATTTAATAACACAATATAACACAAAAAATAACAAATAACACAATATAAAATGCAGTCTGTATTGGCAGACAGCACAGCCAGCAAACAACAGGTTTCAAATGCGATCACGTGTATAGGCTACTCTGGGTCAGTCTGTTTCCAAAAAAGGTTGATATGTGATAACTGAACTGTATTTCGGCAATAGGCCTATTTGAGAAAAGATACAATAACTGTTTTGTAGTCAAGACTCATGTTTTATATATAAAAAAAGAATGTAGCTACATTAACCTATAGACAAAGTACATATACGAAAATAAACAACAGGAAAAAACATTCTGTCTTACATTCAATGACTTACTGCACATTCATCAGAGAGGAGTCTTCATTAAACACTTTAAATGTGAAAATTAATTTTAAGCTTTTCTGAAACCAGGGATAGAATAAGGCGTAAATTATGGGATTAATGGTCGAGTTCAGGAAGAAAAATATTACAGTAACATCTCTGACATAAATGAAGTCAGCATGATCATATGGAATCACTAAAGAACAAATATAATATGGCAGTAAACACAGGAGAAACACAAAGACCAGAATCCCCAGCAGTATCGCAGCTTTTCGCTCTGATTTGTCACTGACTCTGTTTTTAGAGGATTCTTTGCTGTTGTGAACCTGAAGGGCTCTTATAGCAGTCACATGTTTCCTAACAATGACAAAAACATGAGTGTATAATATTATGATGAGTGTACATGGCATAAGAAACACAATCAAGAGATCAATGAAGGATGACACTCCAACTACAATATAAAAACATTCTCCTGGACACATGACAGTGAAGTTTCCATTAATAAAGAGCAGAGTGAAGTTATAAAGGAGTGAAAACAGCCAGTTAAATAAAGTTGCTATGTAGATCACAGTAGGAGAGATTTTCTCTGAGTAAAAAAAAGGAGAGTGTAAAGCCAAAAACCGATCAACTGCTATTAGAGTCACAGTGTGAACAGACACGCATGTTGCATGAAAAGTAAAAAAATTGAAAACCGAGCACATCACTGGTCCAGAAATCCAACATGACTCAATAAGCAAAATCAAATGAAGTGGCATCACAAAAACTCCGACCAGCAGATCAGACGCAGCTAAAGAGAGGATGAGGATGTTTTTTTTTTCTTTTTTTTTTTTTTTTTTTGAGGATGAGGATGTTAGCAGGAGTGTGGAGCTGCTTGAAGTGACTAACAGAGATGATGACCAGCAGGTTTCCACACACGGTCAGAAGAGCCACAGCTGCTGCGGACACATACAGAATCACATAGACAGAGAAAGAAACAGATCTCTCTGGACAGAAATATTCCTGACAATCATCAGTTTGGTTCACTGCTATAATATTCATTCTGAAATACTTGGAAAAAACACTTAAACATAGTGTTGTTCCCTGTGACTTCCTTCATATAACCACATGCGTAACCACAGATCAAGATCTCTGAAGATGCTATTTGTCTCTCCAGCAGCTCTGAACTGCTCCTCACCGAAACACAGTCAGTCCTGGAGGCTCCACAACAAAGATGTTCTACCAGAAAGACTCGGGAGAATTATTTCAATAAACCGTACATTTATTGACAGCTCAGCAAGCTGATAATCTACAAAGTCATTTGGCGTAGGCCCCGTCCGTAGTGCATAATCCGAGAGTATCGGATCTGCAATTCCTGCCTAAAGAGCATTGAGGAGGATGGGGGTAATCGTCGCTTCAGTATCTGCGAACTCAAACATGTGTAAGTACCGAGCTTTTATACATGAGCATAAGAATATGATTGGATAGAAGTGAAGGCAATAGGTGACGTAGTAATTGAGTCTTCCCGGCAGAACTTATGCTAAAGCTTTCATTTCTACAATCTATATTGCCTTTTTATACACTTGACATGTTGACTCTTACCAAGATCAGCAGCATCAAGGGAGAAGAACATACGGCTGGGAGACCAACTGAGTTTGTATTCATACAAAAACATAGATGGGCTTAAAGGGTTAGTTCACCCAAAAATGAAAATTATGTCGTTAATTCAGAGCCGATCCTGACCTCCCTGGGGCCCTAAGCAAAATTCTGTTTAGGGGCCCTCATACCTGACCCGTGAGCCATGAACCATTTGCCATTGCCACACAGTCACACCTGACACCCCAGTGGGAACTACAATCCCTCCTTTAACTAGTTGTAGCGAAAATGTAATTCCTGATATCAGAAGACATTGTTACTAGTAAAAAGTTCATTCTTAATATCAAGAATTCACATTTTAAATAGTACAAATTGAATTATTGATATCAAAAATGCATAATTATCCTATGAATGAATAAAAGCTAAAATGGCGCCATAGCATGTCACTGTGTTTTAAATGATAAAAGTAATTCTTGATACTCTTGATTCTTGATGGTTATTATTTACTGAGGGATGTGCATCCATATTGACCAGAATCTCCAGCCAATCAACATTTTAAATTCAATGGAGCCTATCAATAGTCAATGTCAATACATTGCTTTCCATATTGCATTTGGGCAGAGTTGTAACTAAACCTTGACTGAGCGACTAGATAATCATCGTCTTGTTTTAAAACTATAATGAGGAGTGCCATCACGCCCGTATTGTACTGGTCCCAACTCACAACAGATGTTTCTGCTGGAAAGTGCGCGTTTCATTTCATGCACGTGCATATGATATGATCGCATGTTAACGCGCGACGCGGTTATCTTTTCCGAGCTGCAGTTTATAAACAAACACCGTTGTCCTTTGTCGTTTATTAAACATAATAAATCAACTCACATCAACTTAACTTTAGCCTACTGTTCTTTGCTGACATCAAACTTTGAGAGGAGAGTCACAAGTCTGCCTGATAACTGTTGCCGCAATGAACTCTTATGGTGTTGTTTTCTCTCTCTTTTCGTGACCAGAAGGATAGTTCCGCTTCATTTTCTCATCGATATTGTAAACATTGATTGACGTGCTTTGACACGAGGGGGAGGCGGGGCCTTGAGTAATTTGCGGGGCCCTACGCACTTTGCGTAGTGTGCGTATAGGGCTGATCGGCTCTGCGTTAATTACTCACCCTCATGTCGTTTCAAACCGTAAGACCTTCGTTAATCGATTAAAAAGATTGTTAAAAGATATTTTCATAGAGCTTTCTGACCTCCCATAGACTGCAATGTAATTGCCACTTTCAAGGCCCAGAAAGGTAGTAAAGACATTGTTAAAATATTCCATGTGACTACAGTGGTTCAACCTTAATGTTATGAAGCAACGAGAATACTTTTTGTGCGCAAAAAACAAACAAAAATAACAACTTTATTAAACAATTTCTTCTCGTCTACCTCAGTCTCCTGTGCTGTTTATGTTAAAATTACAGTACAGCTCTGTATTGGCTGATGCTGTTCATGTGAGCACCACGAAGCATGTGTGTGATGCTGACGCAGGAGCTGGCCAATAATGAAGTGGCGTTCTGACGTAGAACCAGGAAGTGCTGCATTGTGTTGTAATTCATGTAGTCCCAACACAAAATGATTACGGTTACACAAAACCTCATTGGTTCTTGCGGAAGCTCAAACATGTTGCGTAACACGAGAATGAACCCTTACTGTATGTACACACCGCCGCCGACTTGAGCTTCCAAAGTTACCGGAAGTCATTCATTTTCAATGTAAGCTGGCTTCTCTCAGCTGCAAGGAGCGTCAAATCCATCGGCGTCGCGTTTTGAGCGACCAGAGCGTCAATCAGAAAGTTGAAAGTAGCTCAACTTTATGGTAATGAGCTATGACGCGGTTCAGCGGCAAGCAGCAGCAAAACGCCAGCAACCAAACAGAATATAGACGTCCTTCGCGCTGGCTGATTCCGGAGAAACATACGATGTAAACTTTCGTTCTTAACAAAACATTAGTTCCGAGAAAATGGAGGAGAAGCTGATCATTGCCGTTGCTGGGTTTCCTATCATTTATGATAAGACGTTGTTTGCATATGGACCAGTTACAAAAAAAACGAGGCATGGGATAAAATAGCTGGGATAGTTGGTGTCTCCGGTGAGTTGGTGAAGTGCGTGCTGATGATTTATAATATTTTTAACTAGTACTGATAGATACTCAAATTTGTCTCTGTCTTGCCAGTAGGGCTGCACGATGTATCGTTTAAGCATGGATATTGCGATGTACGAATCCACGATAGTCACATCGCAGGATGTGCGATGTCAAGAATAGGTAGGCTATCGTAGTTGATCCGTGATTCATTAACCGCTGTTCCCCTGCCCTTGACGCCTGTAATTCACGGATTAATTGCACAGTTGAACCATCATAGAGTGAAAGTTTATCATTTGCATGTGTTTTTAAGTCCTGTCAGTTTAACAGGGCGCGCTTGACAGGGCAGAGAGAGAGAGAGAGATCCCCGGCCGCGCACACACTCACCATCTTCTCTCTCCCTCGCGCATATTAATCAAAATCAATTGACAAGATGGTGTCGAAAAAAAACTCTCCAGTGATGAAATGTTTTCTGTGTTGACAAATCTTGTGTGCGATATCCTAAACTGCCGAGATAATTACACAACGCGTGCCGTAGGCTGCAAATAATAATAATAGCTAATTATTCTTTTTTTCCCGACCAAATGTGACCAAAACGGTTACAAAAATGCTGTCATTATAAAAGGTTTCTAGCGTCAATGTATTGCTTGTTTTTTCTGTTTACATTTCATGGTGTGACTAGGGTTGCCACCTATGTCTGATAAAAAACCTGGACATATCGATGACCTGACCGACCGCTTTGCTCACAAGTGAAAATGTCCATTAGACATTAGACCCACAAGACAAAATTGGCCTTTGTGCAGTAAGATTGTGCATAGTCGTGACTCGTGAATATTTTAAACATCTCAAGTATTCTCACTTATCTTACTTAACTTATAGCTTACCTGATTGCTTAGATACTGGTGCTTGTGCTTGCTTTTGCTTCCTCTTTGCTAAAGAAATAAGTAGAGGGATGACATTAGATTTGCATTTACCATACCTTAGCCACATCTATAGCCACTTTTATTTAGTATGTCTCAATCAGACATTGGAATAACAAAATCATACAGGCCTTAGCTTACCTAGTCTTCCATCTATACTTTGCGTTTCCCTTTGCTGCAGCTATCAGTGGTTTCTGTTCTTCAATGAATGTCTTGAATTCAGTGCATGACAATTTGAAATTCAATCTGACCTGAAGCTCAGACTTCACCATTGCAACTGACAGTCTGTTTCTTTTATCGGACCAAACATCCTCCATATGACTGAACACTCTTTCTGCATAGGCATTACTGACTGGTATGGAAAAAATAAAAGCAACTACTTTCAACAGCTCGGTGGATTCAGTTGCCTTGCTAAAAAAATAGGCCCACTTTCTGTCTGGGGTAAGGTCTGTTGGAATGGTGTGTAAGACCTCATTCAGAATGACTACATCACCATACAGCTTGTCTTCTTCAACATCCAGGGCCAGTTTTTCCACTAAAACTTCCAACTCTGACCACTGGAGTGATTGTCCTTCATGAAGGCTGAGACAGCCAATGTGTGCAAGAACCTGGTCATTGAAGTCAAATTTATTCTCAAGATACAGCACTGCCTTCTCAAAAAATCTGTCCACCAGGCTCCTGAACTGTTCCTGTTGCTGGGGTAAAAGGCTCCTCAGTATTTGTTTTGCTTTGCTGCCATAGAATTTGTCTGTGCGCCTTGCGATCAGCTGACTGCGCAATCGGTTCATCACAGAGTAAACGTCAATCACAGTAGCACTGTCACTCTCGAGCACCCTAATAGATGAATCAAATTCTTGCATCACATTGTGCATGAATGCAAGGATACATTCAGCTACAGTACAGTCTACATTTTCTGCATCACTTGTACCACACACAAATGTCCAGATGATACTTGGGTAGTCCTCCTTTCCCAGGGATACAAAATAAGACTTTAAAGCTGGCCAACACTCTAAAATCCTCTGTATCGCTGGCAGCAAAGACAGCCAGCGTGTGGGGACATGCCTCAGAATCTCCCTGTATTTTGTATTAGTAAATTCACAGAAGTCCTTAAGCAATTCCACTTTTTTAGCAGAACAACTGAATTCACTATACACCTTCAGCACAAAGGCCTCCACGTCACACCCTCCAGCACTAAAGACACGATTAGCTGCTTTGACAGTGTTGTTTATGATGTGACACTTGCAATTGCCCTTCACAATTTGTGGGTTAGCTTCTCTGAGTTTCTGAAAAACTGAGTTGTGCCGACCATAATTAACTGATGCGTTATCTGCACCATAGGCACTGATCTGGCTGACTGAAAGTCCATTGTTCTCAGTAATAGACACTATTTGTTTGAATATGGCTTCACTAGATTCGTTGGAGTCGTCGTAAAAGTCTAACAATCCATACTTCACACCCTCGGATGCACAGAAATACTGGACTGTGTAGGGAAACAATTTTGTGTGACCAGAATTGGATGCATCAGAACATACTGCAAAATAGTGCGCTTTCTGCAACTCTGCTGCTAATCTTTGCTGACTAAATGGTGCCAACACATTTTCCACTAAGGCCTCACATTTAGTTCTGCCACAAGACATTTTAGTTGCAATATCAGAGTCACTGAATATTTTTGCACTGACCTTGTTCCCACAGTCAGTTGACAGGTAGCTATGGCCATGTCGCACACCGTGATAGGTAGCTGTTAATTCGGCGACAGTAATTTTGTCCTCTGAGCTTTTTGTAATCATGAATGATGAAATTGCCTTTGTTTGTCTGGTTACTTGAACGCGACTCTGATGTTTCTTCGTTTTAGCATGGTCATCCAAAGCAGTTTTGCCTTCATGTTTAACCAGAATTTTAACTGAGCATACGGAGCAAGTAGCATATAGTGGATCGCCTGGTGTTTGCTTTAGCCATGTGGAGTATTTGTCATTTTTCATCCAGTCATTATTAAAGTAGGTCGAACGTTTCATTTTCTTTTTTACTGGCCTGTCAGTCTTTGTTGACACACTGTCATCTTCGTCCTCCGTCTCGCCACCCATGTTAACACTAAGAAACGATGGTGATGACGTACAATCTTCTTCACTGCTTCAATTTGCCGCCTGTAGTAACTGGCTAGCTGCCAAGACAGACGCGCTAGATGACGTAGCCTACGTCACACGACACACCCGCCCCAGAGCCAATGATAGCGCATTCTACACACAAGAGACACCCTATGAGAGACACCGACCACTCTGTGCACAATGCATAGGCTTCAAGTGAGAAAATAGTAAATTGAACCTACATATTCACGTAGCCGTTCGAAAACCGGGACATTCAGTATCCCGGGAGAGTGGATAAATTTCCCGGGACAGGTTATTAAAAAGAAGGACAATCCCGGTAAAACCGGGACAGGTGGCAACCCTAGGTGTGACACTTCTCTTCTCCCATGATCGAACATAGAATGCTGCTACGTCAGAGCGGCCAAAGCGTCAACAAGCTTCCCCGTACTTTTTGACAAGCGTCCTTGACAGGGCGACCAGAGCTTCTTTGCAGCTCAAGTCGGCGGCGGTGTGTACGTGCAGTTATAGGTTCTTGCGGTAGCTCAAACATGCCGCGTAACACGAGAATGAACCTCATTGGTTCTTGTTGAAGCTCAAACGTGCTGCGTAACATGAGAATGAACCTCACTGGTTCTTGCAGAAGCTCAAACGTGCTGCGTAACATGAGAATGAACCTCATTGGTTCTTGCTGAAGCTCAAACGTGCTGCGTAACATGAGAATGAACCTCATTGGTTCTTGCGGAAGCTCAAACGTGCTGCGTAAAAAGAGAATGAACCTCATTGGTTCTTGCAGAAGCTCAGACATGATGTGTAACACGAGAATGAACCTCATTGGTTCTTGTGGAAGCTCAAACATGACGTGTAACACGAAAATGAACCTCACTGGTTCTTGCGGAAGCTCAAAAATGCTGCATAACACAAGAATGAACCTCACTGGTTCTTGCTGAAGCTCAAACGTGCTGCGTAACATGAGAATGAACCCTTATAAGTTCTTGAGGAAGCTCAAACATGACGTGTAACACGAGAATGAACCTCACTGGTTCTTGCTGAAGCTCAAACGTGCTGCGTAACACGAGAATGAACCTCACTGGTTCTTGCTGAAGCTCAAACGTGCTGCGTAACACGAGAATGAACCTCACTGGTTCTTGCGGAAGCTCAAACGTGCTGCGTAACACGAGAATGAACCTCATTGGTTCTTGCTGAAGCTCAGACATGCTGCGTAACACGAGAATGAGCCCTTATAGGTTCTTGAGGAAGCTCAAACATGTTGCGTAACACGAGAATGAACCCTTATAGGTTCTTGAGGAAGCTCAAACATGACGTGTAACACGAGAATGAACCTCACTGGTTCTTGCTGAAGCTCAAACGTGCTGCGTAACATGAGAATTAACCTCACTGGTTCTTGCTGAAGCTCAAACGTGCTGCGTAACACAAGAATGAACCTCACTGGTTCTTGCTGAAGCTCAAACGTGCTACGTAACACGAGAATGAACCTCATTGGTTCTTGCTGAAGCTCAAACGTGCTGCGTAACACAAGAATGAACCTCATTGGTTCTTGCGGAAGCTCAAACGTGCTGCGTAACATGAGAATGAACCTCATTGGTTCTTGAGGAAGCTCAAACGTGCTGCGTAACACGAGAATGAACCTCATTGGTTCTTGCAGAAGCTCAAACGTGCTGCGTAACATGAGAATGAACCTCACTGGTTCTTGCAGAAGCTCAAACGTGCTGTGTAACATGAGAATGAACCTCACTGGATCTTGCTTAAGCTCAAACGTGCAGCGTAACACGAGAATGAACCCTTATAGGTTCTTGAGGAAGCTCAAACATGTTGCGTAACATGAGAATGAACCCTTATAGCTTCTTGAGGAAGCTCAAACGTGCTGCGTAACACGAGAATGAACCTAACTGGTTCTTGCGGAAGCTCAAACGTGCTGCGTAACACGAGAATGAATCTCACTGGTTCTTGAGGAAGCTCAAATGTGCTGCGTAACACGAGAATGAACCTCACTGGTTCTTGCGGAAGCTCAAACGTGCTGCGTAACACGAGAATGAACCTCATTGGTTCTTGCTGAAGCTCAGACATGCTGCGTAACACGAGAATGAGCCCTTATAGGTTCTTGAGGAAGCTCAAACATGTTGCGTAACACGAGAATGAACCCTTATAGGTTCTTGAGGAAGCTCAAACATGACGTGTAACACGAGAATGAACCTCACTGGTTCTTGCTGAAGCTCAAACGTGCTGCGTAACATGAGAATTAACCTCACTGGTTCTTGCTGAAGCTCAAACGTGCTGCGTAACACAAGAATGAACCTCACTGGTTCTTGCTGAAGCTCAAACGTGCTACGTAACACGAGAATGAACCTCATTGGTTCTTGCTGAAGCTCAAACGTGCTGCGTAACACAAGAATGAACCTCATTGGTTCTTGCGGAAGCTCAAACGTGCTGCGTAACATGAGAATGAACCTCATTGGTTCTTGAGGAAGCTCAAACGTGCTGCGTAACACGAGAATGAACCTCATTGGTTCTTGCAGAAGCTCAAACGTGCTGCGTAACATGAGAATGAACCTCACTGGTTCTTGCAGAAGCTCAAACGTGCTGTGTAACATGAGAATGAACCTCACTGGATCTTGCTTAAGCTCAAACGTGCTGCGTAACACGAGAATGAACCCTTATAGGTTCTTGAGGAAGCTCAAACATGTTGCGTAACATGAGAATGAACCCTTATAGCTTCTTGAGGAAGCTCAAACGTGCTGCGTAACACGAGAATGAACCTAACTGGTTCTTGCGGAAGCTCAAACGTGCTGCGTAACACGAGAATGAATCTCACTGGTTCTTGAGGAAGCTCAAATGTGCTGCGTAACACGAGAATGAACCTCACTGGTTCTTGCGGAAGCTCATATGTGCTGTGTAACATGAGAATGAACCTAATTGGTTCTTGAGGAAGCTCAAACGTGCTGCGTAACATGAGAATGAACCTCACTGGTTCTTTCTGAAGCTCAAACATGCTGCGTAACACAAGAATGAGCCTCACTGGTTCTTGCTGAAGCTCAAACGTGCTACGTAACACGAGAATTAACCTAATTGGTTCTTGCTGAAGCTCAAACGTGCTGCGTAACACAAGAATGAACCTCACTGGTTCTTACTGAAGCTCAAACGTGTTACGTAACACGAGAATGAACCTCTTTGGTTCTTGCGGAAGCTCAAACATGCTGCGTAACATGAGAATGAACCTCATTGGTTCTTGAGGAAGCTCAAACGTGCTGCGTAACACGAGAATGAACCTCATTGGTTCTTGCAGAAGCTCAAACGTGCTGCGTAACATGAGAATGAACCTCACTGGTTCTTGCTGAAGCTCAAACGTGCTGTGTAACATGAGAATGAACCTCACTGGATCTTGCTGAAGCTCAAACGTGCTGCGTAACACGAGAATGAACCCTTATAGGTTCTTGAGGAAGCTCAAACATGTTGCGTAACATGAGAATGAACCCTTATAGCTTCTTGAGGAAGCTCAAACGTGCTGCGTAACACGAGAATGAACCTCACTGGTTCTTGCGGAAGCTCAAACGTGCTGCGTAACACGAGAATGAATCTCACTGGTTCTTGAGGAAGCTCAAATGTGCTGCGTAACACGAGAATGAACCTCACTGGTTCTTGCAGAAGCTCAAACGTGCTGCTTAACACGAGAATGAACCTCATTGGTTCTTGCGGAAGCTCAAATGTGCTGTGTAACATGAGAATGAACCTCATTGGTTCTTGCGGAAGCTCAAACGTGCTGTGTAACATGAGAATGAACCTCACTGGTTCTTGCTGAAGCTCAAACGTGCTGCGTAACACAAGAATGAACCTCACTGGTTCTTGCTGAAGCTCAAACGTGCTACGTAACACGAGAATGAACCTCATTGGTTCTTGCTGAAGCTCAAACGTGCTGCGTAACACAAGAATGAACCTCACTGGTTCTTGCTGAAGCTCAAACGTGCTACGTAACACGAGAATGAACCTCACTGGTTCTTGCGGAAGCATAAACGTGCTGCGTAACATGAGAATGAACCTCACTGGTTCTTGCTGAAGCTCAAACGTGCTGCGTAACACGAGAATTAACCTCACTGGTTCTTGCTGAAGCTCAAACGTGCTGCGTAACATGAGAATTAACCTCACTGGTTCTTGCTGAAGCTCAAACGTGCTGCGTAACACAAGAATGAACCTCACTGGTTCTTGCTGAAGCTCAAACGTGCTACGTAACACGAGAATGAACCTCATTGGTTCTTGCTGAAGCTCAAACGTGCTGCGTAACACAAGAATGGACCTCACTGGTTCTTGCTGAAGCTCAAACGTGCTACGTAACACGAGAATGAACCTCACTGGTTCTTGCGGAAGCATAAACGTGCTGCGTAACACGAGAATGAACCTCACTGGATCTTGCTGAAGCTCAAACGTACTGCATAACACGAGAATGAACCTCACTGGTTCTTGCAGAAGCTCAAACGTGCTGCGTAACATGAGAATGAACCTCACTGGTTCTTGAGGAAGCGCAAACGTGCTGCGTATCACGAGAATGAACCTCACTGTTTCTTGCAGAAGCTCAAACGTGCTGCGTAACACAAGAATGAACCTCATTGGTTCTTGCGGAAGCTCAAACGTGCTGCGTAACATGAGAATGAACCTCATTGGTTCTTGAGGAAGCTCAAACGTGCTGCGTAACACGAGAATGAACCTCATTGGTTCTTGCAGAAGCTCAAACGTGCTGCGTAACATGAGAATGAACCTCACTGGTTCTTGCAGAAGCTCAAACGTGCTGTGTAACATGAGAATGAACCTCACTGGATCTTGCTTAAGCTCAAACGTGCTGCGTAACACGAGAATGAACCCTTATAGCTTCTTGAGGAAGCTCAAACATGTTGCGTAACATGAGAATGAACCCTTATAGCTTCTTGAGGAAGCTCAAACGTGCTGCGTAACACGAGAATGAACCTAACTGGTTCTTGCGGAAGCTCAAACGTGCTGCGTAACACGAGAATGAATCTCACTGGTTCTTGAGGAAGCTCAAATGTGCTGCGTAACACGAGAATGAACCTCACTGGTTCTTGCAGAAGCTCAAACGTGCTGCTTAACACGAGAATGAACCTCACTGGTTCTTGCGGAAGCTCAAATGTGCTGTGTAACATGAGAATGAACCTAATTGGTTCTTGAGGAAGCTCAAACGTGCTGCGTAACATGAGAATGAACCTCACTGGTTCTTTCTGAAGCTCAAACATGCTGCGTAACACAAGAATGAGCCTCACTGGTTCTTGCTGAAGCTCAAACGTGCTACGTAACACGAGAATTAACCTCATTGGTTCTTGCTGAAGCTCAAACGTGCTGCGTAACACAAGAATGAACCTCACTGGTTCTTACTGAAGCTCAAACGTGTTACGTAACACGAGAATGAACCTCTTTGGTTCTTGCGGAAGCTCAAACATGCTGCGTAACATGAGAATGAACCTCATTGGTTCTTGAGGAAGCTCAAACGTGCTGCGTAACACGAGAATGAACCTCATTGGTTCTTGCAGAAGCTCAAACGTGCTGCGTAACATGAGAATGAACCTCACTGGTTCTTGCTGAAGCTCAAACGTGCTGTGTAACATGAGAATGAACCTCACTGGATCTTGCTGAAGCTCAAACGTGCTGCGTAACACGAGAATGAACCCTTATAGGTTCTTGAGGAAGCTCAAACATGTTGCGTAACATGAGAATGAACCCTTATAGCTTCTTGAGGAAGCTCAAACGTGCTGCGTAACACGAGAATGAATCTCACTGGTTCTTGAGGAAGCTCAAATGTGCTGCGTAACACGAGAATGAACCTCACTGGTTCTTGCAGAAGCTCAAACGTGCTGCTTAACACGAGAATGAACCTCATTGGTTCTTGCAGAAGCTCAAACGTGCTGCGTAACACAAGAATGAACCTCACTGGTTCTTGCTGAAGCTCAAACGTGCTACGTAACACGAGAATGAACCTCATTGGTTCTTGCTGAAGCTCAAACGTGCTGCGTAACACAAGAATGAACCTCATTGGTTCTTGCGGAAGCTCAAACGTGCTGCGTAACATGAGAATGAACCTCATTGGTTCTTGAGGAAGCTCAAACGTGCTGCGTAACACGAGAATGAACCTCATTGGTTCTTGCAGAAGCTCAAACGTGCTGCGTAACATGAGAATGAACCTCACTGGTTCTTGCAGAAGCTCAAACGTGCTGTGTAACATGAGAATGAACCTCACTGGATCTTGCTTAAGCTCAAACGTGCTGCGTAACACGAGAATGAACCCTTATAGGTTCTTGAGGAAGCTCAAACATGTTGCGTAACATGAGAATGAACCCTTATAGCTTCTTGAGGAAGCTCAAACGTGCTGCGTAACACGAGAATGAACCTAACTGGTTCTTGCGGAAGCTCAAACGTGCTGCGTAACACGAGAATGAATCTCACTGGTTCTTGAGGAAGCTCAAATGTGCTGCGTAACACGAGAATGAACCTCACTGGTTCTTGCGGAAGCTCATATGTGCTGTGTAACATGAGAATGAACCTAATTGGTTCTTGAGGAAGCTCAAACGTGCTGCGTAACATGAGAATGAACCTCACTGGTTCTTTCTGAAGCTCAAACATGCTGCGTAACACAAGAATGAGCCTCACTGGTTCTTGCTGAAGCTCAAACGTGCTACGTAACACGAGAATTAACCTAATTGGTTCTTGCTGAAGCTCAAACGTGCTGCGTAACACAAGAATGAACCTCACTGGTTCTTACTGAAGCTCAAACGTGTTACGTAACACGAGAATGAACCTCTTTGGTTCTTGCGGAAGCTCAAACATGCTGCGTAACATGAGAATGAACCTCATTGGTTCTTGAGGAAGCTCAAACGTGCTGCGTAACACGAGAATGAACCTCATTGGTTCTTGCAGAAGCTCAAACGTGCTGCGTAACATGAGAATGAACCTCACTGGTTCTTGCTGAAGCTCAAACGTGCTGTGTAACATGAGAATGAACCTCACTGGATCTTGCTGAAGCTCAAACGTGCTGCGTAACACGAGAATGAACCCTTATAGGTTCTTGAGGAAGCTCAAACATGTTGCGTAACATGAGAATGAACCCTTATAGCTTCTTGAGGAAGCTCAAACGTGCTGCGTAACACGAGAATGAACCTCACTGGTTCTTGCGGAAGCTCAAACGTGCTGCGTAACACGAGAATGAATCTCACTGGTTCTTGAGGAAGCTCAAATGTGCTGCGTAACACGAGAATGAACCTCACTGGTTCTTGCAGAAGCTCAAACGTGCTGCTTAACACGAGAATGAACCTCATTGGTTCTTGCGGAAGCTCAAATGTGCTGTGTAACATGAGAATGAACCTCATTGGTTCTTGCGGAAGCTCAAACGTGCTGTGTAACATGAGAATGAACCTCACTGGTTCTTGCTGAAGCTCAAACGTGCTGCGTAACACAAGAATGAACCTCACTGGTTCTTGCTGAAGCTCAAACGTGCTACGTAACACGAGAATGAACCTCATTGGTTCTTGCTGAAGCTCAAACGTGCTGCGTAACACAAGAATGAACCTCACTGGTTCTTGCTGAAGCTCAAACGTGCTACGTAACACGAGAATGAACCTCACTGGTTCTTGCGGAAGCATAAACGTGCTGCGTAACATGAGAATGAACCTCACTGGTTCTTGCTGAAGCTCAAACGTGCTGCGTAACACGAGAATTAACCTCACTGGTTCTTGCTGAAGCTCAAACGTGCTGCGTAACATGAGAATTAACCTCACTGGTTCTTGCTGAAGCTCAAACGTGCTGCGTAACACAAGAATGAACCTCACTGGTTCTTGCTGAAGCTCAAACGTGCTACGTAACACGAGAATGAACCTCATTGGTTCTTGCTGAAGCTCAAACGTGCTGCGTAACACAAGAATGGACCTCACTGGTTCTTGCTGAAGCTCAAACGTGCTACGTAACACGAGAATGAACCTCACTGGTTCTTGCGGAAGCATAAACGTGCTGCGTAACACGAGAATGAACCTCACTGGATCTTGCTGAAGCTCAAACGTGCTGCATAACACGAGAATGAACCTCACTGGTTCTTGCAGAAGCTCAAACGTGCTGCGTAACATGAGAATGAACCTCACTGGTTCTTGAGGAAGCGCAAACGTGCTGCGTATCACGAGAATGAACCTCACTGTTTCTTGCAGAAGCTCAAACGTGCTGCGTAACACAAGAATGAACCTCATTGGTTCTTGCGGAAGCTCAAACGTGCTGCGTAACATGAGAATGAACCTCATTGGTTCTTGAGGAAGCTCAAACGTGCTGCGTAACACGAGAATGAACCTCATTGGTTCTTGCAGAAGCTCAAACGTGCTGCGTAACATGAGAATGAACCTCACTGGTTCTTGCAGAAGCTCAAACGTGCTGTGTAACATGAGAATGAACCTCACTGGATCTTGCTTAAGCTCAAACGTGCTGCGTAACACGAGAATGAACCCTTATAGCTTCTTGAGGAAGCTCAAACATGTTGAGTAACATGAGAATGAACCCTTATAGCTTCTTGAGGAAGCTCAAACGTGCTGCGTAACACGAGAATGAACCTAACTGGTTCTTGCGGAAGCTCAAACGTGCTGCGTAACACGAGAATGAATCTCACTGGTTCTTGAGGAAGCTCAAATGTGCTGCGTAACACGAGAATGAACCTCACTGGTTCTTGCAGAAGCTCAAACGTGCTGCTTAACACGAGAATGAACCTCACTGGTTCTTGCGGAAGCTCAAATGTGCTGTGTAACATGAGAATGAACCTAATTGGTTCTTGAGGAAGCTCAAACGTGCTGCGTAACATGAGAATGAACCTCACTGGTTCTTTCTGAAGCTCAAACATGCTGCGTAACACAAGAATGAGCCTCACTGGTTCTTGCTGAAGCTCAAACGTGCTACGTAACACGAGAATTAACCTCATTGGTTCTTGCTGAAGCTCAAACGTGCTGCGTAACACAAGAATGAACCTCACTGGTTCTTACTGAAGCTCAAACGTGTTACGTAACACGAGAATGAACCTCTTTGGTTCTTGCGGAAGCTCAAACATGCTGCGTAACATGAGAATGAACCTCATTGGTTCTTGAGGAAGCTCAAACGTGCTGCGTAACACGAGAATGAACCTCATTGGTTCTTGCAGAAGCTCAAACGTGCTGCGTAACATGAGAATGAACCTCACTGGTTCTTGCTGAAGCTCAAACGTGCTGTGTAACATGAGAATGAACCTCACTGGATCTTGCTGAAGCTCAAACGTGCTGCGTAACACGAGAATGAACCCTTATAGGTTCTTGAGGAAGCTCAAACATGTTGCGTAACATGAGAATGAACCCTTATAGCTTCTTGAGGAAGCTCAAACGTGCTGCGTAACACGAGAATGAATCTCACTGGTTCTTGAGGAAGCTCAAATGTGCTGCGTAACACGAGAATGAACCTCACTGGTTCTTGCAGAAGCTCAAACGTGCTGCTTAACACGAGAATGAACCTCATTGGTTCTTGCGGAAGCGCAAATGTGCTGTGTAACATGAGAATGAACCTCATTGGTTCTTGTGGAAGCTCAAACGTGCTGCGTAACATGAGAATGAACCTCACTGGTTCTTGCTGAAGCTCAAACGTGCTGCGTAACACAAGAATGAACCTCACTGGTTCTTGCTGAAGCTCAAACGTGCTACGTAACACGAGAATGAACCTCATTGGTTCTTGCTGAAGCTCAAACGTGCTGCGTAACACAAGAATGAACCTCACTGGTTCTTGCTGAAGCTCAAACGTGCTACGTAACACGAGAATGAACCTCACTGGTTCTTGCGGAGGCATAAACGTGCTGCGTAACATGAGAATGAACCTCACTGGTTCTTGCTGAAGCTCAAACGTGCTGCGTAACACGAGAATTAACCTCACTGGTTCTTGCTGAAGCTCAAACGTGCTGCATAACACGAGAATGAACCTCACTGGTTCTTGCAGAAGCTCAAACGTGCTGCGTAACATGAGAATGAACCTCACTGGTTCTTGAGGAAGCTCAAACGTGCTGCGTATCACAAGAATGAACCTCACTGGTTCTTGCAGAAGCTCAAACGTGCTGCGTAACACGAGAATGAACCTCATTGGTTCTTGCGGAAGCTCAAACGTGCTGCGTAACATGAGAATGAACCTCATTGGTTCTTGAGGAAGCTCAAACGTGCTGCGTAACACGAGAATGAACCTCATTGGTTCTTGCAGAAGCTCAAACGTGCTGCGTAACATGAGAATGAACCTCACTGGTTCTTGCAGAAGCTCAAACGTGCTGTGTAACATGAGAATGAACCTCACTGGATCTTGCTGAAGCTCAAACGTGCTGCGTAACACGAGAATGAACCCTTATAGGTTGTAGGTGCCAGGTTTGGGTTGATGTCTTTTATTTTGACATTTTTATTTTCGGTTTGTTACGTCACTTGTTTTAGGTGCATATTACCTGTTAGTTTGCGTGTGGTTGGCATGGAGGAATGGGGTGAGTAGCTGGGACGCTCACTTTCTGTTGACCGTTTTCATTTCATTTAGATTTATTTAATTTCATTTCCTTTTGTTTACTTTACTGTCATCATCATCTTCATGTTGCTGTATCTTTCAATGTTATAATAAATCACCTGGATCAACAAGTGGAAACGCGTCAATCTTTAATCCCTCTACTCAGCCTCTTAGCGGTTACTGGCTGCCGCTATATTTAGTCAACAGAAAACGGCTACTGTTGGATTTTGATTATCGTGGATTGGAAAGGATTTCTTCGCACACCGCACGCGAAATGCTGACGCACACACTGAAGTGAGATCGCGCCTCAGTATCCTGACGGCAGAAGAGGTATGTGAGCGGTTTTGCTATGTTTGGCTGCAACATTGCTGTTTATTGAATAAGAAGACGCTATTGTCGCAGGCCGTGCAGTGTTTGGATGCCGCTTATTGGATGGATAGCGGTTGTGGAAGAAGTGCAAGTTTACTAGGCACTCGTAATCGCGTTGTGGTGGTGCGCCCATTCATGAAATTGTTGGCTTGATCTATGCGTTGCATACAGCGCTGTTTGGATTACTGGGATTGCGTTGTGAGAAATGGACGCAGATGAGTCTGCGCACGCTGCTATAAGCAGCAAAAGAGAGCCTAAGCTTACGGCAAAGGCCTTGGCGCTTAGAATTGAGACATTGCAAAAGGATCGCAAGTCTAAGGTGAATCAAATGAAGAGCTTAATTTTATCAATGAAAGATCTCATGGAATGTGATGAAAATGCTTTACAATTGTCTTCAATGGTGGTATCTTTAAAATGTTTGAAAGATGATGCATCTGTGTTGCATAAAGAAGTACTTCCTTTTCTTCCTCCTGAGGAACAAAACAAACAAAATGAGTGGTTTGATGCTATTTCTAAGCACAATGATGGATTTGTGGAAGATGTTGAACTATGGTTGAATGAAGCTAAGAATCTGAGGAAAAATGCTCAAATAACAGAATCAAATTCTACTCAACGTTATGCAAATCCTTGCCCATCACTTTCTGTCATTCATGATTCAAGAGCAATGGATAATTTTGCTGAACCTCAACTAAGTTGTGATTCTAATATTCCATCTTCTGCTGAACCAGTTTCATCATCTCATAATATGCATGTTCCAAGTGAATATCCGAACTGTGATATGGACGATGGTGATGTGCAGAATCAAATACAGCCAAAGGATAGTGTCTCTAACGTGGGCAGGAAAACGACAACAACTCATGGATCTCGAACCAGTCGATCTTCCATTGTATCTGCTCATCTTAAGGTTAAGGCCGAAATGGCAGCCTTGTTGGCACATCAGAAAATGTTGTCACGGAAACATGTATTGGAGAAGGAGGAGGAGGATTTGAGGAGGAGAAAAGAACAAATGGAACTGGACACTAAAATTGCTGTATCCATGGCCAAGATGAAAGTGTATAGCGATGTGAGATCAGAACAAAGTACTTACACAAATTCTTCTGATGCCAGTGCGTTAAGGGCAAGAAATACTGGAACCAGTTCTCTTAACCCTAATGTGGAGCCATTTTTACCTTCGAGTTCACATTCAATGCCACAACAGCCACCTGTATTTCATTCACATGCTCAAGCAGCACCAGAGAATCCAATGCGTTTTCCAACTCAGTCCGCTCAACAACAGCAACAGATTGTAAATTCTAACACAAGGTTGACACATTCTACATTACCCAGCATCAGTCATGATGGTGGACATGGACCCGGAATGCAGGGTGCACATGGACCCGGAATGCAGGGTGCACATGGATCGAGTTTGCAGGTTGCACATGGATCGAGTTTACAGGATGGTTTGGAAGGAGGAAGTATCCTTAAGCTTATTGACAAGCAAAATGAAATTGCTGCCCTATTAGTTCAGCAACACAACTTGTCTTCACTTCCACCAAGGGAGGTCCCATTCTTTGATGGAGATCCATTGCGTTATCACGACTTTATGCGAACATTCGAAGAGGTGGTGGAAAAGAAAGCAAGTGGCCATGCAGATTGCTTGCATTTCTTAGAACAGTATACTAGAGGGCAACCTAAAGAGCTTGTTCGAAGCTGTCAACTGATGATTCCTTCTCAAGGGTATATGAAGGCTAAGGCTTTGCTCAAGGAGCATTTCGGCAATGAGGTAAGAATAGCCTCAGCTTACATGAAAAGAGCGCTCTCATGGCAAGCGATAAGATCTGAGGATGCTAAGGCTCTGCAGGACTACAGCTTATTTCTTAGGAGTTGCTGCAATGCAATGAAGAATATTTGTTTCATGAATGAGTTAAATCTTGCTTCTAATATGCAAATTGTTCTTGCAAAACTTCCTTATAAGTTCAGAGAAAGATGGAGAATGGTGGCATATGATTTACAGGAAAGACGTAACCATCCAGCTTGCTTTTCTGATATTGTGGACTTTGTAGAAAGACAGGTAAAAATAGTCACAGATCCGGTATTCGGAAACATTCAAGATGTTCTGCCTAGTGGAGGTAGAAACCTGAATACCAAATTGCCTCATTCGAAACCTAAAAGTAGTTTTGCCACTACAGTCACTGCAAGTGGTGCAAAGGAGTGTGTTGGGAAGGCTGTGAATAAAACCTGTCTCTTCTGTGAAGGAGCACATATATTGGACTCATGTAAAAGGTTTGTCGAAAGATCTCATGCAGAAAAGATGAATTTTCTGAAGAAAAAGGGGATTTGTTTCGGTTGTTTATGTACTGGACATTTCAGCCGTGATTGTAAAGAGAGAAGCACATGTAAAATATGTCATCTCAAACACCCAAGTCTTCTTCATATTTTTCCATCAGAAAAAAGGGGCATTCAGCATAAAGATGAGTCAAAGTCAACTGTGGAAAGTGCTTTGGTCTCACTCCAGTCCAGTGCTCTTACTGGGGCTGGTAAAGAAAATTGTGCATTGTCTATCGTTCCTGTATGTGTGAAATCAAAGAAAGGAAGTAAAGTTGTGACCACCTATGCCTTTTTGGACTCTGGGAGCTCTGCAACTTTCTGCACAGAGAGTTTGATGTCCAAGCTCAATCTCTCAGCAAAGAAAGTTAACATTCTAATGAGAACCATGAGTCAGGACAAATCCGTTTGCTGTTATGTTTTGAAGGATCTGGAAGTGTCAGGATTGAATCAAGAGCATTACTGTGCTTTACCAGAGGTATACACGCAGAAGACCATGCCTATAGGTAAAACCAACATCGCCACACAAAACGATCTTGCTTGTTGGCCTCATTTAAGTCATCTGTGTTTGCCTTCAATTGATGCTGGTGTGGAGTTATTGATTGGCGCTAACGTGCCAGAGGCGTTGGAGCCATGGCAGATTATCCGCTGTCAAGACAGTGGCCCATACGCTATTAAAACCATGTTTGGATGGGCAGTTAATGGACCAATCAAGCGACAGGAAGAGAATGCTGTTAAGGAACATTCTCACATGACTGTCAATAGGATCACCGTTATGAAATTGGATGAGTTATGGGAGCAACAGTTCAAGGTTGACTTTCCTGAATGTATTCAAGAGGAACAGCAAGGATTGTCAAAGGAAGATCATCAATTCATGGATTTTGTTTCACAGTCATCAAGACTGACCAATGGGCATTATTGCATTGGTCTTCCACTCAAAAACGAAAGGGTAGTCATGCCAAGGAATAGAGCAATCGTGGAACAACGTGCTCTGAATCTTAAAAGAAGGCTTCAAAGAAACGCTTCTTTTCATGCTGACTATACTACCTTTATGGAGAGTGTCATCGCTAACGGCCACACTGAAAAGGTTCCCACAGCTGAACTGGAACGACTTGATGGACGCTTATGGTACATACCCCACCATGGTGTTTATCACCCTAAAAAGCAAAAGATCAGAGTGGTGTTTGATTGCGGAGCATCATATCAAGGAACATCATTGAATGAACAACTTTTGCAAGGTCCAGATTTAACAAGTCCGCTGGTGAGTGTTCTTGTGCGATTCAGAATGGAGTATGTTGCCATGATGGCTGACATAGAAACGATGTTTCATCAGGTTAAGGTAAATCCTTATGATTGTGATCTCTTGAGGTTTCTTTGGTGGACTGGAGGAAACATTGATGCCAATCTGGAAGAATACAGAATGGTTGTGCATTTATTTGGAGCAACATCATCTCCAAGTTGCACTAGCTATGCATTGAGAAAGTGTGCAGAGGACCATAAGGATCTGTATGATGCCAAGACTGTGGACATTGTCTTTAATAACTTCTATGTAGACGACTGTCTTGTATCTGTGTCTACAGATTCAGAAGCTGTTTGATTGTACCAGAAGCTCACGGAAATGTGTGCTAAAGGTGGATTCCGATTAACCAAATGGATAAGTAACAGCCGCACTGTGTTAAATGCCATCCCTGAGGAAGACAGAGACAAGAAAGTTAAGAACTTGGATTTGGAACATGACACGCTACCTTTGGAAAGAGCATTAGGTGTGCAGTGGTGTGCGGAGTCTGATGTTTTCAAGTTCAAGGTGACCATCAAGGACAGACCTCTTACTCGAAGAGGAATTCTTTCTATCATTAGTTCCATCTATGACCCTCTTGGCTTTCTGTCTCCTGTGATTTTACGTGCCAAAATGATACTTCAAGATTTGTGTAGAGAAAAAATTGGATGGGACAGCACTATTCCAACAGTGTACATTCAGCGATGGACAAGTTGGTTGGAGAAACTTCATGAATTGGAGAAATTCGATGTCCGCAGGTGCTTAAAGCCGGAAAACTTTGGAGAAGCTATATCTGCCCAATTGCATCACTTTTCGGACGCCAGTGAGAAGGGTTATGGCATGGTGTCGTATTTATTACTTCATAATGATCAACAATGTGCTCATTCCTGTCTTTTAATGAGTAAAGCAAGAGTAACACCTTTAAGACCTATCACTATCCCTCGTCTGGAGCTCACAGCTGCCACACTTGCTGGTCGCATGGATAAATTGTGGAAGAGAGAGCTGAAGATGAAACTTCAGGATTCGGTATTTTGGACCGACAGCACCTCTGTCCTCAAGTACATCCAAAATGAGACTTCTAGATTCAAATGCTTTGTAGCCAACCGAGTTGCTGAAATTCGAAGTGTTTCTGAAATCAGACAATGGAGGTATGTGAATTCATCCAACAATCCAGCTGACCTAGCATCTTGAGGTCTAAAGGTTGATTCATTCTTAAAGAACCAGATATGGATTTCTGGTCCTCCATTTCTTGTCCAACCACAAGAGTTGTGGCCCGTGGATCCTACTGATGTAGGTGTGATGTCTTCTTGTGACCCAGAAGTGAAAAGGAGTGTTCTGGTGAATACTGTGCAAGTTCAACAAGAGTATGATTTTATGCCATATTTTAATTACTACTCTTCATGGATGCGATTGAAAAAAGGCGTAGCTTGGATCCTTCGATTCAGGAACATTCTATTTTATCTCAGCAAGGAAAGGAAAAGGTTGATGACTGCTTACTCTTATATGGACAAGTTGCAACGAGAGACTGTTGTTAAGAAAGAGATACAAAAATTTAGATCCAATATGCCTGCAACATTGTTGTCTTCAGATGAGTTGGAAAGAGCTGAATTGGAGATTATTCGTCTTTGCCAAAAGAAGAGATATTCTGAGGAACTGGCTAGTCTACAGAAAGATGGATTGGTAAAACGGAATAGTGAACTCTATAGACTTAATCCCGTGCTTAAATCAGATGTCATCAGAGTTGGTGGGCGACTGGACAAGGCTATGATGCCTGAAAAAGTTAAGCATCCAGTAATACTGGCCAAGGATCTACACATTTCAGATTTGATTCTGCGACAGATACATCATGACATTGGACATTGTGGACGAAATTACATGCTGGCTAATTTACGGCAGAGATATTGGATCCCTGGTGCTAGCACAGCTATAAGAAGAATTCTGTCCAAGTGTGTGGTCTGCAGACGTCTTCATAGAATCCCGGGTCATCAGCAGATGGCAGATTTGCCACAAGATAGAGTCACACCTGACAAACCACCATTCACGCATGTTGGAGTGGACTGCTTCGGTCCCTTTGAAGTTAAAAGGGGAAGGAGCGTTGTAAAACGTTATGGAGTGATATTCACATGTTTAACAATAAGAGCTGTTCACCTTGAAATAGCAAATTCTCTTGATACGGATTCTTTCATCCATGCATTAAGATGATTTATTGCACGTCGAGGACAAGTTGTCGAGATCCGTTCAGACAACGGGACAAACTTTGTTGGTGCCCAACGTGAACTGCAGGAGGCTATAAAAAACTGGAATCATAATCAGATCAATTCATTTTTGCTTCAAAAAGGAATTAAGTGGAACTTTAATCCCCCGGCTGGTTCGCACTTTGGAGGAATTTGGGAACGGCTTATAAGATCAGTAAGGAAGATTCTAAATTCTATCCTTAGAGGGCAAAGTTTGGACGAGGAAGGTCTTTACACACTTCTTTGTGAAATCGAATCAATCCTTAACAATCGTCCAATATCCAGAGCATCTCTGGATGTTAATGATTTGGAAGCCCTTACTCCAAACCATCTTCTCCTCTTAAAAACAAAGCCATCTTTATCACCTGGACTATTTAACAAGGACGATCTGTATTCACGACGACGTTGGCGACAGGTCCAATATATGGTGGATCTATTTTGGAAGAGATGGATCGGGGAGTACCTACTTCAACTACAAGAACGCCAGAAGTGGCTGGTGAAGAAACGCAATTTTCAAGTGGGAGATATTGTGCTTGTAGTGGATGATACTGCTCCAAGGAGTTCATGGATAATGGGCAAGATTATTCAGATCACAAAGGATAAAAAAGGATTGATACGTCAAGTAAGAATCAAGACCAAGAGTTCCTGCTTGACCAGACACATTACTAAAGTTTGCCTTCTTCTTGAAACGGAGGATTTTAACTAGGCTATTCTACGACCGACTGACTAATTGACTGACTGACTTGTGAGAGCTCTCAAATGACTTACTGAAGACTTTTGACTAAAGACCGTTTTGATTGACCTGTTTACTTCAGTTGATTACGAACATTGTTCACATTGAAGAATTGGAAATTTACATACACACACTCATGTGTATACATTGTTTATTTGTGAAATAAAATTTTGCGATTATATGTATGCAGGTACATATTCAACGATGTGTAACGTGCATGATTGTGTTGTATTATGATTATTACAGTTTTTGGGTGTAATAATCAGGGGCTGGAGTGTAGGTGCCAGGTTTGGGTTGATGTCTTTTATTTAGACATTTTTATTTTCGGTTTGTTACGTCACTTGTTTTAGGTGCATATTACCTGTTAGTTTGCGTGTGGTTGGCATGGAGGAAGGGGGTGAGTAGCTGGGACGCTCACTTTCTGTTGACCGTTTTCATTTCATTTAGATTTATTTCATTTCATTTCCTTTTGTTTACTTTACTGTCATCATCATCTTCATGTTGCTGTATCTTTCAATGTTATAATAAATCACCTGGATCAACAAGTGGAAACGCGTCAATCTTTAATCCCTCTACTCAGCCTCTTAGCGGTTACTGGCTGCCGCTATATAGGTTCTTGAGGAAGCTCAAACATGTTGCGTCACATGAGAATGAACCCTTATAGCTTCTTGAGGAAGCTCAAACGTGCTGCGTAACACGAGAATGAACATCACTGGTTCTTGCGGAAGCTCAAACGTGCTGCGTAACACGAGAATGAATCTCACTGGTTCTTGAGGAAGCTCAAACGTGCTGCGTAACACGAGAATGAACCTCACTGGTTCTTGCAGAAGCTCAAACGTGCTGCTTAACACGAGAATGAACCTCATTGGTTCTTGCGGAAGCTCAAATGTGCTGTGTAACACGAGAATGAACCTCATTGGTTCTTGCAGAAGCTCAAACGTGCTGCGTAACATGAGAATGAACCTCATTGGTTCTTGCAGAAGCTCAAACGTGCTGCGTAACATGAGAATGAATCTCACTGGTTCTTGCAGAAGCTCAGACATGACGTGTAACACGAGAATTAACCTCACTGGTTCTTGCTGAAGCTCAAACGTGCTGCGTAATACGAGAATGAACCCTTATAGGTTCTTGAGGAAGCTCAAACATTACGTGTAACACGAGAATGAACCTCATTGGTTCTTGCAGAAGCTCAAACGTGCTGCGTAACATGAGAATGAACCTCATTGGTTCTTGAGGAAGCTCAAACGTGCTGCGTAACACGAGAATGAACCTCATTGGTTCTTGCAGAAGCTCAAACGTGCTGCGTAACATGAGAATGAATCTCACTGGTTCTTGCAGAAGCTCAGACATGACGTGTAACACAAGAATGAACCTCACTGGTTCTTGCGGAAGCTCAAACGTTCTGCGTAACATGAGAATGAACCTCACTGGTTCTTGCAGAAGCTCAAACGTGCTGCGTAACATGAGAATGAACCTCATTGGTTCTTGCAGAAGCTCAGACATGATGTGTAACACGAGAATGAACCTCATTGGTTCTTGCAGAAGCTCAAACGTGCTGCGTAACATGAGAATGAAGCTCATTGGTTCTTGAGGAAGCTCAAACGTGCTGCGTAACACGAGAATGAACCTCATTGGTTCTTGCAGAAGCTCAAACGTGCTGCGTAACACGAGAATGAACCTCATTGGTTCTTGCGGAAGCTCAAACGTGCTGCATAACACGAGAATGAACCTCATTGGTTCTTGCGGAAGCTCAAATGTGCTGCGTAACACGAGAATGAACCTCATTGGTTCTTGCGGAACCTCAATCGTGCTGCGTAACATGAGAATGAACCTCATTGGTTCTTGAGGAAGCTCAAACGTGCTGCGTAACACGAGAATGAACCTCACTGGTTCTTGCAGAAGCTCAAACGTGCTGCGTAACACGAGAATGAACCTCATTGGTTCTTGCGGAAGCTCAAACGTGCTGCGTAACATGAGAATGAACCTCACTGGTTCTTGCAGAAGCTCAGACATGACGTGTAACACGAGAATGAACCTCACTGGTTCTTGTTGAACGGTCAAGTGGACCGTGTGGGAAAACTCACGGTACTCCAGATGGCCAGTCCAGCATATTGGCCTAAATGATGCTGATATATGAGATGTTGATTGCATTATGAACAGAGAAAATATAAGTTAAGTCTCTACAGCCTCTTTGTTGTCATTACTTACATTTGTTATAATATTACAGAATTGATTATTTGAAGTCAATATAGAATAAAAACCTTAATGTCAATACCTAAATAGCGATTTTTTTATTTTTTTATTTTTCAATGTATGCTTGTTTAAATATTCTAACATGAAGTACAGAAAGCTACATTTTAATGTTGTTGGTTTACATAAAAATGAAGTTCTGAGTTATGCGCTATGAGAGGGTTGGATACTATATCTATTAAAAAGGCTTTACATGACATGAAATTGCAGTCAAATGTCATAAATGGGAAAAGTCATTCACGTCCTTCACTTATATTGTCTTTTCAGTCTGTTCGCTTCCAAACTGAGAGAAATGTGGCTGTGCAAGGGATCCATTATATTTACATGTTAAATGTGTGGGACAAAATTGACATATTTTGAGGTTTATTTACATTATTAAACTAATACTGAATATAATGTATATTAGTCATCAAAATGCCTGATTTCACCATAACATTTTATTTACTGGAAATGCACTTTTATAATATTTCTAGTGAATGCAATCAGGGAAAATACTATTATATATTGTAAAAAAAATAATATAATAATAATAATAATACAAAAACAGTATTACAACAATAAACAACATTATATAATTTGTAATACATTCAAATAATATAAGAATTACCAGTTTGCAATAGCAGCATAAGGAGCTGTTTTTGTACAGCTAAACATAACTTGAAGTGGGTGACACCAGAAGTATTCAAGTGGCCGCATCTGCTTTTACGTTTAAAATATGAGGTGGATAAGAGTCACTGATTACACACACTGATTACTGATTCAGTGACAGTGCGCAAGCTGTTGTGTCTAACACAATTCTGGATGTTCAGCAAAGCAGAATTATGAGTATTTCTATGCTGGTGTAACCATTGCCTTGAGCATGGGGGACCAGGATCACAATTTCAGTAATTATAAGTAAACAAATATTTATAGGTAATTGTCTTACGGTCACTAACACTAATTACATAAGTACATGTTTATTATAATCAATAATTCCTTCTTTTTTTTTTTTTTTACATAAAATAAGTGAGTTGTATGACTCATATTGTTATACAATACTGTCATGATTGAAAACAACATACATGTCTTCACAGTCAGGTTTAAAAAAAAGCCCAAATAATTGGTCTTACATTCAACGACTTACTGCACATTCATCAGAGAGGAGTCTTTATTAAACACTTTATATGAGAAAATACATTTTAAGCTTTTCTGAAACCAGGGATAAAATAAGGCGTAAATTATGGGATTAATGGTGGAGTTCAGTAAGAAAAATATTACAGTAACATCTCTGACAAAAAACACATCAGCATTACTATAAGAAACCACTAATGAACAAATATAATATGGCAGTAAACACAGGAGAAACACAAAGACCAGAATCCCCAGCAGTTTTGCAGCTTTTCGCTCTGATTTGTCACTGACTCTGTTTTTAGAGGATTCTTTGCTGTTGTGAACCTGAAGGGCTCTTATAGCAGTCACATGTTTCCTAACAATGACAAAAACATGAGTGTATAATATTATGATGAGTGTACATGGCATAAGAAACACAACCACGAGATCAATGATGGATGAAACCCCGTCTACAACAGAAACACATACTCCTGGACACGTGACAGTGAAGTTTCCATTAATGAAGAGAAGAGTGAAGTTATAAAGGAGTGAAAACAGCCAGTTAAATAAAGTTGCTATGCAGATCACAGTGGGTGAGATTTTCTCTGAGTAAAAAAAAGGAGAATGTAAAGCCAGAAACCGATCAACTGCTATTAGAGCCACAGTGTGAACAGACACGCTTGTTGCTTGAAAATTAACTAATTTAAACACTGAGCACATCACTGGTCCAGAAATCCAACATGACTCGATGAACCAAGACAAATATAGTGGCATCACAAAAACTCCGGCCAGCAGATCAGACGCAGCTAAAGAGAGGATGAGGATGTTAGCAGGAGTGTGGAGCTGCTTGAAGTGACTAACAGAGATGATGACCAGCAGGTTTCCACACACGGTCAGAAGAGCCACAGCTGCTGCGGCCACATACAGAATCACATAGACAGAGAAAGAAACAGATCTCTCTGGACAGGAATATTCCTGACAGTCATCAGTTTGGTTCACTGCTGTAAGATTCATTCTAGAAGAAACATCCGACTTCCTTCATATTCCTTCATTGACTTCCTTCACATAAAAAATGAGTAATGACATTTGTCTTTCCAACAGCTCTGAACTGCTCCTCACCTAAGCTCAAGTTACTCCTGGAGGCTCCATAATACCAGATAAATATGGGCTACAACCCACGCAGCCTTTTATACGCTTGACATGTTGACTCTTTCCGAGACTGGCAGCATCAAGGGAGAAGAACATACAGCTGGGAGATCAACTGATTCTGTTCATCCAGAAGAAAAGAGCTAAAGAGTGTCACATAGAACTAAATGTGGTAATGAAGCATATTAAGTGTTCTGCTATTTTAATTGCAAACAAATCTCCGTCTGAACACACAGCTAGTTTTCAAAGGCCTTCATTAGAGGAAGATGATCTTTGACCCCAGAATGCTGTAATTACAGCATCTACCAGCAGGGGCTGACCGAGCCACACTAAACAACCAAACCTTCACCTTGAGCTAAACTGGAGGTGGACAAAATAAAAACACAGGACAGCATCTACAGAGTGGTAACAGGTATGATGTAAATTTGTTGAACAAAACACAGAAAAGAGATAGCATATTAGCACTTCCGGTTTCATCGTCCCAAAGTCAAAGTTTTTTTTGAACGGGGTTCAGTGGAATTGGTTAAATGGCTGTAATAAGGTCTGTGGTGAACACAAGCTCAAGACACTTTCACATATTATTCTACGACATAATATACATCAGTGTTATCCCACTCGTGATATTTGTTAAAGCTGTTAAGTGTCTTGAAAAATTCATAAAATTGTGTTCATCTGTGAAAATGATCTTGAAGGACAAAACGTGTATCATAAACTTTTGTTTTGTTGTTGTTTTGATCAGAGAGCTTGTTTTATGCGATAATCCGAAAGCCTGCGAAAAAAATCCTATAGAGTTTTTGTCAAAGGGAAACAGTGTGATCCCAGATAAGTCTCTAAGATGTCTGCTAAAAAGCGCTAAATCTGGAAAACATTTAAAAATCTGATAAACATCTTAAGAAGTTTTTAAATACATTCTAAATCATAAACATCTTAAAAAGACATTTTCAAAATGTCTATTTAACATCTGACAGGAAACGTCTTGAGACATATTGCAGATGAGCAAACACTCTAAAAAACACATCTTGCAGATGTTAGTAAGACATCAACGTCTCCATGATGTAGGTGCTACGTGTGCTATCAGGGATGCTAACTGCCGGTTGGCCAACAAAGTAACGTCATATCTGCACATCTCTATAGGCCGTCTCTGTGTCTCTGTCTTTAAGTTGCATTTGAACATATTCACAGACAAGGCTTTTAACTACTCTTAGACTAAAATGTATGTTTATACCTTATACCTTAAAATATGTCAGTGCCATTGTTTTGTCCATAAGGTCCCATGACATGCTACTTTTTGTAGGCTTTAATATAGTCCTTAGTGGTCCTTAGTACTGTATCTGAAATCTCTTTACAAAAATTCAGTCTCGGTGCAGAATTATAGCCACTACAGGCCAGTCCCAGAATTAGCTTCCTTCAGACGGGCCGTTTCGGTGTCTGTAGCTTTAAATACTAATGAGGAGGAGAAAGGCGGCGCAAGGTGGAGGGTGGGTGTGGCCTTGACCATCTTGCGCAACGGTACCATGCATGTTTGTTTATGTTGGATATATTGCAATGGCACGAAGACACGCAGTCGTTCAAGCATTTCAGTTTGACCCAGAATCTGATCCAGATGGAAGTTGCAACTCAGCGGCTCCAGCAGGACGTTTCCGAATGGTTAGTTTAAAATATTATGTCTGGATGCGGTACTTTATTCGGATGGTTTACAGTTATCATCATGTAGCTAACGCTAACCTACTGTTGCCTTTTCATGAGAGATCTGTAACGTCTGTAATTTATCTTATTACAATTACATCAAGCTCTGTGATCTTGAAATGCGGATATCGCGCGCGCCATATAACCAACAGGAAAACGGTTATCCAAATAACAAAGAAATGTACAACACTCGCGTTACAGTATGTGTAACTTGATGCTGTCTACCTTTACATTAGCGCAAGTAACTGCATAGCTAATGTGACAGCCACATTCTACGTGTAAGAAGCTAGGTAACCATAAACAGTAAAGCAACACTTATATAATTTGTTGACTTACTTGTCCGACGTTCAGCAAGCCCAGCTCTGTATTGACCATTCGATGTTCATTTGTACATCCAATTATTGAGCAATTATTATGCTTCGCTCGCTCAAAAGCCATGATATCTCTCGTGGACAAACTAAAATCGCGTGCGCGCGTTCTACTTCCTAGCTCATTTTCTCATGGGCGAGAAATATTCTCTGGGCAGACAAAGCAGAGAAAGGGGAGGTAACATTTCTCCTTATGATTTCATAAGGAGGAGATTCAAGATCAGCCCGGTTGAGCTTCCATTTTCTCAAAGGCAGAGAAAGATAGCAAAAGCTCGATTTACACCGATTAAAATTTTTAGAAACTTGGGGACCATATACAGGCTAGGGGAACTCATATTAATGTTAAAAAACCTCAGAAAGTGGAAATTTCATGTCATGGGACATTTAAGATGCACACCAGTAATGTTTTTTTTCTAAGGCACATTTATAAAAGCAACTTAAATGTCCTGATTGAACTAAGGCAAATCCTAGCTGAATCTAAGCCCTGTCTGTGAAACTGGGCCATTACGTTTTAAGATGTTGATATTTAGCCTACTTTTAATATTATTTTATGAAATCACATTGAAATAGGCTAGCCTACACATTGAAAATGTATTTATTCTTATAATGAAGGCATAGCCTAAACTAAATAAGAAAGAATCTGGACTTTAAATGGAAAAGATTCTGGGCCATATTTTAACGATCTGAAACGCAAGTATCAAATGCGAAACGCAAGTAACTTTGTGGGCGGATCTCGGTCGCGTTGCTATTATACCGGCGGGATAAATGACTCTTGCGCCCAATGCAAATCTAAAAAGGGTTGGTTTGAAGTAGCTACATTACTCAAAGGTGTGGTTTGGGCGTAACGTGAAATAAACCAATCAGAGCGTCATCTCACTTTCTTTTTAAAAGCAGGAGCTTGTTCCATGGTGGATTGCTATTATAACTGCTGATTTTTAAAAGACAGAGAAGCGACATTGTATGGGGATGGGAGAAACCCACTCAAATTAGCTTCATTAAACAGGAGTATAATAATTTGGGTAAATGTGTAAGCTAGATTTATGCCTATTTTTTCACATCTTCATGGACACCATGATGATTTCCCTCGTGTGGTAATATTTTTCCTTGTAATTATGTATGGTTTGCAAAAATGTCAACTGCTGCATCTGTGTAAATGAGAGAAGCAAAGTGTATGCGCGTTGTGCACACGCTACATTATGGCCAAGCATGCGCCCTTAAAATAGCATCTGAATAATGCGCCACTGACTTTAGACTAGGTTTTTCCTGGTCTGTGGCGGAATTGTTTTCTGAAACTACAAAATAGCATCAGGGAACGTTTGCGCCGGAACACGCCTCCTCTTTTTGCTGAACCGCCCCCGGGAGCGCAAGTTCATTCCCTAATTTACCGACGTGCGTCTGTGGAGGGAAAAGTCCGCTGTGCTTTGGGTACAAAATAGGAATGATACATCCGTCAGTGTACAAAGTAATTTGCGCTAGTGCAAGATAGGGCCCTCTAAACCTTTATTTCGTATCAGGCTTAACACAAAAGCGTTTGATCACTTCACAGAAGCGTCTCTCTCTCCCAGTTAAAAATCTCCCAGCACACAGGTTGAAAAGTGAGTCTCGCGCAGATCTTCTTTACACGCTAATTGCCGGTCCAGCCCAGCTCTCTTTAGAATTTACGGCAGTATAGTGGCACATATTTACACTTAAACACATATTTATCAGTTTGTCTGAACTTTTCTGATTAGCCAATGTTGATTATCCCCTCAGATTAACCTTTTTTGGTGAGAATTTGCATTAGAAAAATACAAAATTGCAAGCTGCTGCAAAAATATGGGGATTTATTAAATTTGCATTATGCCTGATATCTGCGATAGAAACTAGACTGACATTGTGTCCCTCACTCCACTCAATGTACAAAAAATTAACTACAACAAACATTATGAAAATAACCATAAAACATACAATACAATTGCTCTTACAGTATTCACTATTCATTGTAAGCATTTAATAACACAATATAACAAAAAATAACAAATAACACAATATAAAATGCAGTCTGTATTGGCAGACAGCACAGCCAGCAAACAACAGGTTTCAAATGCAATCACGTGTATAGGCTACTCTGGGTCAGTCTGTTTCCAAAAAAGATTGATATGTGATAACTGAACTGTATTTCGGCAATAGGCCTATTTGAGAAAAGATACAATAACTGTTTTGTAGTCAAGACTCATGTTTTATATATAAAAAAAGAATGTAGCTACATTAACCTATAGACAAAGTACATATACGAAAATAAACAACAGGAAAAAAAAGAGGAGAAACATTCTGTCTTACATTCAATGACTTACTGCACATTCATCAGAGAGGAGTCTTCATTAAACACTTTAAATGTGAAAATTAATTTTAAGCTTTTCTGAAACCAGGGATAGAATAAGGCGTAAATTATGGGATTAATGGTCGAGTTCAGGAAGAAAAATATTACAGTAACATCTCTGACATAAAAGAAGTCAGCATGATCATATGGAATCACTAAAGAACAAATATAATATGGCAGTAAACACAGGAGAAACACAAAGACCAGAATCCCCAGCAGTATCGCAGCTTTTCGCTCTGATTTGTCACTGAATCTGTTTTTAGAGGATTCTTTGCTGTTGTGAACCTGAAGGGCTCTTATAGCAGTCACATGTTTCCTAACAATGACAAAAACATGAGTGTATAATATTATGATGAGTGTACATGGCATAAGAAACACAATCAAGAGATCAATGAAGGATGACACTCCAACTACAATATAAAAACATTCTCCTGGACACATGACAGTGAAGTTTCCATTAATGAAGAGCAGAGTGAAGTTATAAAGGAGTGAAAACAGCCAGTTAAATAAAGTTGCTATGTAGATCACAGTAGGAGAGATTTTCTCTGAGTAAAAAAAAGGAGAGTGTAAAGCCAAAAACCGATCAACTGCTATTAGAGCCACAGTGTGAACAGACACGCATGTTGCATGAAAAGTAAAAAAATTGAAAACCGAGCACATCACTGGTCCAGAAATCCAACATGACTCAATAAGCAAAATCAAGTGAAGTGGCATCACAAAAACTCCGACCAGCAGATCAGACGCAGCTAAAGAGAGGATGAGGATGTTAGCAGGAGTGTGGAGCTGCTTGAAGTGACTAACAGAGATGATGACCAGCAGGTTTCCACACACGGTCAGAAGAGACACAGCTGCTGCGGACACATACAGAATCACATAGACAGAGAAAGAAACAGATCTCTCTGGACAGAAATATTCCTGACAATCATCAGTTTGGTTCACTGCTATAATATTCATTCTGAAGTACTTGGAAAAAACACTTCAACATAGTGTTGTTCCCTGTGACTTCCTTCATATAACCACATGCGTAACCACAGATAAAGATCTCTGAAGATGCTATTTGTCTCTCCAGCAGCTCTGAACTGCTCCTCACCGAAACACAGTCACTCCTGGAGGCTCCACAACAAAGATGTTCTACAATCTATATTGCCTTTTTATACACTTGACATGTTGACTCTTACCAAGATCAGCAGCATCAAGGGAGAAGAACATACAGCTGGGAGACCAACTGAGTTTGTATTCATACAAAAACATAGATGGGCTTAAAGGGTTAGTTCACCCAAAAATGAAAATTATGTCGTTAATTACTCACCCTCATGTCGTTTCAAACCGTAAGACCTTCGTTAATCGATTAAAAAGATTGTTAAAATATATTTTTTCTGACCTCCCATAGACTGCAATGTAATTGCCACTTTCAAGGCCCAGAAAGGTAGTAAAGACATTGTTAAAATATTCCATGTGACTACAGTGGTTCAACCTTAATGTTATGAAGCAACGAGAATACTTTTTGTGCGCAAAAAACAAACAAAAATAAAAACTTTATTAAACAATTTCTTCTCGTCTACCTCAGTCTCCTATGCTGTTTATGTTAAAATTACAGTACAGCTCTGTATTGGCTGATGCTGTTCATGTGAGCACCACGAAGCATGTGTGTGATGCTGACGCAGGAGCTGGCCAATAATGAAGTGGCGTTCTGACGTAGAACCAGGAAGCGCTGCATTGTGTTGTAATTCATGTAGTCCCAACACAAAATGATTACGGTTACACAAAACCTCATTGGTTCTTGCGGAAGCTCAAACATGTTGCGTAACACGAGAATGAACCCTTACTGTACGTACACACCGCCGCCGACTTGAGCTTCCAAAGTTACCGGAAGTCATTCATTTTCAATGTAAGCTGGCTTCTCTCAGCTGCAAGGAGCGTCAAATCCATCGGCGTCGCGTTTTGAGCGACCAGAGCGTCAATCAGAAAGTTGAAAGTAGCTCAACTTTATGGTAATGAGCTATGACGCGGTTCAGCGGCAAGCAGCAGCAAAACGCCAGCAACCAAACAGAATATAGACGTCCTTCGCGCTGGCTGATTCCGGAGAAACATACGATGTAAACTTTCGTTCTTAACAAAACATTAGTTCCGAGAAAATGGAGGAGAAGCCGATCATTGCCGTTGCTGGGTTTCCTATCATTTATGATAAGACGTTGTTTGCATATGGACCAGTTACAAAAGAACGAGGCATGGGATAAAATAGCTGGGATAGTTGGTGTCTCCGGTGAGTTGGTGAAGTGCGTGCTGATGATTTATAATATTTTTAACTAGTACTGATAGATACTCAAATTTGTCTCTGTCTTGCCAGTAGGGCTGCACGATGTATCGTTTAAGCATGGATATTGCGATGTACGAATCCACGATAGTCACATCGCAGGATGTGCGATGTCAAGAATAGGTAGGCTATCGTAGTTGATCCGTGATTCATTAACCGCTGTTCCCCTGCCCTTGACGCATGTGATTCGCGGATTAATTGCACAGTTGAACCATCATAGAGTGAAAGTTTATCATTTGCATGTGTTTTTAAGTTCTGTCAGTTTAACAGGGCGCGCTTGACAGGGCAGAGAGAGAGAGAGAGATCCCCGGCCGCGCACACACTCACCATCTTCTCTCTCCCTCGCGCATATTAATCAAAATCAATTGACAAGATGGTGTCGAAAAAAAAACTCTCCAGTGATGAAATGTTTTCTGTGTTGACAAATCTTGTGTGCGATATCCTAAACTGCCGAGATAATTACACAACGCGTGCCGTAGGCTGCAAATAATAATAATAATAATAATAATAATAGCTAATTATTCTTTTTTTCCCGACCAAATGTGACCAAAACGGTTATAAAAATGCTGTCATTATAAAAGGTTTCTAGCGTCAATGTATTGCTTGTTTTTTCTGTTTACATTTCATGGTGTGACACTTCTCTTCTCCCATGATCGAACATAGAATGCTGCTACGTCAGAGCGGCCAAAGCGTCAACAAGCTTCCCCGTACTTTTTGACAAGCGTCCTTGACAGGGCGACCAGAGCTTCTTTGCAGCTCAAGTCGGCGGCGGTGTGTACGTGCAGTTATAGGTTCTTGCGGAAGCTCAAACATGCCGCGTAACACGAGAATGAACCGCACTGGTTCTTGCAGAAGCTCAAACGTGCTGCGTAACATGAGAATGAACCTCACTGGTTCTTGCGGAAGCTCAAACGTGCTGCGTAAAACGAGAATGAACCTCACTGGTTCTTGCAGAAGCTCAGACATGATGTGTAACACGAGAATGAACCTCATTGGTTCTTGTGGAAGCTCAAACATGACGTGTAACACGAGAATGAACCTCACTGGTTCTTGCGGAAGCTCAAAAATGCTGCATAACACAAGAATGAACCTCACTGGTTCTTGCTGAAGCTCAAACGTGCTGCATAACACGAGAATGAACCTCATTGGTTCTTGAGGAAGCTCAAACGTGCTGCGTAACACAAGAATGAACCTCATTGGTTCTTGAGGAAGCTCAAACGTGCTGCGTAACACGAGAATGAACCTCATTGGTTCTTGAGGAAGCTCAAACATGATGTGTAACACGAGAATGAACCTCACTGGTTCTTGCTGAAGCTCAAACGTGCTACGTAACACGAGAATGAACCACATTGGTTCTTGCTGAAGCTCAAACGTGCTGCGTAACACAAGAATGAACGTCACTGGTTCTTGCTGAAGCTCAAACGTGCTGCGTAACACAAGAATGAACCTCACTGGTTCTTGTGGAAGCTCAAACGTGCTGCGTAACATGAGAATGAACGTCACTGGTTCTTGCTGAAGCTCAAACGTGCTGCGTAACACAAGAATGAACCTCACTGGTTCTTGTGGAAGCTCAAACGTGCTGCGTAACATGAGAATGAACCTCACTGGTTCTTGCTGAAGCTCAAACGTGCTGCGTAACACAAGAATGAACCTCACTGGTTCTTGCTAAAGCTCAAACGTGCTGCGTAACACAAGAATGAACGTCACTGGTTCTTGCTGAAGCTCAAACGTGCTGCATAACACGAGAAAGAACCTCACTGGTTCTTGCAGAAGCTCAAACGTGCTGCATAACACGAGAATGAACCTCATTGGTTCTTGAGGAAGCTCAAACGTGCTGCGTAACACGAGAATGAACCTCACTGGTTCTTGAGGAAGCTCAAACGTGCTGCGTAACACAAGAATGAACCTCATTGGTTCTTGCGGAAGCTCAAACGTGCTGCGTAACACGAGAATGAACCTCATTGGTTCTTGCAGAAGCTCAAACGTGCTGCGTAACATGAGAATGAACCTCACTGGATCTTGCAGAAGCTCAAACGTGCTGCGTAACACGAGAATGAACCTCATTGGTTCTTGCGGAAGCTCAAACGTGCTGCGTAACACGAGAATGAACCTCATTGGTTCTTACGGAAGCTCAAACGTGCTGCGTAACACGAGAATGAACCTCATTGGTTCTTGCGGAAGCTCAAACGTGCTGCGTAACACGAGAATGAACCTCATTGGTTCTTGCGGAAGCTCAAACGTGCTGCATAACACGAGAATGAACCTCACTGGTTCTTGAGGAAGGTCAAACATGACGTGTAACACGAGAATGAACCTCACTGGTTCTTGCGGAAGCTCAGACATGACGTGTAACACGAGAATGAACCTCACTGGTTCTTGTTGAACGGTCAAGTGGACCGTGTGGGAAAACTCACGGTGCTCCAGATGGCCAATCCAACCCTGCATATTGGTCTAAATGATGATATATGAGAGATGTTGATTGCATTATGAACAGAGAAAATATAAGTTAAGTCTCTACAGCCTCTTTGTCGTCATTACTTACATTTAAGTTATAATATTACAGAATGTATTATTTGAAGTCAATATAGAATAAAAACCTTAATGTCAATACCTAAATAGCGATTTTTTATTTTTTTTATTTTTCAATGTATGCTTGTTTAAATATTCTAACATGAAGTACAGAAAGCTACATTTTAATGTTGTTGGTTTACATAAAAATGAAGTTCTGAGTTATGCGCTATGAGAGGGTTGGCTACTATATCTATTAAAAAGGCTTTACATGACATGAAATTGCAGTCAAATGTCATAAATGGGAAAAATCATTCACGTCCTTCACTTATATTGTCTTTTCAGTCTGTTCGCCTCCAAACTGAGAGAATTGTGGCTGTGCAAGTGATCCATTATATTTACATGTTAAATGTGTGGGACAAAATTGACATATTTAGAGGTTTACATCATTAAACTAATACTGAATATAATGTATATTAGTCATAAAAATGCCTGATTTCACCATAGCATTTTATTTACTGGAAATGCACTTTTATAATATTTCGAGTGAATGCAATCAGGGAAAAATACTATTATATATTGTAAAAAAATTAAATACAAAAATAATACAAAAACAGTATTACAACAATAAAAAACATGATATATAATTTAAAATGTTTATTACATTAACGTTTTGTAATACATTCAAATAATATAAGAATTACCAGTTTGCAATATCAGCATAATGAGCTGTTTTTGTACAGCTAAACATAACTTGAAGTGGGTGACACCAGAAGTATTCAAGTGGCCGCATCTGCTTTTACGTTTAAAATATGAGGTGGATAAGAGTCACTGATTACACACACTGATTACTGATTCAGTGACAGTGCGCAAGCTGTTGTGTCTAACACAATTCTGGATGTTCAGCAAAGCAGAATTATGAGTAAACAAATATTTATAGGTAATTGTCTTACGGTCACTAACACTAATTACATAAGTACATGTTTATTATATTCAATAATTCCTTTTTTTTTTTTTTTTACATAAAATAAGTGAGTTGTATGACTCATATTGTTATACAATACTGTCATGATTGAAAACAACATACATGTCTTCACAGTCAGGTTTAAAAAAAATCCAAAATAATTGGTCTTACATTCAACGACTTACTGCACATTCATCAGAGAGGAGTCTTTATTAAACACTTTATATGAGAAAATCAATTTTAAGCTTTTCTGAAACCAGGGATAGAATAAGGCGTAAATGATGGGATTAATGGTGGAGTTCAGTAAGAAAAATATTACAGTAACATCTCTGACAAAAAACACATCAGCATTACTATAAGAAATCACTAAAGAACAAATATAATATGGCAGTAAACACAGGAGAAACACAAAGACCAGAATCCCCAGCAGTTTCGCAGCTTTTCGCTCTGATTTGTCACTGACTCTGTTTTTAGAGGATTGTTTGCTGTTGTGAACCTGAAGGGCTCTTATAGCAGTCACATGTTTCCTAACAATGACAAAAACATGAGTGTATAATATTATGATGAGTGTACATGGCATAAGAAACACAACCAGGAGATCAATGATGGATGAAACCCCATCTACAACAGAAACACATTCTCCTGGACACATGACAGTGAAGTTTCCATTAATGAAGAGCAGAGTGAAGTTATAAAGGAGTGAAAACAGCCAGTTAAATAAAGTTGCTATGCAGATCACAGTGGGTGAGATTTTCTCTGAGTAAACAAAAGGAGAGCGTAAAGCCAGAAACCGATCAACTGCTATTAGAGTCACAGTGTGAACAGACACGCTTGTTGCTTGAAAATTAACTAATTTAAACACTGAGCACATCACTGGTCCAGAAATCCAACATGACTCAATGAACCAAGACAAATATAGTGGCATCCCAAAAACTCCGACCAGCAGATCAGACGCAGCTAAAGAGAGGATGAGGATGTTAGCAGGAGTGTGGAGCTGCTTGAAGTGACTAACAGAGATGATGACCAGCAGGTTTCCACACACGGTCAGAAGAGCCACAGCTGCTGCGGACACATACAGAATCACATAGACAGAGAAAGAAACAGCTCTCTCTGGACAGGAATATTCCTGACAATCATCAGTTTGGTTCACTGCTGTAAGATTCATTCTGGAAGAAACATCCAACTTCCTTCATATTCCTTCATTGACTTCCTTCACATAAAAAATGAGTAACCACAGATAAAGATCTCTGAAGATGCCATTTGTCTTTCCAACAGCTCTGAACTGCTCCTCACCTAAGCTCAAGTTACTCCTGGAGGCTCCATAATACCAGATAAATATGGGCTACAACCCACGCAGCCTTTATACGCTTGACATGTTGACTCTTTCCGAGACTGGCAGCATCAAGGGAGAAGAACATACAGCTGGGAGATCAACTGATTCTGTTCATCCAGAAGAAAAGAGCTAAAGAGTGTCACATAGAACTAAATGTGGTAATGAAGCATATTAAGTGTTCTGCTATTTTGCTTGCCAACAAATCTCCGTCTGAACACACAGCTAGTTTTCAAAGGCCTTCATTAGAGGAAGATGATCTTTGACCCCAGAATGCTGTAATTACAGCATCTACCAGCAGGGGCTGACCGAGCCACACTAAACAACCAAACCTTCACCTTGAGCTAAACTGGAGGTGGACAAATAACAAAAACACAGGACAGCATCTACAGAGTGGTAACAGGTATGATGTAAATTTGTTGACCAAAACGCGGAAAAGAGTTAGCATTTTAGCACTTCCAGTTTCATCGTCCCGAAGTCAAAGGGTTTTTTGAATGGGGTTCAGTGGAATTGGTTAAATGGCTGTAATAAGGTCTGTGGTGAACACAAGCTCAAGACACTTTCACGTTTTATTCTACGACATAAAATACATCAGTGTTATCCCACTCATGATTTTTTTAAAGTGTCTTGAAAAATTCATAAAATTGTGTTCATCTGTGAAAATTATCTTGATGGACAAAACATGTATCATAAACTTTTGTTTTGTTGTTGTTTTGATCAGAGAGCTTGTTTTATGCGATAATCCAAAAGCCTGTGGAAAAAATCCTATAGGGTTTTTTTCAAAGGGAAACAGTGGGATCCCAGATAAGTCTCTAAGATGTTTGCTAAAAAGCACTAAATCTGGAAAACATTTAAACATCTGATAAACGTCTTAAGAAGTTTTTAAATACATTCTAAATCATAAACATCTTAAAAAGACATTTTCTAAATGTCTATTTAACATCTGACAGGAAACGTCTTGAGACATATTGCAGATGAGCAAACACTCTAAAAAACACATCTTGCAGATGTTAATAAGACATCAACGTCTCCATGATGTACGTGTGCTATCAGGGATGCTAACTGCCGGTTGGCCAACAAAGTAACGTCATATCTGCACATCTCTATAGGCCGTCTCTGTGTCTCTGTCTTTAGAGGTCACCAGGATTGAGCAGGAGGAGATCAGAGTGAGGTCTGTGGTACAGGGGCAGCAGGGGCGGTGGACAACTTGGGAGGGTGTTGCGAGCCGAGCAATCAGCTGGGCAGAGTTCTGGAAACTGCCACAGGCTCGGCTCAGTTTCCTCATTAGGGCAACGTACGACACCCTCCCGAGCCCTAAAAACCTCCACCAATGGCTTGGAACAGAGCAATCCTGCGACCTCTGTGGTACCATCAATGCCTCACTCCAGCATATTCTGTCGGGCTGTAAAACAGCACTGACACAGGGTCGGCTCAGATGGCGGCACGACCAAGTGCTCAGGAAGCTGGCAGAGGTGCTGGAGAAAAGTCGACAGGAGGCAAACAACCAGAGTCCATCAGAGAGCCGATGCAGGATCCACTTCATTAGGCAGGGGGAACACACAATGCATACCAGCAAGAGACAACCCGCCAAGCTATTAACACCAGGGGCGGTGTGGAAGATGGAAGTAGACTTGGGAAGGCAGCTCCAGTTGCCACAGGAGATATGCAGCACCACCATAAGAACAGACGTGGTGCTGTGGTCTGCAGCTGTGAAGTCAGTAATACTGATCGAGCTGACAGTGCCATGGGAGGAGGGACTGGAAGCTGCCTATGAGAGAAAGAAGGCAAAGTACGCAGATCTGGTTGCGGAATGCAGGGAAAGTGGATGGAGTGTGAGGCTGTACCCGGTGGAGGTGGGAGCCAGAGGCTTTGTGGGCAGATCAACATCACGTCTGCTCAAGGACCTGGGACTACGGGGAACCACACTGAGTAGATCCACCAAAGAGCTCTCTGAGGAAGCTGAGAAAGCAAGCCACTGGCTCTGGCTGAAACGACGAGACAAGGCTTGGGGTGTAACATCTAATTAGGTTTTGCTGCAGGGGGTGTCAGGGAGACGTCCCTGTTCACTGCCCCGCCACCATGAGCCGTTCTGGGTTAAGGGGCGAAACGTCAATGAGCGGTGGTCCCCAGCTGAAGACCCTGCAGCAAAACCGTGCGGTATGCGGACAGGTTTAGGCCTGCCTCACCAGGGAAGAGGACGCCTCTGCCATGCATAGTCCACACAGGCCTAAGGCCCAGCAGAAAGACCATCCCGCTGTAATGAATAAAGTTGCATTTGAACATATTCCCCCGGTTTCACAGACAAGGCTTAAACTAGTCTTAGACTAAAATGCATGTTTGATCTGTTTTAACTGAAACCAAATGCCACTGATATACCTTAAAATATGTCAGTGCCACTGTTTTGTCTTAAGATGCACACCAGTACTGTTTTGTCCTAAGGCAAATTTATAAAAGCAATTTAAACGCCCGAACTAAGGCCTAATCCTAGCTTAATCTAGTCCAGTCTGTGAAACCAGGCCATTACGTTTTAAGATTTATTTTTTATATTATTTTATTTAAACTGTATTATATAGCCTACACATTGAAAATGTTTATTCTTATAATGTATATAGCCTAAACTAAACAAGAAAGAATCTGGACTTTAAACAGAAAAGATTCTAAACTTTTATATATACAATAGCTCTTACAGTATTCATTATTTCTTTGTGAATATTTAAAAATAACACAATATAAAATGCTGCCTGTATTGGCATATGCACAGCCGGCAACTGAGGTTTCAAATGCGATCACATGTACTCTGGGTCCATATTAGAGCCTGTTGACAAAAAAGATCAATGTGTGATAGTGATAACTGAACTGTATTTCGGCCATATTTGAGGAAATGATCAATAGCTGTTTTGTAGTCAAGACTCATGTTTAATATAACAAAATATTGTACATTAACCTAGACAAAGTATATATATGAAAAATAAACAACAGGAAAAAACAGGGGAAACATTTTGTCTTACATTAAATTACTTACTGCACATTCATCAGAGAGGAGTCTTCATTAAACACTTTAAATGTGAGAATTAATTTTAAGCTTTTCTGAAACCAAGGGTAAAATAAGGCGTAAATTATGGGATTAATGGTGGAGTTCAGATAGAAAAATATTGCAGCAACATCTCTGACATAAAAGAAGTCAGCATTGTCATATGGAATCACTAAAGAAGTAATATAATATGGCAGTAAACACAGGAGAAACACAAAGACCAGGATCCCGAGAGATAATGCAGCTTTTCGCTCTGATTTGTCACTGATTCTGTTTTTAGAGGATTCTTTGCTGTTGTGAACCTGAAGGGCTCTTATAGCAGTCACATGTTTCCTAACAATGACAAAAACACGAGTGTATAATATTATGATGAGTGTACATGGCATAAGAAACACAACCAGGAGATCAATGATGGATGAAACCCCATCTATAGTATAAACACATTCTCCTGGACACATGACAGTGAAGTTTCCATTAATGAAGAGCAGAGTGAAGTTATAAAGGAGTGAAAACAGCCAGTTAAATAAAGTTGCTATGCAAATCACAGTGGGAGAGATTTTCTCTGAGTAAAAAAAAGGAGAGTGTAAAGCCAGAAACCGATCAACTGCTATTAGAGCCACAGTGTGAACAGACACGCTTGTTGCTTGAAAAGTCACGAAATTGAAAACTGAGCACATCTCTGGTCCAGAAATCCAACATGACTCAATCAGCAAAATCAAATGAAATGGAATCACAAAAAGTCCTGTAAGCAGATCAGACGCAGCTAAAGAGAGGATGAGGATGTTAGCAGGAGTGTGGAGCTGCTTGAAGTGACTAACAGAGATGATGACCAGCAGGTTTCCACACACGGTCAGAAGAGACACAGCTGCTGCGGCCACATACAGAATCACATAGACAGAGAAATAAACAGATCTCTCTGGACAGGAATATTCCTGACAGTCATCAGTTTGGTTCACTGCTGTAAGATTCATTCTAAAGTACTTGGAAGAATCATCTAAACATCATCTAACCCCCTCTGACTTCCTTCATATAACCACATGCGTAACCACAGTTAAAAGATATCTGAAGATGCTATCATCCAGGTGGATGCTGCACATTGGTTGTGGTTGAGGAGATTCCCCCTTCTATGTAAAGCGCTTTGAGTACCTAGAAAAGCGCTATATTAACGTAACAAATTATAATTATTTGTCTCTCCAGCAGCTCTGAACTGCTCCTCACCGAAACACCGTCAGTCCTGGAGGCTCTACAATAAAGACATTCTACAATCTATGTTTCCTTTTATACACTTGACATGTTGACTCTTTCCAAGACCGACACCATCAAGGGAGAAGAACATACAGCTGGGAGATCAACTGATTTAGAAAAGTTTGATACAAAAACATAGATGTGCTTATACAGGCTATAAATATATAATATCAAATACTTCTAATCTTTAAATCCTGATGTATGTAATCATCGCTGTGTTCAAATATGCCTATACTTTCCTTTGAAATACTATGTGAAAAGTTCCTTACACTTTATTATCACATGAGGCCACAAGAGAAGATTTGTAGATGGGAGAGAAGCAGCATGCGTATAGAGTAAGACACAACATTCATGGTGGATGTAATATGTCTGGATTGTGTTCACGCAAACACAGCTACTTTATTAAACATCTTTTATGGTCATAAAGTATGTGCTTCATTGTAGCCTACCTCTGACAGTACGTGATTATTTTTGGACAAGTAATTCATTAAGCCTATTTGTTTAAAACATCTAGGTGTACTGATTATAGAACTGGAACAGCTAAGTGATTCTGCAAAAATATTAATTATTTCTGAGTAACAATTAAAAATAAAATACAAAATGACAAAAAATACAGCCTGTATGGCTGAAATGCACAGGCAGCAAATTGGAGGTTCGAAATATGATCGCGTGTCTAAACGTACTCGGTTACTATCATAACCTCGGTTCCCTGAGAGTAAGGGAACGAGTATTGCGTAGCTATACGCAGTGGGGAAACTCCTTTTCCTCGATAATACTGAAGCCTAAAATGTAAAACGCATTTGCAGCTGAACAGCTAGCACAGTGAGTGTCTGGCTCACTTATTGGCTGTGCTGCGACTTGTGCGCCTATGAACTAGCAGCGCGCCAACACACGTCAGAGACCGCCAAAATAGGGGTCATCGAGAAGAACACTGCGCAGTGAGTGTTGGTTTTCGAGGCGAAAAGGTCGACTTTGGCCTTGCCGAACACACTCCATATCAGACTGACTGTCTGAGGGTTCAGGGATCACTCGCCTAGGGAAAAGGTTGCCCCATGAAAGCATATCCGCACCCAGATTCTAAATGCCAGGGATATGTGCTGCCCTCAGAGAGCTCAGATTTGCTTGCCCTACCTGACATCGCCCTGGCGATTTATGTATGCCACCACTGACGTGTTGTCCGTGCGGACTAAGACGGGGTGTCCTTTGAGGTTTGACAGAAATGCTTTGAGGGCCAAACAAACTGCTTTCATTTTCCAGGCAGTTGATATGTAAGCTCTGCTCAGTGGTCGACCAGAGGCCTGAGGCAGGCTTGCCCTCGTGCAGCGCTCCCCAACCTAGGTTGGAAGCGTCTGTGAAAACCACTTTCCTCCCAGAAATCACCCCCCATGGTCACGCCCTCGTGGTACCAGTCCTGAGCCCGCCAGGGAATCAGGGTCCGTGAACAACCGTGATTCACCATGATGGGCTGGCACAAGGCGTTTGAGCCAGTGCTGCAGTGGGCGCATGCGCAGTAATCCCATACGGAGTTTACTTCTACCCATCCTTGGCAGAAGTAGAGCAGGGAAAGGAAGAGCAGGAGAAGCGCCATCGCCATCTTTGGAGAGAGCTATACGCGTCTGCAGCACAGAGACAGGCATGCTCTCGCAGAGCGAGCAGCCGCCGGCAGAGAGTGCAGCTCCAGCATGGGGACTCCAAGGTATGAGACGCACCTCGTGTGCCCGTCGGCCTCGTGCAGATGGCATCCGCACGTGGTGCATGTAGAGCGAGGCATTTGAAACAACGCTCGCAGCTCTTTTAGGCTATGTGAACACAGCGGCGAACACACAATAGCAATGATAATGAAAAGGATATGCTATGATCGCCGGATGACCACAGGAGAACGGCGACAGGAGAAAAATGACTTCTGCAGTTGAAGGCGTAGTCTGCTGTAAAGCGGCTCGCTCAGGCTGTAAAAGGCTTGATTCTATGGTGAAGGCTTGCAGAGGAGTCAGAGACGTGAAGTGTGTCGCTGAAGGAGATAAACTGCTATAATGGCGAATTCGGGCTCTAATATAGACTTGCCACACCCTATTTTGGCGGTCTCTGACGTGTGTTGGCGCACTGCTAGCTCATTGGCGCACACGTCAGAGACCGCCAAAATAGGGTATGGCAAGTTGCCACAACACAGCCAATGAGTGAGCCAGACACTCACTGTGCTAGCTGCTTCAGTATTATCGAGAAAAAAGAGTTTCCCCACTGCGTATAGCTACGCAATACAAAGTGACCGTTCTCGAAAGGCAACATATATTTTTTTAAGGGGTTGTAAGAATGGCGAACTTTGTTGTACTCAAAGAACTTGCAGCACATGCTCTCAGACGACAATGCACATGTGGGATAGCAGAGTGCGAGCGAAGAGAAATCAGACATGAGATTGTATTTCGCCTCACCAATTAGGCAAAAACCTTGTGGGAGAACTTTTACTGCACACATAAATACTCGAATCGTACAAAGTTATTAGTTAATGCTGCCATTTGATACGCAATCGTAGACTATGGGTGCTTCTCAAACGTAAGGCTGTGGCTGCTTAAAAAAGCTTAAAAATGCTGCCTTCGGTAATGGTTACTTTACTGAAATGAGGCAGTCTATATGACGTATGCAGCCGAGAAATTAGACCTCCGTCGGACACAACCTTCAAAATAAGACACAGCTTGTGACAGTTGAGCTGAAAAATAAAGATGCCGTCTGAATGTTGCGGTTAGTGGTCAGCTTGTATGTAAATGTATGAGGCGTCAGTTGTGTATAAACGCATGAAGAAGAAGGAGCATCCGTATAAATACCTATAATGACAACCTAAACGAGAATGGGCAAGGAATGACGGAGAATACACGGTATAAATACATGGAGCTAACAAAAGGAACTAATGAGCTAATTGATGGGCAACAGGTGAATATAATGACTAAATCAAACACACGGAAAACTAGGTCACAGTGGAAATACAATGAAACAGAACATAGCTATAACAGAAGCTCCCCCTAACGGAAAGCGTGGCCTTGCGCTGTAAAGAGTACATCAGAGAAGGAAGGAAGGGAGGGGGCTCTGGAAGAGGACAAGGAGCTGGAGAGGGGCAAAACAAAACTTTTTCGACTTCATACAGCGCTGTGCAGATCAATCGCCTGCCGACTTGAAGTAGACACAGCTGATCCACGATTGGCCGAATCCATCGCATGGCAACGTGTTTATTCGACACCTTCAATTCCACTAATGTTCACAAATCTGTTTTTTATAACAGTAGGCTTATGTTGAACTTTATTCTTGTACAAACAGACGCTGTATTAAGTAATGCATAAAGTATTCAATAGAAAAGTATCTGAAACGTCTGTGTATTTGTCAAATATTGCATTTATTTCACTTCAGCTTTGGTAAAGTATACAAACACCACGTGAGCGTTCACTACGGGAAGCAGAAAGTGTCCGACTTCACGTCTCCGTTTTCTGCTCCTGCCCGCCTGCATGCGTCGAACACAAAAGTCCAAGGGGGGAGTGGAGGGTGGGAGGAGCCAAGAGGGGCCCCGGAGCAGGAGGAGCTTGATGTTGGTCCAGAGACCAGCCAGGGCGAGGCCCCAGGGCGGAGTCGCAGGTGGGAGAGCCATGGTGGAGATGACTTGATGGAGGATGACCGACGAAGATGCAGCCACCAAAGATGGAAACACTGGCGGAGCCAATGAGCTGGGCTGGGTGCAGCTGGTAAACTGAAGATGCTGGACAGATCCTTACAGCGTGTTGGAGATGAAGAGGGGATGAAGGACACCAGCGGTGAAGTGGTGATTTGAAATCACTGAGGTGTTCACATAACATGCAGGCCATTACGTTTTAAGACGTTATTTATTTTGAATATTATTTTATTTAAACTGTACTATATAGCCTACACATTGAAAATGTTTATTCTTATAATGTATATAGCCTAAACTAAACAAGAAAGAATCTGGACTTTAAACAGAAAAGATTCTAAACTTTTATATATACAATAGCTCTTACAGTATTCATTATTTCTTTGTAAACATTTAAAAATAACACAATATAAAATGCAGTCTGTATTGGCATATGCACAGCCGGCAACTGAGGTTTCAAATGCGATTTGAAGGAATTATTTGAGGAAATGATCAATAGCTGTTTTGTAGTCAAGACTCATGTTTAATTTAACAAAATATTGTACATTAACCTAGACAAAGTAGCCTATATATATAAAAAAACAGGAAAAAAACAGGGGAAACATTTTGTCTTACATTCAATGACTTACTGCACATTCATCAGAGAGGAGTCTTCATTAAACACTTTCAGTGTGATAATTAATTTTAAGCTTTTCTGAAACCAAGGGTAAAATAAGGCGTACATTATGGGATTAATGGTGGAGTTCAGATAGAAAAACATTGAAGCAACATCTCTGACATAAATTAAGTCAGCATTACTGTACGGAACCACTAATGAACAAATATAATATGGCAGTAAACACAGGAGAAACACAAAGACCAGAATCCCCAGCAGTATGGCAGCTTTTAGCTCTGATTTGTCACTGACTCTGTTTTTAGAGGATTCTTTGCTGTTGTGAACCTGAAGGGCTCTTATAGCAGTCACATGTTTCCTAACAATGACAAAAATATAAGTGTATAATATTATGATGAGTGTACATGGCATAACAAACACAAGCAGGAGATCAATGATGGATGAACCCCCATCTAAAGTATAAACACATTCTCCTGGACACATGACAGTAAAGTTTCCATTAATGAAGAGCAGAGTGAAGTTATAAAGGACTGAAAACAGCCAGTTAAATAAAGTTGCTATGTAGATCACAGTGGGATAGATATCCTCTGAGTAAAAAAAAGGAGAATGTAAAGCCAGAAACCGATCAACTGCAATTATAGCCACAGTGTGAACAGACACGGTAGTTGCTTGAAAAGCCACAAAATTGAAAAACGAGCACATCACTGGTCCAGAAATCCAACATGACTCAATCAGCAAAATCAAATGAAACGGCATCACAAAAACTCCGACCAGCAGATCAGACGCAGCTAAAGAGAGGATGAGGATGTTAGCAGGAGTGTGGAGCTGCTTGAAGTGACTAACAGAGATGACGACCAGCAGGTTTCCACACACGGTCAGAAGAGACACAGCTGCTGCGGACACATACAGAATCAGATAGACAGAGAAAGAAACAGATCTCTCTGGACAGGAATATTCCTGACAGTCATCAGTTTGGTTCACTGCTGTAAGATTCATTCTGAAGTGCATGGAAGAAACATCTAAACATAGTGTTGTTCCCCTCTGACTTCCTTCATATAGCCACATGCGTAACCACAGATAAAGATCTCTGAAGACGCTATTTGTCTCTCCAGCAGCTCTGAACTGCTCCTCACCGAAACACCGTCAGTCCTGGAGGCTCCACAATAAAGACATTCTACAATCTATGTTTCCTTTTATACACTTGACATGTTGACTCTTTCCAGGATCAGCACCACCAAGGGAGAAGAACATAAAGCTGGGAGATGAACTGATTTAGAAAAGTTTGATACAAAAACATAGACGGGCTTATTCAGGCTTTCAATGTATAAAATTAAAAACTTCTAATCTTTAAATCCTGATGTATCGCCGTGTTCAAATATGCCTTCTTTCCTTTTATATAGTATGCGAAAAGTATCTTAACTACGCTTTGCTATTACATGAGGCCACACGAGAAGATTCATAAATGGCAGAGAAGCAGCATGAGTATATAGAGTAAGATACGACATTCATGGCAGATGTAATGTGTCTGGATTGTGTTCACATGAACACAGCTACTTTATTAAACATCTTTTATGGTCACTTCATAAATAGTGCGTAATAGCCTACCTGCCCTGACGGTAACATGATTATTTTTGGAGAAGTAATTCATTAAGCTTATTGTTGAAAAAATCTAGGTGTAATGATTATAGAACTGATACAGCTAAGTGATTCTGCAAAAGTATTCATTATTTATGAGTAACAATAAAAATAAATAAAAACATGACAAAAATACAGCCTGTATGGCCGTATATACATCTAGCGATATATACATTTTTTTAATGATATTTTTAAGGGGTTGTAAGAACGACGAACAGTTGAATTTGAAGAACTTGCTGAAAAAGAAAAGAAACCTTTTCTCAGACGACGTTTCGCGTGCGGAAGAGCAAAGCGTGAGCGAGCAGTAGACATATGTGAGATTGTATGGAAGGCCCTTATATGAACATGGTTTGAATGTGTTTTATTAAAGTCTTCGGGTCAGCGCCCTTCTTAATTAACATTAACTAAGATATTAGATCAAATTCATGTGCCTACTCACCAATCAGGCGAAAGCTTTGCGCGATAACTTTCTCTGTGCACATAAATACGCAAATCACAAAGTGAATTTGTGAATTAGTGAATGCTGCCATTTGATGCGCAAACATAGACTTAATGGGTGCTTCTCAAACGGAAGGCTGTGGCTGCTTCAAAAAGCTTACAAATGCTGCCTTCGGAGGACGCATTCCAAGGTAGGAAGGCATCTAGGCACATCCGAATCCAATGTTAGATTCACTTTCTGTCTCCTGAGATACATTTATCTGATCGATTTTTGAAGACAGCATAGATGTATTCCTCGTTACCTCTGATATCCCACAATCTTGTGCTTTCCATTCTGTGACAGTTAAGATGAAAAATAAAGATGGCGTCTGACATTTGCAGTTGGTTGTCAGTTTTTGTGTAAATGTAAATTTTTAAACCAATGCTTTCCACTTTTGATGTAATTTCTATCGAGAAATTACTATTGTCATAATTAAATATTTGATTAGATTCTATTTGCTTGCTCACACCACAATGACAGCCGAGCACATGGCGAACTGTCAAAACAAAGCCATGTGACAACGAACATAAGGACATGAAAACAGGTGAATCAGACCGGAGACATGACAGTACCCCCCCTTAGGGACGCCACCTGGCAACCCGGGGAGGGGCTCACCTCGTCGCCGACTGAAGTCCTCGATCAGTGCCTGATCCAAGATGTCCCAAGCTGGAACTCAGCTACTCTCCTCCGGGCTGTATCCCTCCCAGTCCACGAGATACTGGAAACCCCTACCACAACGTCTGGCATCTAGTAACTTCCTGACAGTGTACACAGGAGCGCCATCCACTAGACGAGGGGGAGTTGGGGGCAGGAGTAGAGACAACAGGGTTTAGGGAAGAGCAAAACACATGTTTGACCCTGTTAACATGAAAAAAAGGTTGAACTCGACCAAGAGTAAGAGGAAGCTTGAGACGAACCGCCACTGGACTCGGGACCTTAGTGATGCAGTATGGACCAATGAACATGGGGCCAAACTTTCGGGAGGCCACCCTGAGAGGTAGGTCCTTGGTGGATAAACATGACTTCTAACCACACACATAACGAGGGGAAGGAGTCTGAAGGCGATCGGCTGCTGCTTTGGTTTGTCTAGAGGTCTGGGCCAGGACCAGGACCTTCTCAGCCTTCCTCCAGGTGCGACAACAGCGCTGGATGAAGGCTAAGGCAAACCTGCAGCATTGGATTCCTGTGAAGGAAACAGAGGAGTTTGGTAACCAACAGAACATTGAAATGGTGACAAACCATTGTGAACATTAGTGCTACCAGCAGGGAATTTTGGGCGTTTTCCACCCATGTCAACTGTTGACACCAACAACTAGGATTCTGGGAGGCCAAGCAGTGGAGGGCTCTTTTGAGATTCTGGTTGGTTTGCTCACACTGCCTGTTGGTCTGGGGATGGAACCCTGAGGACAGACTTGTAGAGGCCCCAATCTGTCGGCAGAACACCTTCCAAAACCGTGAAACAAACTGAGGTCCCCTGTCGAAGGCCACATCAACCGGGTGGCCATGAATCCGGAAAACGTGGACGACCACCACCTGAGCTGTTTCCTTGGCTGAGGGAAGCTTGGACAAAGGAATGAAATGGGCTGCCTTAGAGAAGCGGTCCACCACTGTCAGAATCACAGTTTTACCTCTTGAGGGTGGAACGCCAGTGACAAAATCAAGGCCCAAATGTGACCAAGGATGAGAGGGAATGGGTAAGGGCTGGAGCAGACCAACCGGTGGGTGGTTCAAAGTCTTGTCCTAGGACACAAGTATAGCAAGCCAACACAAACTGCCTGACCACCGGGCCCATGGAGGGTCACCAAAACCGCTGGCGGATGGCAGCCAATGATCTCCGAATTCCTGGGTGACAGATGTGTGTCCCCACTGTAGGACTTCAAGGCGCAGTACTGCTGGCACAAAGAGTCGACAGGCAGGTAACTCCCTTGGCACCCCCTGCTGATGACGGGCCTTCTCCACTCGATGCCCCAGGAAATGGACCCCACCACCACTCCTCTAGGGAGGATAGTCTCGGTCAGTGTTTCACATTCGGGGGCCCCGAACAGCCGAGAGAGGGTTTTGGGTTTGACATTCTTAGATCGTGGTCGGTACAAAACTGTGAAGCTAAACCAGCCAAAAAAAGAGTGCCTAGTGGGCCTGACGAGAATTTAACCTTTTGGCCGAGCAAATATATTCAAGGTTTTTATGGTCAGTCCAAACTAAAAAGGGTTGTGCCGACCCCTCCAACCAGTGGCGCCACTCCTTCAAAGCCAAACTGACTGCCAACAGCTCCTTGCTACCAATGTCGTAGTAATGGTCTGCTGGGCTCAGTCTATGGAAGAAGCAGGAACAGGGATAAACCCTCCCATCCTTAGGGGACCGCTGAGACAGGACCGCGTCTTGATAAAGAAGAGCCCCGCACCAGTAGGCGATGAAGAGGGACGGATAAGACCGGCATTGAGGGAATAATGAAAATACTTGTCCATAGCCTCTCTTTCTGGACCAGACAGGGAATAAAGACAACCCTTGGGCGGAGAATTGCCTGGGAGGAGGTCAATGGCGCAGTCATACGGCTGGTGAGGAGGACTTGCTGAACAGATTTTAGTACTCCACCGGGATCCCGGTCAGATTCGGGAATTAGAAGAGCCCTCAAATGGATTGTGACCGGTAACAGGTTGCAAGAAGAAGGGTAATTAACACAGGGAGAAGCGCCCACCAGGATCCTCCTCTACTGGCCTTGGCTTTTAAAGGACACTTAATGGCTTCCAGGCTTCCCACAGTGCAAGCACAGGCCTCAGGTGAGGCGTTGTTGTCTCTCCTGGGGCGTGAGATGAAGATGGCATAACTACATGGGCTTAGGGTCAGGTAGAGGAAATTGCTGACGACGAGGCTGGAGAGCAAACACCAAGGAACATTGAGAAATGCCCGGCAGGAATTAGGATCACCGTCGTATGGTGGGGGGTTGTTGGCATGGGGCTCTGGTTTGTGGTGAGGAGGGGGGGTTGAGCAGAAAATGTATCTGACCTGACTAAATCCAGCAAAAGACAACAGGCAAACCGATCCAAAGAACGCTGGAAGTCCATCTCCTTAAATGGTGAAGCAGAGCGCAAAGCTCAGGCACCGGGAGAACAGCAGGGCGTCAGGCAGAGGGAGAGGGGCGTGTTGCAAGATCACATGCTGATGAGAGGCAAGAGACTGAAGCGGGAAGACGGGACCAGTGAGCTGAAACCCAGCCGGTAGTGATGTATGTCTCGAGACCACTTTTACGTGGTCTCGGTCTTGTCACGGCCTTGACGGTCTTTGGTCTTGGTCTTGTCTTGGTCTCGGACCTCTCGGTCTTGTCTAGGTCTCGCTGTCTCAGACCGACATAGTGGTCAGGGGATTTAGCAATACATTACTACAATATCCACGACGACACAACGTTCGATAATGCAACATTATTATTTCGCGCCCTTCAAATGCAACCAATCACATGCATGTATTTTTTTTGTGACACAGCCGTTGGCGCTCATCCATCCATTTAACATTATGCCTCAGTGAGTGAGTGTAGCGTAGAGCGTAAAGAGCACAGATCCAGCATCTAGGCTATAGTAGTAGTCAGTCAGTAGTATGTCAGCAAATTCCTTGGACATAAAATTTGCTTTCGTAGAACACAACGAGTTCTGCAAGTCTGCTTGACAGAGACAGCCGGGACCACCTCAACGTTCACCAGACACCTGGAGCGTAAACACAGAGAAAGGTAAGCTATCTACCCATTTTCAAACTCTTTGAGGTAAAACCTTTCCAACTTCCCATGACCAAACAGATCATGTATCCACTGAATTATTGTTGTTTATCGTGTGTTCTCACACGTTCTGTATTATTTAGGGACATATTTTTTGCAAGCCTCTCTAAGGACGTAACTAACCTGGTGAAGAGTGTAACTAACGTTACATGCTAAGTACAGGTAGTTAGCTCTATCAGTGGCTACCGGCGGCTAGCACTACTTAAATCAACATTTTACATTTTACTAACGTTACTTTGGCCAGGGGCGTAGGAGCAGTTTTGAACCTGGGGAGGACAGAAAATGCTAGGGGGGTTCGAGGGAAATTTTTAATTTTCGTGTGACTCGTTTCGCCTATTTGAACTATGTATAGGGGAGCGCAGGGCATAACCTAACGCGGGGCTAGTTGTAACACGCTTGTTTTAAATACTTCCGCACATGCTTGGATGATGAAACTTTGTGTATTTACTAGTTGCCATATCAACACTATACAGAAAAAAAAATTCCGCCAAAATTATTAATTTTTTTTGGAAGATATCCATAGACATTTATTAAACCATAGCAAAAGTAAATTTCTTACTTAAGTTAATTTTTCATCTCTATTTTTTGTGTTTATTTAAAATAAGACAAATCTGATATTATTTTCATCTCCAAGATGTTATTTAACAGTTGAGATAGTTATTTAATGCTTCGCTAACTAGCAGAAGACACTAGCAGGGTTTAAACCCCCGTTGTGCAGGTGGGGGCATGTTGTAACACTGCGTTACAATGTGCCCCTATTAGAAATATGCTATTATATTCTATACTTTTATTAATTTTATTGGGAAAACGTGAGAAAAAGGTGAATAAAGACTGAGAGTCAATGTTCAGAAATGACTAATTATTTATTTGTTTTGAACTAGGTTGTATAGCTGTGTTTCCATGTGTTCGTAGTCAAAACTCAAAAATTTGTTTATATTTAATCATTAAAAATTGCCATTATTTTATATGAAAAAGTTTTTTAATTGTATTTTATTTAGAAAATATTTTAGTTTGTTTTGTATATATTTTTTATTAGATCAGATAACATTTTAAGCTGTCATATATGTTATGTTACAATGTGCCCCACACATGTTACAATGTACCCCACCTATGGGGCATGTTGTCACATTTCACTTCCATTCCTTCGGGGTAGGCTATGTCAAGAAAAAAGTATATACTGTATTAATAAAACAAAACCACATAATTGTACTAGACATGTGGGAAATTAATGTGGGAAAAAATAAATACTCTGAACTATAAGTAGATTTACACAAACTGAGAAAGTCAAAAAGCGTTAGGTTGTACCCCACTCTCCCCTATCTTAATGGTCCAGTGGTAGAACTTTCGCCAACCATGTCAAAGGTACTGGGTTCTAATCCACACTCGTATAGTTTTTTTTTTTCGTATAGTTTAAAAAACACATAACAGTGACATGATGGGTTTTAACTTCATTCAGGAGATTTTGGGTAACTGCAAAACTGACAGATGACTTTGAGCGCACCGCCAACGGTGTGTGTGTGTGTGTGTGTGTGTGTGTGTGTAACCATAGCGACAAAACGACCAACTTTCGGATCCTGCACGTAATCCTATAATTTCGTTTTTAAAAATGTAATTATGTATTTAAAAGGTGCAGAATGGATTCATTTGGAGACCGTTCATTCAGGAGATTTTGGGTAACTGCACAACTGACAGATGACTTTGAGCGCACCGCCAAATCGGTGTGTGTGTGTAACCATAGCGACAAAACGACCAACTTTCGGATCCTGCACGTCAGCCTATAATTTCGTTTTTAAAAATGTAGGTCTTAGTGAGTTAGGAGTCCTCTCGACTTCTTTTAAGCTGTCCCAGGCTTAGGTGCTACTTTTAGGGCTAAAATACTTCGTGAATTACTCTTAGTCAAAAAAAAAAAAAAAAAAAGGATTTATACACATATATAATGTGTGTGTGTGTGTGTGTGTGTGTGTGTGTGTGTGAGAATGGTCAAATAGGAAAAATTACGCATGTAATTTCAAAGTGAAGGCTTAGAATAGACCCTATACTTAAAATCACTTTTTTTTTCCTTCTTGGACCACCAACCAATCACAGTCTTCAAAAGATTGTGTCATACATAGCAAAGGGGTCAACCCCACCTCCTTACTAAGATGAAAGTTTTGGTCTTTTCCTTACTCAGAGTTGCACTCAGATCGGTCCCGAATCGCTTTTAAGCTAAGACTCCTGCGTAAAAGTTTTTAAGCTAAATTAAGAGTTTTCTTAGAGGATTCTTAGAATCTTTATGAATACGGGCCCAGATGTTTAGACTGTACACATAGATGTAATGTCACTGTACTTGTAAGATACAGTAGTTTGTTGTGGTTAAATAGAAACAGATGTCTTACAGATTCATTTTCGCCTATTTTGTAGGTACTTGGAGTACAAAGCAGGATCTGCAGCATCAATGACAATAGCCGACCCCACACAGCCTCAAATATCATCGTTTGCTCAAAGGGTCCACTTATATTCCCCAAATTCAGCCAGGCAACAGGCCATCACCCAGTCCATCCTCCAGGACCTTGTGGTTGGATGCTCTCTCCCCCTGTCTGTCGTTGAAAATCCAAATTTTAGACGCTTCCTGAATGTCCTGGATAGCAAATACACTCCCGTGTCTAGGACCAGCTTGACAGAGAAGTGGATACCTCACCTTGTCACTAAAATTAAGGGCGACATAATTAAAGCCCTGGAAGTCCAGTCAAATGTTGCAATAACAACAGACCTCTGGTCTGACCGGAGGCTTCGGTCCTTCCTGGGAGTTACCGCTCATGTTGCCTGCAAGGACAAGGACTCTTACAGTTTAAAATAATTTTTTCTAGACTGTAGGCGTTTCACAGGGAAGCACTGTGGGGAACGAATCGCCTCAGCATTTGACAACATTGTTGAGGAGTAGCCTATGGCGTTGGCCATAAAATAAGCTACATTCTGACGGATAACGCGTCCAATATGAAGCGGGCCTTTAAAGTGAGGATGCCAGAAGTAGAGCAGCCTGAAGGTGACAGCAGCGATGACCTCGATGATGAAACGATGTGGGAGGATGCAGAAGATGTAGAGCCATGGTCATCATCGGGTGAACGTCTTTCTTGCTTCGCCCACTCGCTGCAACTCGTCATCAATGACGGGATGAAAGAGGTAAAGGTAATAGCTAGAGCCATTGCCATGGCCAGCAAATTCACAACTCTGCTGCACAGCAGTAGCAAGCATAGGGACACGTTTGAGGCCCACTTTGGCTCGAATAAGTCTATCCCAGCTGCAAACAACACCCGCTGGAATAGCACCTACAAGCAGTTAAAGGCTCTCACCACACTTGACCACCGGGGCATCACAGAAATGTGCAGTGACACCGAAAATTTTGTGTTTTCAACCCGAGAATGGGCTCAGCTGAACGACCTTTGTGCTTTGCTTGAGCCATTTTCTGAGGCAACAGACCTCACGGAAGGAGACACTGTAGTTACCATCAGCATGGTGGTCCCCACCGTTCTGGACTTACGGACGCATCTCATCAAGATGGAATTGCACCTGCCGCAGATTGTGACAATAGTCAGAGCAATGAAAAAGTCTTTAGAGAAGAGGTTCTCAGGAATTTTCAGAAGGATCAGCATGGACGAGGGAGATCCGGAGCAACCATTTAACCATCGCATCTACTTTCTTGCCGCCATGCTTGACCCCAAGTTTGGATTGTGTTGGGTAGATTTAGATGTCCAAAATGGTGAAACCGGTCCAGCACTGAAGAGGTTCAGAGATGACCTTAAAAAATCATTAACAGGTGGCTACAGTATATTTTTATTATTATTATTATTGTTGATGTTGCTATTATTACGGTCATTGTTTTTATATTGTCACTAGCAGCATCCTGTCTAATCCTGTCTTTTGTGTGTGTGTGTGTGTGTGTGCACCTTTTTCCAGACCTTTTGAGCACAGAGGTAGACAGAGATGCAACTGCAGCACCGATAGCAGAAGACACAGAAGAATCGCATAGTGACTCACCGCCGCCCCTGAAACATCAGCGTCTTCTTTCACGCTACAAGGCTTTTAAGTTGCAATGTAGCACAACCCAGAACTAGAGCATTAATGCACAAATAAGCAAGTACCTAGACAGCATAAATGACTGACTGTGATGCACTGACCTTTTGGTCCAAAAACAAAGAGCGTTTCCCCAATCTACACAATGTTGCCTTGAAAGTTCTCTCTGTTCCTGCCTCTTCTGCCCCAGTTGAGAGAGTTTTTAGTAGAGGAGGCATTCTAATGAGACCCCACCGTGCAAGGCTAGGCCATAAGATGTTGCAATTTTTTATTTTCCTGAAGTGTAATCAACCACTGTTTTAAAGCACACACAGGTGCGTGAGCGGGGCGTGTCTTCAATTAGCCATCCCATAGCCCTACTCTCTGGACTCTATCTTGCTTCCTTTAGACCTGGAGCCTTTCCAGTGAATGGACTCAGATCCCCTCAAGAAAATTCACACTGGTTCCCTAACCATAGAACAATTTGTTCTTCTCAGCTAATCCACACTGGTTCTGCGCACATGATATAGTATGCCTTTCATTCTAGTCTGTCTGTGTTCTATTGTTCTTGCCCCACTGAACAACAGGCTTGATTTCATTGACAGTGTGTTATAATCACTTCACACTGGTCTCTTGGTTCCCTAACCATAGAACAATTTGTTCTTCTCAGTTAATCCACACTGGTTGTGTTACGAACTGCTCCGAGACACGAAGGTTTAGATCCAAATGCAGCTTTATTTGAGGGCAATCCAGAGGCGTAATCCAATGTACAGGCAAGGGTCATACACAGATAGGCAGTCCAAACAAAGAAAGAAACAAAACAGGCAGGGACCAGAGGCAAGAGAGTAATCCAGGGAACAGGGCAAGATATCCAAAAAAAACCAAGAGACAAGAAAACCAAGAGAGCTCAGAAATGCAGTGTAACACTAAAACAAGACTTCGCAGTGAGTGAATGAATGAACATGGTATAAATAGACTGAGACTAACAGGGTGATGGGACACAGGTGAATGTAGTCAGTGATAATGAGGTACAGGTGACTGTGATGAGTGATCAGAGATGATGAGTCCGGGCAGTGAGTATGGGAAATGTAGTCTGAGAGTGAACGTGAGTGTCTGATGTGGAGTGCCCTCTGGTGGCTCTCAAGGGCACTCCAGCTGGTGACCGTTACAGGTTGTCACTGTTTTTAATATCTACACTGGTTCTGATATTTATAATGTAATTGTTTGGTATATGTATAATTGCCTATGTGTAGTTGACATGGCTATATAGGTATCAAGATATCAGAATCTTATAAGCTCTTATTCTTATTAATGTACAATTTGATGTACAGTTTTTGATGTATTAATATTTAGTATTTGTATTTTGCATTTGTTTAGATGAATTTGTGTCTTTGATATCTGTGTGTGTGTGTGTGTGTTGTTTGATTACAGTATTGTATTTAAGATAGTGTTAGACTAAATAAATGGTCTTTTAAATATCATATGCATATCTCTGTTGTGTTGACTAAACATTAGGCCTAATCCAAGTTTATAATTGTGTATCTTTAATTTGATGTTACGATTTCATCTACACATTTATTATAATTTCAATTGGTTACATATTTCTCATTCTTTAGACAGTTGTTGGAGGAGCAAGATGGTGTTGGAGATGTTTGATGTTTTGTCAGATGAACCAATCAGTACCAGTTATGTCAGTCCTCAACAGTACACAAAAGTTAAGGGAGTCTCAATCCTCTAATAGTGCAGTAACAGCCGTCATGCAATTGCTACACATAGTTGATCTCACCCAGTCTGCAAAAACATTTACAGTGAGCTCAGTCACACACATGACATGGTCTGTCTCTGTATTGTTCTGCCTGTGTAGCTGAAGTAATACCGTCTAATATGTATTGAATGTAAACTGCGGCTGAACCCTAGTATGCTGCTGTTCTTGAATTCATACAAGTTATTGCTTAGCTTCAACACTAGTCTGTTTTTTTTTCCCTCCGGTCTCGACTTGGTCTCGGTCTTGGTCTCGACTTGGTCTTGGTCTTGACTTGGTCTGTCTTGGTCTGTCTTGGTCTTGGTCTTGGTCTTGTCTTGGTCTCGATACCCTCTGGTCTTGGTAGTGTCTTGGTCTCGGTTTAGGCGGTCTTGACTACAAGTCTACCAGCCGGCAGCAGAGAGAAGGCCTAGAGAGATCGACAGAGGAAGATGCACAAAAGAAAACAAAACAAGCCTCAAAACAGGACTGCACAAGACACAACTGGAGTTAAATATTAACAGGCTGGGTCGAAGTGTAGCGGGGAAGCAAACACAACGATCTGACGTGACAGAAGACACGAGGAGAATAAATTGGGTAATTAACAAGAAAGGTAATCAATAACAGGTGCAGGGACTGAGCAGTGATGATGAACGAGAGGGTGGGGAAACAAACCACACCACAATGACAGCAGAGCACATGGCGAACTGTCAAAACAAAGCCATGTGCTCCGAGACAACAAACTACACAGACAATGAACATAAGGACAAGAAAACAGGCGAATCAGACCGGAGACATGACACATAAAGCTGCCTATCTCAGCTGCCATGTCATCAAGCGCCTTTGAAGGCCGCCTCAATTTTAAGGATCCTTAGAAGGCAGCCTTTGATTCAAGTCCTTCATTCAGCATTTTGAAGGATGCATCAAGTGTTAAATCATCCACAATTCTTTGCACACATTCCAATTCACGAATAAGAACTGATGGAAAACGAGTCGGCACTGAACTTGTCTGAATTCATTTTGAAATGTAAGACAAAAATAATGTTTTCAGAGATGAAGGCATACATGTAATCTTTTGTTTTGGTGTAAATTAATCACTTAACACTAAACTGCCAATAATGTAAGCCAATGGGAGACCACAGACGATTGCCATTCACTTTATTGTATTAGTAGAAAGTCAGTTAATATAAAGAGTTTTAATGCAAAATTAAGTTTTAATGGTATTTTCTGTGGGGGCGGGAACGTGTGACATGGCCATGCACACTTACAAGACCATCTCATTCTAGCATCTATTGCTGAGGAAGACTCTACAAGCCTCTAAATTACTGGACTGAAGAACGACACAGATTCACTAGGATTCAGCCTTCAGTTTGAGAAGCACTCTGTGACTACGATTCGGCTCCCGTAAAAGCATTGATTGTAATAAGAAATATTTAAAAAATCTGAACAGTTATGTGAGTTAATGAAATGAACTGAACCTTGCGAGGCTTGAAATCACTGAGATGTTCAAGATTGCAACCTTTAAACACTATAACATCACATCTAACAAAAAATAATAATATTTGTTAAAACTTTGAAGACTTTATCTTTGAAAAACCCTTTTGTATTCATAGGCTATAAATAAAGCACCATATTCAATAATTCTAATTATTAATTTCATTAAGTGAGATTATTGCACTATTATTGCACCCACTTACATTGTTATACAATTTACTGACACGATGTGTTCACTGTCATGTTTAATTTGAAAAAAGAGAATAAAAAGACATTAACATATGCGAAGTACATCTGAAAAATAGACAACAGGAAAAAGTCTGATTCTCTCTTACATTCAATGACTTACAGCACATTCATCAAAGAGGAGTCTTTATTAAACACTTTATATGAGAAAATTAATTTTAAGCTTTTCTGAAACCAGGGATAGAATAAAGCGTAAATGATGGGATTAATGGTGGAGTTCAGTAAGAAAAATATTACAGTGATATCTCTGACATAAATTAAGTCAGCATGTTCATATGGAATCACTAAAGAACAAATATAATATGGCAGTAAACACAGGAGAAACACAAAGACCAGAATCCCCAGCAGTTTCGCAGCTTTTCGCTCTGATTTGTCACTGACTCTGTTTTTAGAGGATTCTTTGCCGTTGTGAACCTGAAGGGCTCTTATAGCAGTCACATGTTTCCTAACAACGACAAAAACATGAGTGTATAATATTATGATGAGTGTACATGGCATAAGAAACACAACCAGGAGATCAATGAGGGATGAAACCCCATCAATAGTAGAAAGACATTCTCCGGGCCACATGAAAGTGAAGTTTCCATTAATGAAGAGAATAGTGAAGTTATAAAGGAGTGAAAACAGCCAGCTGAATAAAGTTGCTATGCAGATCACAGTGGGTGAGATTTTCTCTGAGTAAAAAAAAGGAGAACGTAAAGCCAGAAACCGATCAACTGCTATTAGAGCCACAGTGTGAACAGACACGCTTGTTGCTTGAAAAGTCACAAAATGTAAAACCGAGCACATCACTGGTCCAAAAATCCAACATGACTCGATGAGCCAAGACAGGTGAAGTGGCATCACAAAAACTCCGACCAGCAAATCAGACGCAGCTAAAGAGAGGATGAGGATGTTAGCAGGAGTGTGGAGCTGCTTGAAGTGACTAACAGAGATGATGACCAGCAGGTTTCCACACACGGTCAGAAGAGCCACAGCTGCTGCGGCCACATACAGAATCACATAGACAGAGAAAGAAACAGATCTCTCTGGACAGGAATATTCCTGACAGTCATCAGTTTGGTTCACTGCTGTAAGATTCATTCTAAAGTACTTGGAAGAAATACTTAAACATAGTGATGTTCCCTGTGACTTTTCTCATGCAAGGATTCATGGATTCAAATGCATCAGTTTTGGACTGCTCATCATCTGAAACAGATTACATTGACTTCTGGAGGATCCATAATAAATACGTACAATCTCTGCTGCCCTTTATACACTTGACATGTTGACTCTTACCAAGACTGGCAGCATCAAGGGAGAAGAACATACAGCTGGGAGATCAACTGATTTTGTTCATCTAGAGGAAAAGAGCTGAAGGCTGTAATATAGAACTCATTCAAAGACATATGTGGGCTTATATGAAGCAAATGCAAACTTAAAAAAGAAAAAAACTACCTAATATTTGCAATGTACAACAAATGTTGCTTGCAAAAAAAATAAAAAAATAATATTCAACTACTTTTAAAGGGATAGTTTACCCTCCAGGGGGTTGGCTGCGCCCCTGTCTTCATCTTCAGGCAGGATATGCAGCTTCCGCTACCCTCACATTGCACGCTAAGGACGGGGCCTACGCCAAAGAACTTTATCAATTTATGCTTGCTGGGCTGTCAATAAATATTCGCTTGTTATATCAATTTATCTCCCGAGTCTTTCTGGTAGAACTTGAAGTGGCCTTCAAATAAGACAATCATTCACTATAGCAACATTGTGTCGGCCCAGATCTGCCCCACACCTGACACGGCATTATAAGTCAGCCCACATACGTGGAATAATGGCACTATGGCAGTCTGCTCCTGTTTGCCAGACCTGGGCCACAAGCATCAATAGTTACCAGCCAACATCACCTGATCACATTTTGTTTTGGCTTTCTTTGCTATTGCAGAGTGTTATACAAAGACATTGTTACAGCTGGCAGAGAAAAACTAAATATAAAGTCCAAAAGCCCAACTAAAGGAAACACGAATCACCATAATGGTGACTTCAACTGAAACTAGAGCTAAACTAAATCTATCTAAATGTAGATCCAAATCCAAATGGCCCGTGGGCCGGCAGTTATAGGCTTAACACACTATACTCTTTGTAAATAAGAACAACTTATCAACAATGGAGATGTTTGACTGTTTTAGCCTTGAGGTGAAAGACATAGAGATAGCAGAATTATGCATTTCTGTATGCGAATATACTCTATATTGCCAAAAGTTTTGGGATGTCTCCCTTTACATGCACATGAACTTTAATGACATCCCATTGTTAATCCGTAGGGTTTAATATGGAGTTGTCTCATGCCCCCTTTGCAGCTATAACAGCTTCAACTCTTCTGGGAAGGCTTTCCACAAGGTTTAGGAGTGCGTTTATGAGAATTTTTTACCATTCTTCTAGAAGCGCATTTGTGAGGTCAGGCACTGATGTTGGACAAGAAGGCCTGACTCGCAGTCTCAAAACCTAGACTTGTCCATCGGATTGCCAGACAGAGAAGCGTGATTCGTCACTCCAGAGAACACGTCTCTACTGCGCTAGAGTCCAGTGGCGGCATGCTTTACACTGCATCCCACGCTTTGCATTGCACTTGGTAATGTAAGGCTTGTGCAGCTGCTCGGCCATGGAAACTCATTCCATGAAGCTCTCTACTCACCGTTCTTGAGCAAATCTGAAGGCCACACAAATTTTGGAGATGTGTAGCTATTGACTCTGCAGAAAGTTGCTGACTTCTGCGAACCTCAGCATGCGCTGACTGTGATTTTACGTGGCCTACCACTTCGTGGCTGAGTTGCTGTTGTTCCCAATTGCTTCTACTTTGTTATAATACCACTAACAGTTAACCGTGGAATATTTAGTAGTGAGGAAATATCACGAATGGACTATCACGGTACCTCGCTTGAATTCACTGAGCTCCTGAGAGCGACCATTCTTTCACAAATGTTTGTAAAGCAGTCTGCATGCCTAGTATGTGCTTGATTTTATACAACCTTGGCCATGTGACCATGGAAGTGATTGGAACACCTGAATTCAATGATTTGGAGGAGAGTCCCAATACTTTTGGCAATATAGAGTAACTTTGCATTTGTACTGTTTGTATGCTTTTTGTAAAGCCAAACAGTTTGACATATAGATATCTCATCAGACCTGTTCCACGAGGATGAGAGTAACGCTCATCCATCCCCACAATAAATGGACATTCATTGGATACTCATTATAATAATTAGACTACTAAACACGTTAAATGTTAAAAAGAAATAGAGTGGATGGCCTAAGTAGGTAAGAACATTGTAAATCTAAAATTAAGCATCTGTATTAAAACATTTTCTCAAACAACAAAGCAATCAACAAACATTCAAACATTTTACTTTTGATAAACAGTGCAGATAATAAGCTCATGCTTCTTGAATAACATGCCTGGTTTTATTCATCACAATATAAGATAATATAATACTATTTTAACAATAATGATAAAAAAGAACATCAGGAAAAACTAAATATACAACTTAAAAGCAGAGACATTTGTTTGACATTATTCCTTATTAAGAGCTTAAGGAGAGCACATTCATTAGAGAGGAGTCTGTGTTAAATACTTCAAGAGTTAGAATTATTTTTAAACTTTTCTTAAACCAAGGGTATAACATAGCGTAAATAAGTGGATTGATAGAGGAATTAAGGTAAAAGAGAATCAAAACACTGTTGATATCATTAGAAAATGAGTCATCTCTTAAGAAATTTGTTAAAGAAAAAATATAATATGGCAGTAAACACAGGAGAAACACAAAGACCAGGATCCCGAGAGCGAATGCGGCTTTTCGCTCTGATTTGTCACTGACTCTGTTTTTAGAGGATTCTTTGCTGTTGTGAACCTGAAGGGCTCTTATAGCAGTCACATGTTTCCTAACAATGACAAAAACATGAGTGTATAATATTATGATGAGTGTACATGGCATAAGAAACACAACCAGGAGATCAATGATGGATGAAACCCCATCTACAATATAAAGACATTCTCCTGGACACATGACAGTGAAGTTTCCATTAATGAAGAGCAGAGTGAAGTTATAAAGGAGTGAAAACAGCCAGCTGAATAAAGTTGCTATGCAGATCACAGTAGGAGAGATTTTCTCTGAGTAAACAAAAGGAGAGTGTAAAGCCAAAAACCGATCAACTGCTATTAGAGCCACAGTGTGAACAGACACGCTTGTTGCTTGAAAAGTCACAAAATTGAAAGCAGAGCACATCACTGGTCCAGAAATCCAACATGACTCGATGAGCCAAGACAAATGAAGCGGCATCACAAAAACTCCGACCAGCAGATCAGACGCAGCTAAAGAGAGGATGAGGATGTTAGCAGGAGTGTGGAGCTGCTTGAAGTGACTAACAGAGATGATGACCAGCAGGTTTCCACACACGGTCAGAAGAGACACAGCTGCTGCGGACACATACAGAATCACATAGACAGAGAAAGAAACAGATCTCTCTGGACAGGAATATTCCTGACAATCATCAGTTTGGTTCACTGCTGTAAGATTCATTCTGAAGTGCATGGAAGAATCATCTAAACATAGTGTTGTTCCCCTCTGACTTCCTTCATATAACCACATGACATGAGTAACCACAGATAAAGATATCTAAAGATGTTATTTGTCTCTCCAGCAGCTCTGAACTGCTCCTCACCGAAACACAGTCACTCCTGGAGGCTCCACAATAAAGACGTTCTAGTCTTTTATACACTTGACATGTTGACTCTTTCCAAGACCAACAGCATCAAGGGAGAAGAACATACAGCTGGGAGATCAACTGATTAGATATCTACCGATCTCTCTGGACAGGAATATTCCTGACAGCCATCAGTGTGGTTCACTGCTGTGAGATTCATGTGAAGTACTTTGGAGAGACATCAAATCTTGGTATTTCCAGCAGAATCAGTCTCAGTCGATGCTCAGTGTAAAGGGTTTGCGTTGTTCCCAGTTTGATGGATGTTCTGAGACAATAATGTTCTGCTGATTTTTATACATAATAATCACTGTAACTTTTTTCATTATTTAAAACTCAATGCACAAGTGTTTCTCACTTTTAAAACAAAAAACAACTTTCCACAATGCAGTTTCCACATTTTTTAGTTTTAATCGGATCTTTGTCAAACTTAAGTCACCAAACTTATATTTATGTAATGTGGCACTTTCATCCAAAGCCATCTGGGAGAATTTGAGGAGAGAGAGAGACCAGAGTGATGTAAAAGACATGAAAGTGATGCAAATATATACAGTTATTCCACAGAGCTGTGTAATAATAAGTTTGTGTTAATGTTATGGCCATGAATGGTCTCTTTTTGAATATTAATCTATAGCCTACTTAACTCAGACAGCATTTACTCAGACCCCAAATTGAGTTTTATTAATTTCAGAATTAAAAGAAATACACCTCTGGATTAACCACATATAAACTTGTATTTGCCATCATTTATCTCCACATAAATATTTCAGCTTTTGGTTTTTATTTTATTTTATATATATATCGGAGATACATGACAAATGACAAAAAAAGAGACAATAAATTAATTAGGCAGCTCTTTAGCAAGCATTTTGCATTTGTTACTCATTTTAGTAAGTTATGGAAAGCAACCCTGTGTGTGAGCAGGTCAAAGGTGAACCGTCTGCCATTAGAGCTGAGCTGAATATGCAACTCCACATTTGATAATATCTCCATCTAGTGGTTATTTCCTTTCACAATATTTCAACTGGGTAAACCTGATTTAGCTTGCATTAGTGACTACCTGTTCAACCCTTTATACTCTTTTTAGGTTATTTAACATTTGTGTAAAACAACATCATAGAGACAGACAAAAATGTAGTAACATTGTAAATTTTAAATCATTGCAGAATAATTTTAGTTTTGGCACAGTGAGACAGGATACATGGTTCATGATTAATAAGATTAAAAGGAATTGGGAAACACGACATGCATTAAGAATTCATCTACATATCATGCAGTAAGCTTTACATTCTCCTGGATATGAGAGGCTTTTCAGGGTAATATAATGAGCTGAACATTTCTGTAATCCATAAAATTGTTATGGCTTTGTGCTTGAGATTCACAAATATGTATAATTATTACTCATTTTTAAAACGACAAAGTTGGATTTAAAAATACAAAAATTAAAAAATAGAGTGCAACCTTTTCATTTGCATATATAAATGTACTTACACATTGGACCTGAATGAACCGGACACTACCAGTCAAAATTTTCTACTCATTCTTTATGACTATTTTCTATATTTTAGATGAATAGTAAAGTCATTATAGCTATGAAACAACAAATGGAAGTAAATTATGTAGTGACCATAAGGTAAAAAAAAAACAAAAAAAACTTTCGGTAACACTTTAGTTTAGGGTCCAATTCTTACTATGAACTAGTTGCTTATTAGCATGCAAATTACTAGAATATTAACTGTTTATTAGTAATTATAAAGCACATATTAATGCCTTATTCTGCATGACAATATTCTACATCCCTTAATCCACCCAATACCTTAATTTAATAAACTACCTTACTGACTATTAATAAGCAGTAATTAGGAGTTTATTGAGGCAAAAGTCGTAGTTAATATAATTTTATAAAAGTTTGTAATATTATACATTTTTTATTATTGCATAGATATTTATGCATAAACACAATTTCTATTTGTCTACAAAACTCATTTTGAACATTTAAGCAAAAGCCTTCAGATCAAAAAGTTAAGATGATGAGAAATAGTTTCAAGTGTAAAGTATCTAATGTTTTGACTGGCAGTGTATTCACAGTGTCTTTCTTCAAATAAAGTGTTTGAAAACAGTTTAAAGGTCAAGTGCCCTTAAACATCTTTATAGCAGCAGTTTTATACTGACTGACAGAGATAGAAAAACATTCATTTGTGCCATTTTCAACCATGGAAAATTTATCTTTAGGCCATTTTACTATAAGGAATGCTTGCTTCTAGAACAATTCAGATGGGTGGAAGATGCACAGAGCTGGCAATGGCATCATTATTGGTTAACAGTGGCAATGTTAAAATAATTTTCTAGGTTAAACAAGTTAAATGGATAGTTCGCCCAAAAATGAAAATGTTGTCATCTATTTATCCTCAAGTTGTTCCAAATTGGTATGAATTTCTTTCTTCTGTTGAACACAAAAGAAGATATTTTGAAGAATGTTAGTGTCACAAGATGAAGAAGATGAGGATGAAGGAGAGTCCAAAAAGGGTTCAATAAACAAAAAGGGTCCTTTAATGACAACAAACTCAGGTATTTCACAAAGATAAAGGCAAAGTGACAAACTAAAAGTCCATGAAAAAAAATGGAAAAAAACAACAAAGATAACCGAGTGTTCATGAAGGTTGGTAACCAGACAGTTGATGGGCCCCATTGACTTCCATAGAATGGAAAAAAATACTATGGAAGTCAATGGGTGCCGTTAACTTTCTGGTTACCAACATTCTTCAAAATATCTTCTTTTGTGTTCAACAGAAGAAAGAAACTCATACAGGTTTGGAACAACTTGAGGGTGAGTAGGCTAAATGATGAAAGAATTTAAATTTTTGGGTGAATTAAGCTTTATGTACAGTCTCTGTGGAATGTTGTAACTCAATGCATTGTTTTTTACTTTAAAAACTAAAAAAAATATTTTCTGTGGAAATGGATATCACACCAAAGATGCCCTTCATAGAGTTAAACTGTTATTAAATATTCCATTAATGACAATATCTTAACTGCAGCTAAAAGTCAAGTCAAGGCAGCTTCTCTTGGTGACAAACCTCTGCAAGTCATTAACAACATGCCAGTGCAAATGCTGTGGGGCATCAGATGGAGTTGACACACATTCATTTTTTCTGAGACGCCCAGACAATCAAACCAATAATGACAGCCACCACAACCAGAATAGCGATGAAGATGAAAATCTTCTTGCGGAATGACGTCTACAGGGAGCAGAAGAAATGAGTCACTATTATAATAATCATATTAATTGTTGTCGATTTAGCATTTTTTAAAAACAGTACATTTAATTTATTATAGCAATTTATTTAAAAAAATATTATATAAATATAAAAAGGTATTAATGCAATATACTTAAGCTGCAATATACAATAAAACAGTAAAAAAGTAGCATACGAGTAGCATAAGCGTAGGCCATACAAGTACAAGAACTCAAACACATGAGTGCAAGGGAAGCTTTCAAGCAAATTACAACTTAAATTTGCATTTGTTTCTATGACTTGGAAGCTATTGTGAAGAATTGAAATATAGTGCAGAAGTCATATAGGCTATTTTCATGGTGCATTTTTGGGCTTTTTGGAGCTTGACAGTGTCCACCTACTTTCATTTAGATGAATTTCTCCTTTTGTGCTTCACAGAAGAAATAAAGCCTTACTGGTCTGAAATAACGTGAGGGTGAGTAAATGATGTACCTGGTAACTTGCTGCTCTATTCAGATTTTGTGTTGCTGACTGCACATGGATCTCTGTGGTCGATACATTGGCCTCTATACTGTCTGCAAGACGAGAGGGAGATAAAACATCTCAGGGTTAAACACAAAATGAATTTCTTTCCTACAGTGAAAACTGATCAAATATTCTGACTCCATTATTTGCATCAAAAAAATATTATTCTCCATTTAAAACAAAAATGTTGTTTAAGGATAATGCACAGTCCCTCAGAATTTCATTCAAAATCCCTTAGTGAGCAATATTTCATCATTCATTCAGTTATGCATCTCAAAGTTTTGGTGGGTAGCACAAACAATGATGCAAACGGTTGTAAATTGGATGAAATATCACATATGTAAACAACACCAATAGGTGCTTGCTAATAGCTCGTGTCATTAAAAGTTTAGTGCTTGAACAAACAGTCCCACTGAGCTGGTGTGTGTGAAGCCTCGCAGGTCTTCATTATCAACATCTGCTTTTCCCTTTAACACCTTTAATTGCACTTTTCTGTTGAAGAGTTTCATCACTAAACACACACTCCCTCAGAGCCGAGTCTAAACAAAACACCACAGATTTTATTTTATTTGAAATATATTTAATATAATTATTAAACAAGTATTATACTTATTTATAATATATATTAGTATATATTATATATATAAGAGTATATATATAAATAAAAGAGAGAGAGAGAGAGAGAGAGAGAGAGAGAGAGAGAGAGAGAGAGAGAGAGAGAGAGATCTCCAGGCCTGGATCTGCTCTGTGTTCGATGCAATTATACAGAAAAAAATCTAAAATAATGTTGTCCAGTTAATAGACAGATGCTGTAGAGATCTAGAAAATAACACTAACCCTGAGAGAAGGAGAGTTTTATTTACGGTCCACAAGATTGTGGCTCATTAGTCACAGGACAGCCTACATGTGTTTACTTTTCAACAATTAAAGTACACATCAGCACATTAAAGCATTTGGAGAGACCTAAGTTGACTAGACATCAGTGTTCAGTTTGTATAGTGAATGCTGTCTTCCCAGTGCCGGTCCTAGACTTCTGGAGGCCCTAAGCAAAACTGTGAGAGCGGGCCTCTGTCAGTGTGAAAAAAAAGACCCCCATCTGTTCTGTTGAAAGCCGCCTGGGGAATAGTGTCCAATTTGCAACTTTTTTAGCTTCATGCATGTCCGGCAGGAGGGAGACTGTATATCACGGCAGTGACGTTACATGATTTAACTCATTTGGATGTTAGGAAGGACATAGGAAAGGCAACAGCACACCACTTGACAACGCATTTTCATAATCGTTGGAAGCCAAAATCAAAAACAAAACTGATTCAACTTCTATTAATCTCACAGCCCTAGTCTTTAAAATTGGATTGAAACTATTAAAGCTATTTGAGAGCAAAGGGGCCCCCTGGTGGTTTGGGGGCCCTACGCAACTAGCGTACTTTGCGTATAGGGAGGACCGGCACTATGTCATCCAAACTCAAGTGTCCACCAGCAAACTTTTGAAACAGTTTATTTGGACTCATTATTTTGAAAAACCCAATATATTCGGGAGTCAACTATTTTGACTTGGGTCAGTAACCATTTAGCATTGCCCTGGCAACCTTCTTGTATAACCTAGCATTATGTGAGAAGAGTTTTGCGTGGTTGCCACTCAGTTTTGAGTGTAAAAAGTGTAAAAAACGAGTTATATCTCTCTTGAGATCTTACCAATCATGTCTCCCTGTTCATGCACCATCATGCCCAGATCTCTGAAGATGTCATTAATATTTGTAATGTCCGACTGAAAAACAAGAGAGTGTGTTTTACACATGCCTAAACTATTCAAATTGTATTACATTAGCACAATGCTTATCACTTGTAAGATTAGTAGTTCTTTGATGAGTTGGGGTTTGAATGAGTCTCACCTCCAGCTGTCTGATTGCTGATTCTCTCTCCTGAATGAGATGCAGATCTTCTTCTGTGAAGTTCTCCTCATAGCTCTGAGTTTGAGCCTGAATCTCACTAAAAAAACACAGAGAGAACAGGTTTTTTTTTTTTATGTATAAATCTGACAAAACAGCAGAGATTCATTTAAAGTTCCCCTATTATGCCATTTTAAAGGTTCTTCATTTTGTTTTTGAGTTCAACAATAGGTTTACATGCATCCGCTCCAAGGTCAAAAATCACTTTAATTTTCTCATAATATACATTGCAACATCTCTTCTTCTCTCACAGTGTCTGAAAAGGTTCGATAAAGGATCCAGTCTCTCTAAATCCCTCCTTTCCGACAACCTGCTCTACTCTGATTGGTCAGATGGCTCAGTCTGTTGTGATTGGTCGACCACTTACAGTGCGTGTTGAAAACTAAACGTCCATTACCATATCTGAATTTCAGCTCCAGAGGCTTCCTCAGCACTTGTAAACACAATGTTAAAGGGTTAGTTTACCCAAAATTTAAAATTACCCAATGATTTACTCACCCTCAAGCCATCCTATGTGTATATGACATTCTTCTTTCAGACGAATACAGTCGCAGTTATATTAAAAAATTTAAGTTTATGTTTATGCAGTTTATGGTTTTGAAGTCCATCAAAGTGTATCCATCCATTATAAAAGTAATCCACACGGCGGCTCCGGGGGGTTAATAAAGGCCTTCTGAAGTGAATCGATGTGTTTGTGTAAGAAAAAGATCCATATTTAAAACTTTATCAACTAACATGACTAGCTTCCGGCAGACGGCCGTACGCATCTGAAGCCCTGACCCGACACACAATGTAATGACGAACGCGGAAGCGCAGAGGATAGAGCAAAACAAAACACCAGAAAGAGAAATGTCGGAGGAGCTTGAGTTTTTTGCCCAGCACTGTTTGTTTGAACCGCGAGAGGCATCTAAACTTACGATACTCCTACATCCTACGTCATACAAGTGTCACTGGTTATTCTTGTGGCGCAAGTCGACTTGCGTAGTATGCGTACGGCCGTCTGCCACTTTGATGGACTTCAAAACCATAAACTGCCATTCACTGCCATTATAAAGCTTGGAAGTGCCAGGGCATTTTTTTAATAACTCCGATTGTATTCATCTGAGAGAACAATGTCATGTACACCTAGGATGACTTGAGGGTGAGTAAATCATGGGGTAATTTTCATTTTTGGGTTAACTAACCCTTTAAGGACGAGTGCGGGTCCTCATCCTTTAAAAGTGCATGCAAAGTGAAATGTGCTTTCACAGCGCAGAAAACAGCGTCTTCTCGAGATGTCGACAACAAGAATCAAATTCTTCTAGGCCTCAGCTACAACTACAGCGTTTCAGGGCAAGTCAAAGTATACGTTCGCGGGCAGCCAATGAAGACCATAGGCTGGCATTATGCAAATTTGTTACAAACTTACGTAGGTTCGTGCAGGAACACTGAAATTACTCAATTCTTTCTTTTGGGAGACAATAACTTCATTCATCGTGCATTTTACATTAACAAACAGATATATTACACACTAAATCAGGGGGGCCCACTCCTGTTCCTGGAGACCTAGGGGAGACCGGGGACAGTTGCAACACTTTTTGCATTTCTCTCAGTTACTCATAGACTATTTGGACTAGAACAACCAAATTTGTATATATTAAACTTGAATCTGTCTTTATAAAGCTTGAATTCTCTTCTTTTAAATGAATTTATATAAAAAACAAATATTCTCTGTTTATGTAATCTGTATGAAAAGAGAGAGATGTCAGTCATTCTCATTTCAGCTCATTATCTGCTAATGTGAACACGCCTACGGAGAGCGCGCGCTATTGAAACGCAAATGATCTGAGGCAATCCATGCAAACCTGTGAACGCCCACATCATCTCGATAAAACACATCAAGTTTAATCAGCTTAATGTACTCTACGTCGTCTTGCTATGCTGTGAGGAATAAAACTATCGTAATAATAATCCTGGGAAATTTACCTCAGAACTGCTGGTTTAGTTTCACTAAGCACTAAGCACGTAAAAGTCCTGTCAGAAAGCAATGCATAAGGATGTAGTGTAACGACAAATTATTATTTTTTCCGAAGTGTTAACTAATAATTGTTATAAACTGGTACTACCAACAAAATATTAGTGCATTCCTGGAACTTGGCGTCGTTACACTACATCCTTATGCATTGCTTTCTGCCAGTACTTTTACGTGCTTTTCCCAAACCACTGAAGTGACGTCGACATCCGGGTTAGCAGTAGCATGAGCCGTCAGGCAAGTGTTATTTAAATAAACTCCTGATGTACTTACAAACTTTCCAATGCCTCGTTTTATGAGTACAGAACCTATTTGTACTACCGTATAAGTTTGGTACCATTCTGGGCATTATTAGTAGGGGTAATTTACGAGATACATCCTAGGATCCTTTAGGGCCTGCACTAAACCATCCGGCTGATATTTCAAAATAAGCTCTAACTTTAATAATGTTCGACCAAGGGAAAAAAGGCTTCTGGGGGGGTGTTTTGCTCGAGGTCATGGTGCAAAGGACCCTAGGTTGATTTTACTCCGAACCATCCCTTTAACTGCAAAATTACTAGAAGTGTTTACCTTGGATATTATACAATTTGCATGCATACACAATTTGTGGAAAAATATATTTTTTTCAAGATGTTTCCAACTCTAACTTAAAAGATAATGTCCGAAAAGCATAATGGGGCATCTTAAAGTCAGTGTCTAACCTTTTAAAGGGTGACGCAATTCCTCCAAAGTCATCATTTAGATCACCAGCCTGTAGGGCAGAAAGAGAATTATTTGAGAAATCTGCAACATGCCAATATGCCACCACCTTTTATTACTCAGAAAAAACATCATTATAGTTGAAGCCAACTATCATCTGCAGTATAGAATGATACTGCAACTAAATTGTGATTCTCAATCATACTATATTAGATGCATCCTAGTCTCAGCTTCAGACATCATGCCCATGGACCGTTGGCTAAAGCACACAAAATGGGAAACACTTCGGAAGTTTCGAAGTCGTCATCTGATTGGTTGAATTAGACGTGCAGCGTGTTCTTTAACGGTCCGCCTGGAAAGCAGTCATGATGCCAAACCTCCTCATGGTAGAAGAAAGCCGTCGAGTTTACAACTGTGACAATAAGCGCTGAACAGTGTCAACTAAACACTGGATTTTCAAAAATATGTAAAGTCCATGGCTCCATTGTTGCAGTAAACTTGCACAACATTCTTTAAGGAATAATTTAATATATGCACTACGGTCTGTATCGTAAAGACATTGATGTTACATTTTCACGCCCCTAAACATGAAGCTGAACATGATGCTGAACAAAACAAACTGTGATTGGTTGCTTTACATGTCAGATGGCCTCTTGTGCGGTCCTTGGCCAATAAAAGCTGCGATGCAGTCCAGACCTTCTGCTGTCAGTCTGAAGGTCTGGCTACACAAGACTAGATGCATCCTAACTGGGGAAACGTGGATTTAAGTAGTGTGTATTACTATCAAAGAAATGGACTATAGAAACTGGCCTTTAAGTGCAATACTCCCACTGTCTAGTGCAATATTCTCTTAACTCAGGTGATATTTATATTTATATTATTCATACTACTCAAAATACTGTAAATATGTTCATAATCTGTAACATGCACTAGACTCCCACTGTCTAGTGTAATATTCTTTAACTCAGGTGATATTTATATTTATATTATTCATACTTCTCAAAATACTGTAAATATGTTCATAATCTGTAAATGTTTATTCAGACTAAACCCAACTGTGACCCCTTTTTTTTTAACTTTTTATACTATTTTTATTTTATTTTTTTTAAATATATTTTATTCTTAGAATTTGTATTACTATGTTTCTTGTTGTATTTGTATTTGTATATGTGCACTGGAAGCTTCAGTACCAAGAAAAATTCCTTGTGGGTGCAAGCACACTTGGCAATAAAGCTCTTTCTGATTCTGATTCTGATTCTGATTCTTTACACGTTAGGTATTCGTGTCTGTATAAATCAACAAAGCATTTTACCTTCAATTAGGTGGATAATATCAATTTATTTATGTAATTCTTTCATTACAATTGTTAAAGATGAAACTTACTGAAACTCTTGAGCTCGCACGGACACGTTCCACAAACTCCTTCTCTTTCTTTGCTACCTCACGCTGAACTTTCTGGAAAACACCCAGTGCGTTGGAGAATTCAGTGATGAGACGCTCTCGCTGGATTTTTCTTTGCCGCTGTGTAAGAAAAGAGGAACGTCACATTTGAACTGTACTGGTATAGGTATAGTTCACCCAAAAATTGTAATTTGGTAAAGTCAATGGTAATCCAAAGCCATTTAGTTATCAACATTCTTCAAAATATATTCTGTTGTGTTCCACAGAATAAAATAAAGTCATGCAGGTTTGGAACAACATGAGGGTGAATAAATGATGACAGAATTTTAAATTTTGGGGTGCACTGTCCCTTTAATTTAATACTGTTATATGTCAATGTTTAAGCCCTATCCCAACACTGAATATTTGTATTTCTTTACTTATAAATCAGAAGGTTATGGACGCTGAATGTTCGACCATATACTAATTCTACAATACAAAAGTCTATTTAAGTGCTTTCATAGGAATTATTGTATGTATATGTGGTGAATATGAGGTAATACAGTGGGACAGTTTGATTTCTGTACCTGTTCTGGGCTCACAGGTAAAGAGCTGAAGTCTTTCATGTATTTATCTGTCACTTTAGCAAGATGATTGACATTCTGCTGTTTCTCCTGTCTGTATGTTTTGACAAATAAAAACAAATATATTTGCATTTACATATATAACTGTTTTATTTATTTTATATGTGATAAATTAAAGGGAAGGGAACTAGCTGCTTGTATTCGACTCACAATGTTTGTCGCAGGATAGTCGTGTCTTGTGCTGTTCCAAAATGTCTCATCATCTGCTGGATTTCATTAGCTGGGGAAAAAAAAAGGCAAGACTGGATAACCACTTTTAAGCACACCTCCCATGCTATTGGGTTATGTAAAAGTGTGTATTATGGTTTTTCATAACCATCCATTTATTATTGATTCCTCTTATAATTGATTTTACATGTTGTGGTAAGTACATGTAGATTTTCTAATTAAACTGCATAACATAAATATGGCGAACATTTATGTGCAATGCACGCTAACTTCACAAGTAACTAAAGTTGTGACAACAGAAACCGGACAATTAACTTTTCCCAGGTGAAGTTAAACGCCCAGGTGAAGACTAATCTAGACATAATGTAGTAGTTTAAAATGGTCTTGTTCCTTGCAAGGACTTAATCAGCAGTTTTCTAGTTAGTTTTAGGCCAAAGTGGATGGTTATTTAAAATGTATTTGGCAAAACCAGTGATTCAAACTCACACTTTTTATGTAACATTTATGCAAACAGTCCACACATCACATAAATAAAGAGGTATTGAGTAAAATTTACTCACTCAGCAGTGTTATTCTCTGGATATTTGAACTTATATTCTGTGCCAGCAAATTTGCATCAACTCCGCTTGACCCAGACATGATGGAGATCACAGAATGAGTCACCAAACCTAGAAAGATTACTGATGTTAAATCACATTTACTCTCAGGGATACTATCTCTTTTTCTGTATGTATAAATATATAGTAGCTATATATATATATATATATAAGGTTCACATTCTCTATATATTGATATATAAATCATTACATAATATATTTTTTTCACATAGGCTATATTGCTTTAAATTGCTTATTTAAAATGTTTTGCTTTGTGAATTCTGTCCTCCAGTAACATTAAAATGTATCTGTGTGCTATAGTTCATACATTCATACAATAGCACAATGAAGATTTTAACTGAAATGTAGAATTTTTCATAAATGTCATGACGGGACAAGCGGTCACAAATTGTTTTCTATTTTATCATAATGATTTTACTGTTGAAATTTTTCTATAAAGCCTAATGTGTTACCTCATGGTCCCCATTGTGACAACTTACCCCATATAGTGTGACTACGTGCCTTGCTTTACTCACATTAGTTATTAGTTCGATAATGATTCGAAAAAAGCTAGAATAGTGTTGTTCATATGTTAGCAGGCTAACTAATGTTTACCGACCTCCGCACCTGCAAAACGAAAGAATGCGGAAATCACAGCGCCTAAACTCACAAACACATTCATTTATTATAAAGTTAGACAGCTTCTATATTTACTAACGCACACCAAACATACACCAAGAATGGTCAGAAAAATGACATTGTCGTATTGTAAAATAAATGTTCAGAAACACGAGCTGTCAAAGACTTTCACATTGAATGAACTTCAGAACCAGCGACGCTTGTTCATCTCTTCACTGACTTTTCCCCGTAAAATGACTCTTAATTAAGTCAACAAACTTGCACTGTGTAAAATGACATGCCTTTTACTTTGATATGTACTTTCGATGTTCAGTTTACCTGGATTTCCTGAGTGAAACTCTGAGCCCGCAGCTGATTTCTTGACGCCTGAGTCACGTGATTTCTGTTCAATCTTCCGCGTGCGTTCAGGAACATGCACTACACATTTTCAGTCGCAAATATTTTATAGCTGTCTCTCAATATAGAACACTTACCTTAGTTAAAAAATAAATCATAACTTGTTCTTGTGGGGTTTTTTTTGTGTGTGTGTGTGGGCAAACTAGTTAGCAAATAAGAAGTAGACTTTAATATTAGGCTATGTTATTTCCACATGTGTTAATTAGGCTTATTCATCATTAAAATTCACAAAGACAGTTACAGTAGGCTACTCTTCACACTCTGATATCTCCTAATTATGTCTTTCATTTTTGCGAATTGTCATTCTTAACAAAGAGAATGAAGCATGTATAAAGATTGAAGTTTTTTTTTATTTTAATTTTTTTTTTTATCAAAAGGCCAAGAAGATCACCAATGCAAACATATTTTTGTAACAAATACATTTTCATATTAACAGTCTTCATGAAACAAATTAAACTGGTTAGTTGATGTCTGCAGTATTTTTAAGCTAACAATAAGCTTCACTGACCTTTTGAACCAGGGGTAAGATATTGCATATATAAATGGATTAATGCATGAATTAGCGTATAATAAACACAGTACAGCAGAGAGGCTCACAGATGACTTTTGAAATTGTTTCATATTAAGCATTCCTATATACCAGGGAACCCAGCAAATGAAATATACAAAGACAATTGTGCTCAATGTTTTTGTTGCCTTCACCTCTGATTTCCTGGAGGATTTTAGATTTTTCTGAGAGACTCTTTTCTTTGTAAAGTTGGAGATGGATTTTGCTTGTCTCAAGGCCACTGTCAGAATTCTTACATACAGGATTAATATCACTATACACGGAGTAATGAAGCTCACTATCAAGTCAGTTGAACCCCAGGCATTGCTGATAGCCACTGCACATTCTCTAAAACAGATCACAGTTGTCCCTGTCAGGTTTAAGTTTCCAAAATTCACTGTTACAAGATTATAAAAGATGGATGCAGCCCATCCTAAACTTATGCAGATTAGTGTTTTTCTCATTGTCATTTTGGACATATACAGGAGTGGATCACACACTGCAAAATAACGATCAATAGCCACAAGAATGATGTTGATGAGGGACACAGACACAAGAATGGAAAAAATTATATGAAAGATACGACAGTGCGACTTTCCCATATAAAAACATGAGTTAATTCTCCTGACACTTTCAACCGGCATCACACAAATTCCCACCAAGAAGTCAGATACGGCCAGTGAGAGGATGAGGAGGTTGGTCGGTGTGTGAAGCTGCTTGAAAACTGTTATAGAGATGATGACAAGTAGGTTTCCACACACCGTCAGCACAGAGATTGTAGATATGTACAAGAAAAACAAGACATTGACATAATTCGAATGAAAGTCCAGAGAGCAGCTTGTATTCCAGGTGGGAAAGCAGTGATGCTCAAGATATTCCATGGAGAAAGTCTTCACTGCTTTAAACTTCAATGCCTATGTGATATGGCTGCAGATCCAAAATCCTAAAGATGATTTCACTGCCAGTTTGCTTATATAAGTCCAATGACAGGTGTCGTTTATGGGAGTAACCAAGAATTTTAAGCATTCTACAGTCATCAGAGTTTACAATTATCATACAACTACTACAATCTATTTTTATGTATCAATCTTATATTGTGTCAGGTTGATAAAAAAAAAGTAATATTGCAATTAAAATGAAATCCTCTGGTTTCACAGACAAGGCTTTAAAGGGATAATTCTCCCAAAAATTAAACTTCTGTCATCATTTACTCACCCTCAAGTTGTTCAAAACCTGTATGAATTTCTTTCTTCTGATGAACACAAAAGATCTTTTGAAGAATGTTGGGAACCAAACAGTTGATGGGCCTCATTGACTTCCCTAGTATTTTTTTTCCATACTATGGAAGTTAATGAGGCCAATAAGGCCTAATCCTGGCCTGCTTCTAAACCCTGTCTGTGAAACCAGGCCTATACTATTTGTTTTGGATTTACTTATTGTGCTCTTGGATACATAATTGCAATTTAATTCCTGAATATTCCCTCCTAATAAAAAGGACTCAGACACACACACACACACACACACACACACACACACACACACACACACACACACACACACACACACACACACACACACACACACACACACACACACACACACACACACACACACACACACACACACACACACACACAGATCAGCTACTTACAGTATAACAAAACGAGCTATTAGCACTGTAATAAGAAAGCAGAGGATCACAGTTTTCTTAATTTTTTGAGATATTAGAATTGTTCAGCTACTTGATTTCATTCTCAAAAACAATAAAAGGTTAGTAAATACGTTTTTTTGTGAATATCTGTTAACTTTCATCAGTGCATGATATTTGACATTATATAAGGCTTTTAAAGGTGCTCTAAGCGATGTTGGGTGACGTCACTTCTTGTTGACCGTTGAAGTATTGTCAAACAAAACGGAGGCTAGCTCGACCCTCCCTCCTCCTCATCCCGTCCACTCCGCCTCCCTTTGCGCATTCCTTCTCCTTTTCCCTCTTCTTTGCTATTTGTTCATCGGAACGTCGTCTCTTTGGTCGTGTGTCGGCCATATCAAAATTCAAGAGAATATAATTCTAATGTTAGTAGCTGTCCGATGACTTTATCGGACTTCATGCCTCCACATCCCCCCGAGCTTCTCCTCCTGTCTATACGGTAATTTCTCTACTGTGCGACAGAGAGTTGCGTAGTTATGACACAATCGTTAGCCTATTTTTACAAAAACGGCTTCTACGGGGCCATAACATAAGATACAAGGTAATGGAGCCTTTTATACATTGTCGTGTTTCTTTAGAAATAAACAATGGTCAAATAGAGTCTTTAAATGCCTCAGATGTAAAGTTATTCACTGTCAAATTGACGCCAAAATGAATGGGAGTCAATGGAATGCTAACAGCAGGTGATGGCTTGTTAGCCAATGGATGCCCCCATAGAAGGTACGCTTTCTGGATGCTGGATTACCCCCTTGGGGTTATTCGCTCGGTGCAAGACTCTACTTCCGTTCTACTTCCGCTCCCTCGGGTGTGTGGGTCTAAACTTCCGGCAAGATGGCGATGTTTTAGACCAGATGTTTTACACTAAGATGGCGGCACGTGAACAACGCGAGGCTCAGCGTCTCTCCAGAATCTGTTATTTAGCGTTTTTTTATCTACTCTTGACTGGATTATTCATCCCGAATTGCTGTGCGTTGCTGACCTACAGCAGACAGGAGCTTCTGGACATTTGGACTCAAAACTCCAATAGTTTTATCGCCGATCTCCGACTCATCCCAGAGATCTCCAGAACATCGGAGGCGGCTCACTCTTCCCGGCCAGGCGGAAGTGCACGCAGGCGGCGCCGAGAAAGTAAACAAAGGCGGGGTAGGCGCCGAGGGCTACGAGCTAAGCTAAAGCTAACACCACACTGGCTCCCTTTACCCAGCATTCTCCTCGCCAATGTCCGTTCTCTGGCAAACAAAATGGATGAAATACGGCTCTCCATCACCAACAACAGACGGATTATGGACTCAAATGTCATGATTTTCACCGAAACATGGCTAAACAGCAGCTGCCCGGAAAATGCTATTGAGTTGGCAGGACGTCACACACACCGAGCCGACAGGATAGCAGACGACTCCGGCAAGACCAGAGGTGGAGGTTTGTGCATTTATATTAACAATGCTTGGTGCATGAACTCTGCTACTACCGAGTCACTGCTCACCTAATGTGGAGTTTTTAATGGTCAAATGCAGACCTTATTATCTCCCTAGAGAACTCACTTCCATCATACTCACTGCAGTGTATATCCCCCCGGATGCTAATGCTAAGCTGGCTATGAAAGAACTTTATGCAGCCATTAGCAAACACCAGAATAAACACCCTGAGGCTGCTTTTATTGTTGCTGGTGACTTTAACCACTCAACCAGATTTCAACCAGATTTCACCAACGTGTCTCCTGTCACACCAGAGGGGACAAGACTTTGGACCATGTTTATTCTAACATGTCTGGAGCATACAAAACAACACCCCTCCCCCACATTGGACAATCGGACCATCTCTCCCTGTTCCTCACACCTCGGTACTCACCACTCATCCAACGTGTGAAACCCACTGTGAGGATAATAAAAGTGTGGCCAGAGGGGACAGACGCTGTGCTCCAGGACCGGTTCAAAAACACAGACTGGAATAAATTCATCCAAACAGACTTGGACCAGTACGCCACATCTGTACTGGACCACATCTCCACGACTACACACAGTGTCACCACCCAGAAACAGATCATCATGTATCCCAACCAGAAGCCTTGGATGAACCGGGATGTCCGTCTCCTCCTGAAGGCCCGCAATACCGCCTTCAGGTCAGGGGATGCACAGGCCTACAGTACAGCCAGGGCTAAGCTGAAGAGGGGCATCAAAAATGCCAAACACCTCTACAAAGGGAAGGTAGAAGAACACTTCTCCAACTCCAACCCCCGACGTATGTGGCAAGGACTCCAGATCATCACAGACTACAGGACCATCAAACCCTCCCCCGCATCCTCTGATGTCTCCTTCCTCAACAAGCTCAACAACTTTTATGCTCGTTTTGAGCGGGGGAACCCAACAACTGCAACTAAGGCAGAGGTGACTCCAGACCACCAACCACTGACTCTCTCCCCCACCGATGTAGGAGCGGTGTTGAGTAGAATTAATGTCCACAAGGCTGCAGGTCCTGATGGCATCCCTGGGCGTTGTTCTCAGAGCATGTTCTGGGGAGCTGGCAGGAGTGCTGACGGACATATTCAATCTGTCCTTCGCCCATGCTGTGGTACCGGCCTGCTTCAAATCCACCTCCATCGTTCCGATAACCAAAAACTCCAACCCATCAAGCCTCAATGACTACCGTCCAGTAGACCTCACCCCAATCATCACTAAGTGCTTAGAGCAGCTGGTCCTAGCACACCTCAAATCCTGTCTCCCCCCCACTCTGGACCCCATCAATTTGCATACCGTCAGAACAGGAGCACAGAGGATGCAGTCTCCATAGCGCTGCACTCTGTCCTCTCATACCTGAACAATTAAAACACCTATGCCAGAATGCTGTTTATAGACTTAAGTTCAGCGTTCAATACAATCATCCCCTAACAACTCATCAGGAAACTCACAGACCTAGGCATCAGTTCACTCATGTGCAACTGGTTACTGGACTTCCTGACCAGCTGGCCCCAACATGTCCGGCTGGATAACCATTGCTCATCCATCATCACAATGAACACCGTTGTACCACAAGGCTGTGTGGAAAAACATGAAACGTGCCATAGTTTAGTGGAAGATTGCTACCATCAACTGGAAAACAAACACTTTTGCTTGTTCTCCATGAATAGTTTGTGCATGAATGACATTTGGACAATGACATCACTGTTTTATCCAGAGTGGCTATATTTAAATTAACTAAATTAATAACTTATTTACAACAAAAATAAACCATCACTTAACTTACTTAAGCTGGACTATGACACTATTTTATTCTAGATCTGCTGTACAGGAGAAGCAAACTTTTTTGCGTTATTTTCCTGTTATCACTGTAAAGCTGCTTTGAAATAATCTGTATTATAAAAAGCGCTATATAAATAAAGGTGACTTGACTTGAATGCTAGATGTAATGCTCTTGCTATTTGTGTTTAGGCTGTAATGTGTGTATATATATATATATATACACACAGTATATACAGTATATATATATAGTCTATATAATCATGAACACAATGACGGGGTGAAATAGGCTGTGATGCAAGGGGCACCAGGTAAAATCTTGCCTAGGGCAGCAAATTGGTAAGGACCGGCCCTGGTTGATAGGAAAATGCGAGTGAGTATGGCACCGGCGCCTCCACCATGTCATGCAGTAGGCTAAGCACGCTCCACACTCCGCAAAAACACTCGGATATGCGCCTAATAATAGTAGTAGTAGTAGTAGCCTTTATTGTCACTTAGTCACAAGTACCAGTGAACATAGCCATCAACCTGTCCATACATACATACATACATACATACAATATGACAAGGGGGTAGACAGGACAGGAAGACAGAGCATTGAGGAAGAGAATACAGCATAACATGAGGAGAGGTGAGGAGAAAAAAAGGCAACCCCCAGACTATGCTCCTGTAAGGAGTACAGTTTGGGAACAGTAAAAAACACCTCAGCAACATTAGCACATAATCAGTACACAACATGAACACACAAGACTTGCAACAGGGGAGGGGAGTGGGGGATGGAGGTAACCCAGCACAGGCAAGCAGCCATCCGGTCCTGCAGCCATTCTTGGCGCTGGTCACAGACCCGCCTGTCAGACTGGTGGTACAAAGCGTCGAAGGCGAGGGATGGGGGTTGGGGGGTGATTGCATATCTGTATATATGTAAGAGTTTGTGTATGTGTAGGCCTGGAGAGTCGCTATGCCTGGCATCCTAATCTAGGTGGCTCAGTCCGCAGGATGTCATAGCGATACACAGCAGTTGGCATGGAGTCAACCTTGATCAGGTCCCAGACAGAGTCAACAATCAGCAGGTGTCAGTGGGGAGTGGGGGAAGGAACGCAAGAGCGTCTCGCTGCAGTGCTCTTCCGGGGGAGTTGTTGTTCCAGCAGCAGCCTCGGCCAATGCCAGTGCTGGTTGAGGGGGGCCGAAAGCAGATAAGATTGGGGTTGTTTGGTCTTGGGACGAGTAGCCGCATTCCAATTTACACAGCTCCTGGTCCATTTTGGTCTCCGAAACGATCCATTTGCCTTTGCAAAGCTGTGAGCTTCTCCATGATGTTATCCATATTGTGGTTCATAGTCACAGTCTGAGTGCTGACAGCTCTGCCCACTGCTTCAATCATGATGAGCAGCCTTGTGGGGTTTTGGACAGCTGTCACCGTCTTCTTAATTCCTCAATAAACCAGGGCAATGCCTAATCCAAACAGCAGAAAACCTGTTATCATGGTTCCGAATAGGTAGATTTCTTCAATGTCCTCCACGGAAAGAGCCGCCAGACACACGACCCGCCACCTCTCCCACGCGTCCATCGTGTAGCCAGCTGCGAACGTTCCGGCAGGGCAGTCAGGTTCCCCCGAACCCAAGCTTCTCGTCGAGAAGATGGTGTCAATTGCGTTGAGAGACCAGTTGATCAAATCCATAATTTCTTAGTTTGGAGAGCAGTGCGGCGAGAGTCTCTCAAAGTACAAGACAGTAGACTAGACGAGACGAGAGGAGCAAAGCAGGGGAGATAAGGGAGAGGAGGGGAAGAAAAATGCGACCGCCTTCGTTGAGAGCCAAAGAAGAAAGCGAACATTTATCTAGGTTAACGTTAGAGCGAGCGGCCATGCCAGATGGATAAGTCCTCTTCATGTTTAACAAATCAAATCATGAATTTTCTACGGCGAGTAAGTGCTGCGCCAGTTTGAAAAGGGCGGCTGAAACACAACAATAGAGATAAACGCCCAAAGCTGTTTTCTTTAAATAAATTCGTCTAGGCTTTAGCCTCGTCTAGGCTAAATAAATATTGTTTGTGAGCTAATTAATGCCACAATAATTTATGTTTATTTTATAGGCTACTTATATTTTTCATTTTTGTTTTGCATTGAATACCATTTAAAGGATTTGTTGTGCACCATAATGCCATCCTCCCATAGAAAGCCATGTTAAGAGTTTTCTTTATAATAAAGGGTTTCTATGGCAGGAAAACGCTTAACGTGTAATTAAATGTGTTGCGTTCATATTCTGGACTCATCTGCTTTTCTGTTGGATAGTATGGTTTATTAATAAGGTCAGGTGTGTACAGAATTTGATCTTTTAACATGTCCATTAGGGGCTGCTATTTGCTTCAGCTTTTTGAACGTATGTATGATAAAGACATGATAGGCTATATCAATTTTATGTGGATAAAGGCATATTTTTTACATGACTACACATGTCCTTATAAGGCCTAGAACATTTGTCGTTTTAACAAAAAACATGTCTTTTTTACGACATAATTGAGTGGAAATAATATGTGGCAGCAATGCGGCTCCGTACTCTGACGACACCCAAGACGACGAAATAGTTAGTGAGGTAAAAGCTGGAGCAGGTCATGACTATGCAGTCACTCCTCTTCCAGGTATGTTTAACAAATTATGAAGCTACTTTCCCGTCATATTGTATTAAATCTATTATTGAAGCCTTTATTACGTCCTTTCACTTTCAAGTCATAATATCATTTTAGTTAATGTTGACACAAATTAGTGTTCCAGGAAGATATCACCATACTTTATTTCTCCAAATAATGCTGCCACAACTGCAGTAATAAAATTAAGATTTAAACAAAGTCTTAAAATGATCTAAAATGACTTTTACAATAAAGATTTGTTTTGTTTTGAGTGCGGAGTGATTGAATGAAGCTCGACAAGTCGAAAAACATCCGTAATTGCCGGTAGATTCTTCAGGGAAGCTGTGAAGAGTACGAGCCTGACTCCTTTTCACTGTAAGCGTTCTAATGCGTTCTAACTTATGTGAAAAAGGCCTATTACCTTGTATCTTACATTATGGCCCCGTAGAAGCATAGACAGTAAAATAAATGGACACAGTGACCCCATTGGATTCAACGGAGAAAAGTGAAGTCAATTAGAAGCTCTCACTTCCTGATGGCTGACCGTACTGCGCAGACTCAAACTGAGCTTGACGACGTAGATGTGACTTGAGCAACCTGTCTGTCTTCTAGTAGCTGTGCCAAGAGAAATCTGAATCATTCCCTTCCGAAACTTGCAAAGACGGAGAGTGTGAGTAGGAGCTATATGAGCTAGGAGCAGGAGTGTATTCTGATTAATTATTTTGTCATTTTGCCTCCACGTCCCCCCGATTGCCCGCAAGCTTCTCCTCCTCCGTACGGTAATATCTCTACTGTGCGACAGAGATTCGCATGATTATGACGCAATCGTTAGCCTATTTTTACAAAAACTGCTTCTACGGGGCCATAACGTAAGATACAAGGTAATGGACCCTGTGTGTGTCTGAGTCCTTTTTATTAGGAGGGAATATTCAGGAATTAAATTGCAATTATGTATCCAAGAGCACAATAAGTAAATCCAAAACAAATAGTATAGGCCTGGTTTCACAGACAGGGTTTAGATTAGGCCAGGATTAGGCCTTATAGGCCTGATTAACTTCCATAGTATGGAAAAAAATACTAGGGAAGTCAATGAGGCCCCCAACTTTCTTCAAAAGATCTTTTGTGTTCATCAGAAGAAAGAAATTCATAAAGGTTTTGAACAACTTGAGGGTGAGTAAATGATGACAGAAGTTTAATTTTTGGGTGAATTATCCCTTTAAAGCCTTGTCTGTGAAACCGAGTAACCGGGGGATTTAATTTTAATTGCAATATTACTTTTTTTTATCAACATGACAAAATATAAGATTGATACATAAAAATAGATTGTAGAAGTGGTATGGTAATTGTAAACTCTGATGACTGCAGAATGCTTAGAATTCTTGGTCACTCCCATAAATGACACCTGTCATTGGACTTATATAAGCAAACTGGCAGTGAAATCATCTTTAGGATTTTGGATCTGCAGCCATATCACATAGGCATTGAATTTGGCAATTTCATTCGAATTATGTCAATGTCTTGTTTTTCTTGTACATATCTACAATCTCTGTGCTGACGGTGTGTGGAAACCTACTTGTCATCATCTCTATAACAGTTTTCAAGCAGCTTCACACACCGACCAACCTCCTCATCCTCTCACTGGCCGTATCTGACTTCTTGGTGGGAATTTGTGTGATGCCGGTTGAAAGCGTCAGGAGCATTAACTCGTGTTTTTATATGGGAAAGTCGCACTGTTGTATCTTTCATATATTTATGTCCATTCTTGTGTCTGTGTCCCTCATCAACATCGTTCTTGTGGCTGTGGATCGTTATTTTGCAGTGTGTGATCCACTCCTGTATATGTCCAAAATGACAATGAGAAAAACACTGATCTGCATAAGTTTAGGATGGGCTGCATCCATCTTTTATAATCTTGTATCAGTGAATTATGGAAACTTAAACCTGACAGGGACAACTGTGATCTGTTTTAGAGAATATGCAGTGGCTGTCAGCAATGCCTGGGGTTCAGCCGACTTGACAGTGAGCTTCATTACTCCGTGTATAGTGATATTAATCCTGTATGTAAGAATTCTGACAGTGGCCTTGAGACAAGCAAAATCCATCTCCAACTTTACAAAGAAAAGAAAAATCTAAAATCCTCCAGGAAATCAGAGGTGAAGGCAACAAGAACATTAAGCACAATTGTCTTTGTGTATTTCATTTGCTGGGTTCCCTGGTATATAGGAATGCTTAATATGAAACAATTTCAAAAGTCATCTGTGAGCGTCTCTGCTTTACTGTGTTTATTTTACGCTAATTCATGCATTAATCCATTTATATATGCAATATCTTACCCCTGGTTCAAAAGGTCAGTGAAGCTTATTGTTAGCTTAAAAATACTGCAGACAGCAACTAACCAGTTTAACTTGTTTCACGAAGACTGTTAATATGAAAATGTATTTGTTACAAAAATACGTTTGCATTGGTGATCTTCTTGGCCTTTTGATAAAAAATGATCTTCAATCTTTATACATGCTTCATTCTCTTTGTTAAGAATGACAATTCGCAAAAATAAAATACATTATAATTAGGAGATATTAGAGTGTGAAGAGTAGCCTACTGTGACTGTCTTTGTGAATTTTAATGATGAAAATATGTAGTGCATCATACATGTTCCTGAACGCACGCGGAAGATTGAACAGAAATCAGGTGCTTCGGGCGTCAAGAAATCAGCTAAGGGGTTCGGAGTTTCACTCAGGAAATCCAGGTAAACTGAACATCGGAAGTACATATCAAAGTAAAAGGCATGTCATTATACACAGTGCAAGTGTGTTTACTTAATTAAGAGTAATTTTACGGGGAAAAGTCAGTGAAGAGATGAACAAACGTCGCTGGTTCTGAAGTTCATTCAATATTAGTTTTTGACAGCTCATGATCTGAACATTTATTTAACAATACGACAATGTCATTTTCCTGACCATTCTTGGTGTATGTTTGGTGTGTGTCAGTAAATATAAAAACTGTCAATAAATGAATGTGTTTGTGAGTTTAGGCGCTGCGATTTCCGCATTATTTCGTTTTGCAGGTGCGGAGGTCGGTAAACATTAGTTAGCCTGCTAACATATGAACAACACTATTCTAGCTTTTTTCGAATCATTATCAAACTAATAACTGGTATGTCAGTAAAGCAAGGCACGTAGTCACACTATATGGGGTAAGTAGTCACAATGAGAACAAATGAATTAACACATGGGCTTCACAGAAAAATTTCAACAGTAAAATCATTATGATAAAATAGCAAACAATTTGTGACCGCTTGTCCCGACATGACATTTATAGAAAATTCTACAATTCAGTTAAAATCTTCATTATACATCTACTACCACAACCACAACATTTAAAATCAATTATAAGAGGAAGCAATAATAAATGGATGGTTATGAAAAACCATAATACACACTTTTACATAACCAATTGTTATGAATTGGAAGACTATAGGATCCATTTGCAGCTTTTAATGAAGGAACGTCAAAACAGGCAAGGGTCAGGCAACAGCAAAACAGGGTGATCAGAGAACAAACACAGAGAGTAGTCAGGTCACAGGCAGAAGTTCAGGGCAGGCAGCAAGAGACAATAATCCAAGAGCAATCCAAGAGCAATCCAAGTCGAGACAGGCAGCAAACAGGCAGAAACGAGACAATAGTGATGTTACGTATGACACTGAAGCTTCGATGCGCGTATCATACAAGCGACACAATTTCTAGTGAAGCCCCGTATCGGGGCGTGTATCGGTTTACTAGAGTCACGTGATCGATGACAAACGAAGCCTCACTTTCTGTCCAATCATGTGCGCTTTTCGCTTTGGGTGTCAGAAGGCTCGAACTCCAGGGGCCTGTACCATGAAGCCGGATTAGGTGGCTAGCCAGCTATGTTTCAGCTTAGTTTCCGCCAACCCTGGGTTTTAGGTACTATGAAAGTAGCTAGGCTTTAATCGGAGTTCGTCGCCATGGTATCTTACGCTGCACGGCTAACCTGCTCCGGGGCAGGTTATGTTCTGGATTCAAGATCTCAGACTGAAGTTTGACCAATCAGCTGAGAGCAAAGAAACATATAGGTGACGCAACTTATTCCCAGTGTCTGTTACAATGACTTCACCTTTTCTTCCAAATCCTGTGACATCTCAGCGCAAATTGTTTGACGAGCACTTCGTAGAGAAAGAGTTTTTAGCCAGACAAAATCCCCTTGCCTTTCCTGATAGTTACTTGTATGAAAGATACAGATTTTCCGCGGAAGGAATGTCTTATCTTTGCGAACTTCTTGAGCCACACAAAGAATAACACGTCGAATTCATGCACTTACTGTACCGCAAATGGTATTGCGTTGCGTTTTTTTTTTTTTTTTTTTTTGCAAGTGGTACATACTTGCACGGTGGGTGACGCACAGAAGCTCGGGGAAAACATATGTTTGTCGAACCATTCGTATGGTGGTCCTGCAGGAGTACATGAATAGTTTCATTAATAGTGTTCCCCGGACATTTATCGACCATGTCCATAAAAGAGGGCTTTTATCAAATTGCCAGTAAGATATATTGATAGGGTGACATCACATGAACACTTGTTTTGTTTTTTTCAAAAAGCAAATTTCACAAATGTAGCCTAGGCTATACAATATAATACATGTTAAGAATTATTTTGAATCTTTTTTTATTATTATTCTGTTAATCTTATGATAGGATTCCCAAGTCATTGCAACATGTATGCAGTGTAGATGCAATCACCATACAATATTTCACTTAATAAAAGCACACTGAAACTGCAGATAGGTCTCAAACTGTTTTATTGGTTTTGTGGGATGGGAGGGAGAAAGAGCAAGAGAAAGTTGCATTAATAAATATTCATACTAAAGTGTTACTTGGTTAAATAAGTTATACTAATATATATATATAAAATATAACTATATACATACATACTGAGATCAGTTTTATCAAGCTGTTTGATTTTGTTTGGAGCCTCCTCAGCTCACAGTCAGCTCCTTTAGTGAACAGTCTAGTTCAAGTCTCCTTTAGTGAACAGTCTAGTTCAAGACTCCTTTTGTACAGGGCCCTGACTGAGTCGGTTTCCACCTGAAACATAATTCCACCACAAACATGATCATTACAAGTTTTCTGGAGGCTCATCAAAATCACAAAAAGTTCCTTGACTTCCTACAAACACAGGACTGACTGTAATTTATGTCAAGGGTTTTAAATTCTTACACATTTCTTCTGAAGGCCATTGAGGTAGAGGCCTCAGTTTCTGGGGCAGGTTATGAAAAATCCTACAATAAAAGAGATGTGTAAGGGCCAGTCCCTTTTTTATGCGACACATTCAAATGTTTGCCATAGTAAAAAAGCCCATTGCATTCACATCAGCAACTGTCTGAGAACACACAGAGTGTCTTCATTTCCTCCACCCTAATAAATAAAAATAGGCCAATATAAAGCATAACTGTTGTAAAGCAGGTTATGTTTGGTGTTCTGTCTGCTGCATACTGACCTCTGTGTGGGAGACTGTGTGTATGTGTGCTGGCTTCAACAGGGACACTGTATTTCCCTCTACTGCAGAACATAGTCAGCTATATTTACAACTTAAAAAAGTAGTAATGTATTGCACACGTACCCAGTGTTACTTGCTTAGAGGAGCCAGCACCAGGGTCAGATTGTACAGCACCTGTAATCACATCCATAATCGGCCGTCCCTTATTGCCTACTCAGAGCCAACTCCTCCGCCACAGTGTATTCTGGTTTACTGAATTTAATTCTTTATTTCTGTTTGCTGCAAACAAGTGTTTGTGATAAAATGTTCACAAAAGTAATAAAAGGTTGTGGTAAATACTCACCACTTTAAATTATATTTTGTCTTTATCTGCTGCCAAGAACATTTGGAGTTGGGGTTGCATCTAAAAATCAATGAATATTAATCTTTCTTAGTACATACATGCACATTTTTTATATAATATAAAAATAGCCTATAGGCTATATTACACATAAATAGGCTACACATACATACATACATAATTTTACATAAATATAGAACGTATTTGTTTAACTTACACATTAACAATCAGCAATCTTTCTCCAACAGTCTTCTCTTGCTTTGGCAGCAGAGACCGTATTGTTTCGAGCTTGAAATACATATTTAAATTAATCGTAATTATGAATGATTATCTCTTGCTCCTCCGCGGAAAAATATATCGCTCTCGCTCTACCCGCGATTGGTTGTTCAGTGTCGACGTCACTCTTTTATGTGCACGCGCGCGTGGAGTAATCATAGCTTGAGGATCAAAGCCTGAGTTGACAAAGAAAGTTGATGAGCTGCATCATGGTACCAATAAAGCCTGATTGCATCGGTTTGGTTTTGTCAACTCAAAACTAATCTTGTAACCCCGAGTTTGTTCAGCTACCTTCATGGTACAGGCCCCAGATCTTATATAACGAGTCATTCTGTTGCCTCAGTCTGGTTGATGTGTTTGTGAGGAGAGTGTTGTACTTTGAAAGTTAATCAATATATTACATTTAAATAACCAACATTTATTTTTCACTACTTAGGCTATTATTTTTTGTTGTTTTTGTGTCTTTTTGTTATTATAAAATCTTTGCATTTTTTGGTGATTTTAGGTAATTTGGTGTTGGTATTTGGGTTTAGGGTGGGTTTAGGGGAGAGGGGATAGGGTGTTGGTGTTTGGTGAAGGGTTTGTATTTAGAGCAATGGCAACAGCCAAAAATAATAAATATAATTAAAAACTTTATCACCTTTCTGTCATTCCTACAGTTAAGCACTATCAGTAACAAGTGTCATAAGCACATTTAATAACAGATGATATCAGACAATGTCCTTATTCATTTTAGAGAGAGAGAGAGAGAGAGAGAGAGAGAGAGAGAGAGAGAGAACATTAAATCTTGTTTAATCATATAAGCTTATATTATATTTTATTGTCACACTTTAATGGGAAAATGAATTTATTTAATGAACAAATCAAACACAAACATGTAAGGCTTTTATTTGTACACATAACATTGAAACTATGGAGTGTGTTGTGGTTGCTTCATCTGCCAGAGCTTCTAACACAGGCTTTTGGCTGCTTTATTTTAAATAACCACCAGATGGCGCTGTTCTCGACCAGTTCTCGACACTCTCGAAGCTTTGAACCTTTTCCCGGAACAGTCAGGAGAAAGCCTCAGTGATTCATGAGGCTTCATTTCCCCCATCCCTACGAGACAACAATCCAAGGTCAATAAACAGATCAGTAGAATAGGTGGAAACCGCTCAGTGATTTGGGGCCGTGGCAATACAATAGCCTACTTCGCAGTGATCTTCTGTTTGAGTGTGGTTTATATGGAGTGTTTGAATGAGATGCAGGTGAGTGCGCAATCAGTCCCAGGTATGAAGCATTATGGGAATTGTAGTTTTGTGAAGTGATCAATCTGGTGTGGAGTGCCCCCTGGTTAGGCGGTGGGCCGGACCTCGAAATTACGAATTTAATACTTACCTCACAGCTGTGTACGTTTTTTTTTTGCTGAGGTCATGTAATAAAATCGTATAAGTACTACAGACATTGTTTCCAACTTTGTTGTATGCACATTTGACGCAAAATGTCCTTACAAACTCTTACTTTTTTAAACCGGCAAAGAAGCAGGAGTACTAATCATAACGCTAGAAAACCTCCCGTTTCCTTGACAACCAATGTAAATAATGAACACAGATTCTACAGCGAGCGGAGGCATGTAATCTTTGTCAGTGACCAGAAAGCTGGGCCATATAGTTAAACTGACGCATATAGCTTATCTAACGGCAGATGAAGTAAAACCGTAAATCTTTATTATGAGTCCTCCTAATCATAAATACAGTGCATGTTCACAATAACAGTTTAAATAAATAAAAGAATGATTTAAACCAGTGGTTCTCAACTCCAGTCCTCGGGACCCACTGCTCTGCATATTGTGTATGTCTCCCTTATCTGACACACTGAGTTTGGAGTTGAGAACCACTGATTTAAACTATATGTTTTACTTCTGATATAAACATTTAAATTAAATATGCCATTCTCATTAATGGTGTTGTTAAACACTTTAACTACATGAAATAATAACTGAGAAGTTACAACATTTTTATATTCAAATTTTTTACATTTTTGTTGTGGATGCAATGCTTTTGAACACTTCTCCTCTGGCATGCTGTGTTTTAATGTTTTAACTAATTGCTTATCATGATAATAGCAGATTGTCTGAGAAAATGGGTTCGTGCAAATAATGCACAACAAGGTCTATCTGTTTCCATTAAAAATATAAATCAATTAAAAATACTATTTGGCCAGTGGAAAAGATTGAGAAAAAAATTATCTGAAATGTTTTTTACACTATTTGATTTATTCATTCAAAAACAAGGCAAGAATAGGCTACAAAATTATTTTTATTAATAAAATGAGAGCATATGAATAAAGCGGAGCGGTGTGACACTTAAATATAAGTTAAAAAACGTAAACATACGTTATATGTGTTATTTTATATACGTTTAACCCCTTACTAGTCAGCCCTAATTTTGGCAAGTGATGCATACATGACATACCCAAAATAAAAAGGTTGCTGCTCAGAAGTCATTCTGAATTGACACATAACCAACATATATTTAGAAATCCAACCCTTGAGAGTTTACAATTCAAGACTCAAAATTAACCAGACTGTTATTAATATTGAGATATACAAGCTCAAACATAGAAACAAAAACAACAAATATTAAGAATATATTTATTAAATGAATAAAAAATGTATGTGAATTTAGGATTGCAACTTATAACCACAACTAAAACATGGGGATTTTTTAAAGACAATCATCCCGCACATCCTATTCTATAATAAAATCAGCTAATCGAATATTCGAAAATCGTGACTCATCCCTAATTAATATAGTATTATTGTGTAAGTGGATGACATGACAAGCAGCAAAAGGCAGTGCAATTTGTGTGTAAGTGGGGTCAAATGTTCATAGCAAATTTCTAAATAAACCAATGTAGCAGCATCATAGTGTAAACTACCAGTGTATTTGTGCAAGAGTCAATCAGCTGCCCTTAGGTTATTGGAGGGTGGGGGTGGAAGGAAGAGGCTCACTATGATTCCCCTATAGAAAGTTAAGAGGATGGATTTTTGGGAGATGAGCCTTCCTCAACTGTGGGAGGAAGTGCAGAGGTTTTTGGGCTTTCTTGGCCAGGTTCTGTTGGTGGTGTCGATAGATCAAGATGGGTCATCTGTGATGTGGATACTAAGCAACTCCGTGATCTTGACCTGCTCCATCATGGTGCTGTTGATGTGATGATTGTCAACGATCACCTCTGTAGTCATTTGGGTGTGGAGAGATATGATGTTGTCCTGTCCATGTCTGTGTGTTAGATAAACAACTGAATTTAATTCAGATAAATAAACACAGAAAGCGCACATTACTAAATAATTTTAAATCACACTTTTCAACTTGACATTTGTATTAAGATGCTAACCATCTTGAGCTTGACAAGACTACTGCAGTTCTGACCACAAATAATTTTGTTAAATAGCTCAAAAACAGCCATCTTTAACTAAAATATTTTTCCACCATACCTGTTCTGTTATGTAGGTGAAGCCCAACCACTATCAATCGTGACAATCAACCATAATTGGCTTAAATAACTCCATGACTACCACTATAAAGTTGATTTGAAATAATTTCTTTGTTTTGCACTCTTTTTAGCTGATAATTAGTCTAGCTTACTTGTAGCTTGCTGTAACCAACCTGGACATACCCTCCCGTTTACCCCGTGATTCTCCCTTAGACTTATTTCCTGCTGTCTTCCCGTTTAAAGGAGTCATGACCTGCAATTTTCACTTTTCCACGAGAATCAATGTATGTTATGATTACCTAACGATTATACACTGGCCGGGAAGCCGATATTTAAAAGTGAAGCGTTTGTTTACCCCAGGATTCGTAAACCAGCGCGCGTGCACGCGCACTCAAATACGAGATTTTAATTTCAGCCCCGACTTGACGTCATGACGGGGCAAGATATACCATATATGGACACCGCAGACCTGCCGCAGGAAGCCCGCCCCTCTCCCCCTCATATTCAGTTCAGTCGAGAAAGATGCAGAAACGTAGTGCACACGTGAGTTGCTCTGTTGTTGACTGCCAGAATCAACATGTAAATGTGTTTTCTCTACCAAGAACGGACCAAGCTGTCAGGGACCAGTGGATTAAATTCATTTTTAATGACGCGGTTCCTACAACCCTTCCCACTGGCTTAACGTTAGGTGTCTGTGCTGTGCTAAACATTGTACGCCGGAATCCTTCACAAATTTGGGGCAATATCAGGGGAAGTTGGCATCGAAGCTCTGGAAAAAGGGGCCATTTTCAACAATCAGAGACTTGCCTGCAATTGAAACGGTAAGAATGTGTTTTTATTGCTCTACTGTGTGTAACAAACAGCAGCTAACTGCTAATGCGGCTATTGTATGCTAGCGGGAGTATTAGCTTCGAGGTAAACATGGGGAATGGCTGCTAACGTTACTTTGCAAACAACAAATGACTGAGATCATCATGAATTCGGCTATTGTATATTGATTGCCTAACGCTTATATATGAGGCGCCGTCTAGTTTGTGTGTGTGTGCTCGCGTCTCATATGAGTATGTGCATGGAGAGTTCATATACATGTATGTGTGACTACTTAGTATATATGTATGCAAGCGTGTTTCATATATGTGTGCGTGAATGAAGTTTGATTTAAGCCCTAAACGGCGCCTCATACTTATACACTGGCCGGGAAGCCGGTCGCGGCCAGGTCGGGTTCATTCACAACTTGCGCCATGTCATTTTGGAATGATATGTAAAGCGTTACCTGCGGTGTCAACCCCCCTCCTTCCTGCCACCAATCAACGCGCCCCTCATTTGCATTATTATAATGACCGTCCACGACAGCCAAAATATCGCATCAGATCTCGCGATACAATAATGCCTTCAGAAATAAGGGTCTGAGGAGCTCTGTGTTTATTTTTTTTCCACTTTTCTTTTTTATAAGGGCCTGAAAGACTATAATAGAGCGTGGGTATCCAAGGTAATGGTACAAGGTCATGACTCCTTTAAATATTTTTCCCGTAATTATCCCGTATTTGTATACTCTTTGCTTAGTTCATTGTGTATGTACCGAATGCTTATTTTGGATTAGCCTAAGCAACATACCGTTAGACCTCACGTTAGCTTTACTGCTCCACTACCAACATTCTTTCGTGGCTAACGTTACTGTTCTCATCAACGACAACGCATATATTCACGGCGAACTATAGCTTGCAGTCTTAAATACAACTTATATGAAAAGCATTAAGATATAGGGGTGTATAATAATTGTAAAACAAATCTTACCTTGACGTTGTCTTGCCGAGACACACCGGTCTCTCCAGGTTGGGTTGTAGACTCATGGATTTGGCTTCAGACTGACGCGACGCCGGTTCAACGAATAACGTGATTGGCCAAATCAATTCAACAAGGTAACAACACAAGCGTTGATTGGATCTCACTCCGGCCAACGTTTGTGATCAGCAAGCGAAATTAAATCTATTTTTATACTTTAATGTGCAACAATTGGCGTTGGAAACAATCGTTAATCTTTTTGTGAATTATTCATACAGACAAATAAAAAAAATGAGCCACACAGCTGCTGGGTAACTGTCAAATCAAAAACTAAACGAGATAGACGGACTTGGCCCACTGCCTAGGTGACTCTCAGGGGCACTCCAGCTGGTGATCGTTACACCAATAGCATGGGAGGTGTGCTTAAAAGTGGTTATCCAGTTTGTTTAGGTCTTGCCTTTTTTTTTTTTTTTTTTTACAAGCTAATGAAATCCAGCAGATGATGAGATATTTTGGAACAGCACAAGACACGACTATCCTGCGACAAACATTGTGAGTCGAATACAAGCAGCTAGTTCCCTTCCCTTTAATTTATCATGTAAAAAATAAATAAAACAGTTATATATGTAAATGCAAATACATTTGTTTTTATTTGTCAAAACGTACAGACAGGAGAAACAGCAGAATGTCAATCATCTTGCTAACGTGACAAATAAATACATGAAAGACTTCAGCTCTTTACCTGTGACCCCAGCACAGGTACAGAAATCAAACTGTCTATAATCAACTGTTATATTAACTGTATTACCTCATATTCACCACATATACATACAATTATTCCTATGAAAGCACTTAAATAGACTTTTGTATCGTAGACTTTGTATATGGTCGAACATTCAGCTGGTATTCAACACTAACAACATCGTAGCTTGATGGTCCTGTGAAGGAGTGTGGAATCATGGGAGTCGTCATCTTCACCTCCACAGCCGATTGAATCCGTAGGACGGGAGCAGAAATCATGTTAATGAATGAGGAAGCATACTGTATTTCATTGCTTGTTGCTATGGCTTATGTGGGTATTGGCAACATACTCGTTTAGGCCATCTAGGTAAGGGCAACATACTTGTTGCTTAAGGCTTTCCGGTATTGTTGGTAACATGCTGTTGCTCAAGCTTTTCAGGTATTGGCAACATGCTTGTTGCTTTGGCTCACTCAGGTAACTACAAAAGCATCCAGATTGCGCTGTCAGTTGGGTTTGGGGGATATTGGCATATGGTTTTGTTTTGGGGGGTTATTGCTGCTCTCCCTGCTCTTATCCATGCTAGGCTGCATGGATGCGCAGGGAGTTCTCGCCCAGAACGGAACCATACCGCTAATCCAAACTGTATGCTAATTGTCAATCGTATTTGACTGTTGTGGTCCTGATAAAACTTTATTTTAAGGTGTCATTTTTACAGTGTAATTATATATTTAAGTACTGAGTAATATTAAGCAACTACAGTACATGTACTTGCTTAAGGCCGGTGACACACTGGCTGCGTGGCGTGAGCGTGGCGTTTCTGTTGCGTGTCAGCTGCGTGGCGTTTGCGTGGCGTTTTCCATGTCTTTGCACACCAGAAACGTGTCTGACGCAGCGCTGCTGCTGCTAGGTGACATATAAGTCACTGACCAGATTGTGACATGTGACATGTATGGGGTTAGAGAAATTGACTAAAATATAATTTCCACTACAGTGGAAAAAAGTCTATTCCTGGGTCCCAGGAGAATATATTACTATGGAAAATTAAAACGGTATTTGTTGTTTTTCAGTTCGAGTTGTTGACAGAAGAATAGCCATTGCGGCGGCCCTTCTTCTGATAAGAATTCGCCGGAGGAGAAACAGATGATGGTGCGTTCACCCCATGAATCGGAGAAGAAAAACTTTCGGAGCTTATTATCACCTTGTTGCAGAGTTGCGACTTGATTCCGAAAAACATCTGAATTACTTTCGGATGTCAGCGAAACAAATGGAGGAGATTTTGTCTATTGTTGGACCCGACCTGATGAGGCAGACAACCAATTTCCGTGATCCCATCGAGCCCAAGCAGAGGCTTGCCATTACACTCAGGTAGGCTTTTTATTCTCTGTATAATAAAAGAACCAAAGACAGTTGTACAAGAAGAATTTTTTAAATAAACAATTGAACATTATAAACGTTTAAATACCAAAACACTATCTTTACACTAAAACAGATACATTATTCCACATAATGTTAATTTTACAACTGAACTATTTACATTTAATGCCATTACTTAAAAATTGTGGTAGGTGTGGGGTGAAGGGTCAGACAGATTCTCCAAAAATATACTGGGAGGGTCATCTTGGAGAGGAACAGGATGATATTGGGACCGGGCTTGGTGTGTGGGGCTGTATGGGTGAAATGCAGTGGAGGTGGAAGAGTGGCTTCCTCTTATAGGGCCTGGGGTGTTCCTCTGTGCCAGCTGTCTGTCCTCCAGTTCAGTGAAGTATGTCAAGAAGTGAGTTTGGGCCTGGGCCTGTGCCTCACGTGATAGCCTATTTAGCCTAGGCACCAAACTCAAAGCAAAATAGTACATCTCCTCTTGCATAGTAGGGACCATAGACTGTAAAAAATATGGACAAAGCGTCTGTGACGTCACCCATAGACTTCCTGAAGAACTGTTTTGAGGCCGTTTTAGGGGGGTATGGGTGGCGCCATCTTGGAAAATCTTGGGAAATCCTAACCCCGCCCACCTTCTGGCCAATCCATATATGGGTAAAAGGGCGGGCATTGTGTGAGACTGAGCCGGTGTGATGAGTCCGGGCCAGAGCCATAGAGAGAAAGACCGCGAAATTTAAAAATACTACTGTTATTATGTCACGAAATGTAGTTTTAAGAGTTTTTCAGTCGAGAATGTAGTTGTTTTAATCTCAAATATGTTGTTTGTTTATACAGATAGCGCATATTTAAAATTTTGATCTGACGTTTTCGGAGTTGTGACATCCAAGGGATCACCGGGCGCTCAGCGCTATGTATCCAGCCTGGAACAGCCTTACCTCGGCTAGTGCTGCTGACGTTTGCCGCTGGTTGATGTCTCTAGTCTAGTGGAGTGGTTAAACATGGGATATAATTCGTCTTGTGTAGGCTATATCTAACGGATGTCTTTGATCTCATGAATCTATAATTTGTTCCCCTGGCAAATCGTTGTATGGCTTCTTATGCCTTTGAGGCTATATACTTTCATAATGGCTGTCTAAGCTAACTAAAAAACACACTAACAACGAGAAATGTTTAATTTCACAAACTATAGCTTCGGTTAAATTCTAGTATATGAAACGTATAAGTTAAAATACATGCTAACTGTTGCAGTGCCACTGCCCACAAACATTGATGCTAAATAGTGCTCACTAGTTACGTGAAATAGTAGTGGAATGTCACTTACCGGAAAAACTGGAGTGAAGTCCTCCTACAGTGTTGGTTAGTGCAGTTTATAGCAGAGCAACCCATTTTATGTACGATATTTCAATACAAATGTTCAGAAGGGATACAGAGGTGGTATGATGTGTTGTGTCAGATCATGGCCGAGACGTCAAATTTCAGGAATTCCACTCGGCGCAGCCTATGCTCAGCTGTCAATCAAGCTGTCAATCAAAGTTAACCACGCCCTTATTTGTCATACATTTTATATCTAAATACGATCTAAACTAACGAGTTAGAAAAAAATTCACCCCCCTCACAGTTGTCAGGCACTCGGAACCTATCAAAAAATACAATAAAAGTCCATGGGACCAACCTGTAAAAACATGAATTTATGCTGTGAAAACTGACATTTTAACGTGGGGTCTATGGACATTTGCTCCCTTTTGGGACCTTCCCCTAGCGGATTTTCAATGTATTGCAGTTTTTCGCACTTCCGGGTAGGCTTCATTTTTCAGATTAGAATGTTGCCCCTTGGTAGGGACATGAGGGGGGACATTTGAAGTTGGAATGGAGATGATGTCCAGTAGCTGTTGCTCAACTTCAGTAACTACTTGTCTTCTCCTGTCACGTGCAGGTCTTGTTTGAGATGAAGTGCTTTGTCTAGTCTCTGAAAGAATAGCTTGAATGCGGTGGTGGGCTGAAGAGGGACTAGCTCGGGAGTGGGGTGTTAATGTGATTGGCCCAGATGGTGGGGTTGGGGTGTTGCACCTCTGTGATGTTGGAGTTGCTGTGCCCTCCACATCCTCCTCTATTGCACTCAAATCAATGGGGTCCTGTGTGTCGTCCAGTGGCTGTACTGGATCCAGTGAACATCTTGAGCTAAAATGTAGTAACAGTGGTCATTGTAATAATCAAGTAACACTTAACTTTATACAATTAATAAACAACCTGTGTTTATAATGTAAACAATTTAATGTTTTTTGTGCTAAGAAGTTATTCAGTATCTCTATAACCAAAACAAGGAAATTAAAGTACATACTAACCATCTTGGATGCAAATGAGGCAGCAGAAATGACATTTCTGCCTCGTATTTCCATTCCTCCACCTGCAGAGCCACTGGGAGGATGCTTTTGTTTTTTATGCTTTACAAAAGCATCTCTAAGGACCTTCCACCTTCTTTTGCAATCATCACCTAGAGGATAAAATATCATCTCATCAATACTACTAACACTTTGTTGTAATATTATTACTACTATATTATTATTTCTCATATTGGCAATGACATCTTTTTCTTTCTGACACAGATACCTTGCAGCAGGAGAAAGCTTTTCTAGCCTGGCCTATCAATACCATGTGGGGGCAATTACTGTGTGCTCATCTGTGCACATGATGTGCAGTGCCATTGAAAAAAGGATGATGGCAACCCACTTCCTCCACGAACTGAGGACCAGTGGAAAGCCATTGCTTCCAAATTTTGGAACAAGTGGAAATTTCCAAACTGCTTGGGTGCGATAGATGGGAAGCACATCACCATCAAAGCACCTCCCAATTCTGGAAGTCTGTTTTTCAATTATAAGAAGACATTCTCCATTGTTCTTCCGGCACTTGTGGATGAAGACTACAGGTTCACCTTCATCCAGGTGGGAGACTTTGGCCGGGCCAGTGACGGGGAGGTGTACGCCTCTTCGCGGCTTGGCAGGGGCATGGAGGCCAAAACACTGAATGTGCCCGAAGACACCCCTTTACCAGGTTCAGGTGTGCAGGGTCCCATGCCCTACGTCATTGTCGGAGATGCAGCATTTCCTTTGAAAACATACCTTATGAGGCCTTTCCCGGGTCATCGTCTCCCAAGGTGGCGTGAAAACTTCAATTACGACTGTCCTCGGCCAGAATGGTAGTTGAGTGTGCCTTCGGCATCCTCACTGCGAGATGGAGGGTGCTGCTCTCAAGGCTGCAGATGACACCGCACTATGTGGACACTGTAGTGATGGCTTTGTGCATCCTGCACAACTTCCTCACCAACCCATCGCAAAACCAGAGATGGCAGGATGAGGCAGAACAAACTGGAGACAAGCTGCCTATTATAAGGAACATGGGAGGGAACAGGGGCAGCAAGGATGCCTATGAAGTGCGTGAGAAATTAAGCACATTCTTCAATTCTCTGGAAGGGAGCCTGTGATCACATCACAACATAGTTATGGATCCATGCCATGCCAGACTTCGATGTGGGAAAGTAGTGTTCATTGTAAATAATTTAACAACATGGTTTTCGGTTCCTGTATATAGTTTGTCATGTTTGTGTGTAATTTAAAACGTTCTGTGTGGCACTTCAGTTAATGACCTGCAAATATCCTTTCTCTGTTCCTAATTATAAGAATTATCTTAAATAAAGAATGACATGTTGATCTCTACAAAACAACTTCCATCCATCCATCCATCTTCTTCCGCTTATCCGGGGCCGGGTCGCGGGGGCAGCAGTCTAAGCAGGGATGCCCAGACTTCCCTCTCCCTAGACACTTCCTCCAGCTCTTCCGGGGGGACACCGAGGCGTTCCCAGGCCAGCCGGGAGACATAGTCCCTCCAGCGTGTCCTAGGTCTTCCCCGGGGTCTCCTCCCGGTGGGACATGCCCGGAACACCTTTCCCGGGAAGGCGTCCAGGAGGCATCCGGAAAAGATGCCCGAGCCACCTCAGCTGGCCCCTCTCGATGTGGAGGAGCAGCGGCTCTACTCTGAGCTCCTCCCGAGTGACTGAGCTTCTCACCCTATCTCTAAGGTATCGCCCAGCCACCCTGCGGAGAAAGCTCATTTCGGCCGCCTGTATCCGGGATCTTGTCCTTTCGGTCATAACCCACAGCTCATGACCAAAGGTGAGAGTAGGAACGTAGATTGACCGGTAAATCGAGAGCTTCGCCTTACGGCTCAGCTCCTTCTACACCACGACAGACCGTTCCATCCTTCCCTCACTCGTGAACAAGACCCCAAGATACTTGAACTCCTCCACTTGAGGCAGGAACTCTCCACCAACCTGAAGCGGGCAAACCACCCTTTTCCGACTGAGAACCATGGCCTCGGATTTGGAGGTGCTGATTCTCATCCCAGCCGCTTCACACTCGGCTGCAAACCGTCCCAGTGCATGCTGAAGGTCCTGGTCTGATGGGGCCAACACGACAACATCATCCGCAAAGAGCAGAGATGAAATTGTGTGGTCCCCAAACCTGACCCCCTCCGGCCCCTGGCTGCGCCTAGAAATTCTGTCCATAAAAGTTATGAACAGAACCGGCGACAAAGGGTAGCCCTGCCGGAGTCCAACATGCACCGGGAACAAGTCTGACTTACTGCCGGCAATGCGAACCAAGCTCCTGATCCGGTCGTACAGGGACCGGGTAGCCCTTAGCAAAGGGCCCCGAACCCCATACTCCCAGAGCACCCTCCACAAGATGCCGCGAGGGACACAGTCGAATGCCTTCTCCAAATCCACAAAGCACATGTGGATTGGTTGGGCAAACTCCCATGAACCCTCCAGCACCCTGTAGAGGGTATAGAGCTGGTCCAGTGTTCCACGACCAGGACGAAAACCACACTGTTCCTCCTGAATCCGAGGTTCTACTATCGGCCGGATTCTCCTCTCCAGTACCCTGGAATAGACTTTCCCGGGGAGGCATACTACAAAACAACTTATTTTATTTATATTATCACAGTCAATAGGCCTGCACTGAAAACAGCTTTGTTTCATAGTCTGTTGGGTGACTTGTGTTTTGAAAGGTAGGGGAGATTTTTCTGTGGCATGTGGCAGATGAACACATCACTTCAAACAAACTTTTGAAATGCTAATTATATTGTTAGGAAAATGTAATTGTGATAAAAATAACAACTTGACGTTGACATATTCCAACGAACAAATAAAACTTTATAGGTCAATTAGTTAATTAATTATGTGGTGAATGGATTTCTGAATTTATGACATGCAAGTGCAAGCAGGAGACAGCAGTAAAGTGTGTGCTGGTTGACAAATAATAAAGGAGGGATAGATAACGGACCTGAAAAGATTAGTAGGCTATAGACGTTTTTTCTACACCCTGCACCCTCAAACTTCGATCAGAGCTGAAAGACCACATGTAGGCTACCGGTAAGTTGCCAATGACAAAACATGCACATGTAGGCTATATATTGAGAGGCGGTATTAACATTAAGTGATGTTGCTGACACACAGAAGCCAATGGCACATGTCACTATGCGCATTGGCACATTAGTTTTTGCTACCGTCTTACTCGCAAAGAAATGACAAATACACCACCACCACCAGATGTTCCTCAACTGTCGCAAGTTTTAGGTTATTTTGCGCTAGCCAGTGTGGACTTACTGACACCTACTGGCGTGCATGGAGCATCATGTAAAAGTAAAGGTTACAGTAACGAATGCGACTGTTAATGCGCTATTAGTTACTTCTGAATTATTCCTTGTGTTTCCTAGGATGGGCAGTTTGCGTGATCAACAACATTGGCATCACATACATTCAGTGGCTTATATTCCACTCAGGCTACTGATGTGTCACAAACTGACTTGTTTGCGAAAAAAAAAAAGACTGACTTTAAAACGTTTAATTGACATTTATTTATTTTTTAAAATCACTCAAATATGCTATTTATATAGGCTTTTGTTTCACAATTACGTCAGTATAGCTGCTCAGCTCATCTGTCAGTCACTAGGTGTCACAACACGGTTACCTATTCCGCGACACAGTGTCAGTGTTCCGCGATAATGTCAGTGGCACATGTCACTATCCAATGGCAATGTCACAAAAAATGCCACAAAATGCCACCAATGTCACAAAAAATGCCATGCACATGCCAATGAAGACCGGATGTGCCAATGCGCATAGTGACGTGCCATTGGCTTCTGTGCGTCAGATGCCATGCCACTTAATGTTAAAACTGCTACTGTATATATTGTAAACCTACCATTACAATCAATAGCTGTGGCAACTGAGTCCCATGCCTTCTCCTTTTTTGTGGATCTTTATAGCAAGGATCCTGTGGATCGTTTCAGTTTTAGGTGTTTCTCCACCTCTTCAATTAATCTGCCGTCGTCCATCGTTGCAAACTCGAAGTGTACTTGAAAGTGTCAAGTCACGTGATTTGGATCACCCTTGTTCGACATATGGGGAGAGTTGTGGAAGGCCTATACTTCATGTTAAACATAAATATAAAGCCTACTGATAAAGACACCGTCGGCAGTATTGATGGTAAAATAGACTACAGAATATTTCGTTCTGTATTGACAGTTGCAATATTTGAAAATCGATAATTATTGATTATTATTTTTTAAAGTTGCATTTATATCTGAATTTATATCAAAACCTAGAGACTTTCAAACATCAAAATGTCATTTATTAATGTGTTCGTGTCAAAATAACATATAAACATCTTTTCCTATTCTATTTTGCCTGGAAACGCTTCCAACACGCTTGCGTGTCACGTGAAAAATAGGCGTCGGTTCTATTTCTAGCATGCTATGGCGTATGAGGTGTGATTTGTGCATTTACTTTGCAAACTAAGCAATCATCGTGTCGACCGTCGCGACCAATGACGTATGATATCGTGCGTGTGGATAAACGTCTGGATAACGTACGCGTGGATAAACGCCTGGATAAACATCTGGATAATATACGCGTGGATAAACGTCTGGATTAATACTTAGGCTATATTCTATTATCTTTACTATTGTATCTTTTTAATTTTGGATATGATCATAACACACACGTTTTCATGTTTTTTTGGGTTGGGCAACAGTGTAGACACTATTAGTAATCAGTATAATAATAATTAGTATAATTATATTTACGCAAGATTTAATATAGTAGGACTGCAATTACTTAAGACTGCCAGTTAGAAAAAGGTAAATCAATTAATTCAATCTTGCAGTTGGTATTTGACAGATTTTACTGCCTACAGCAATTTTATAAAACTATATACATTTAGTAAACATGTCTAAATGAAATGCCTAGCTTAAAAAAAGGTGTTAAAAATGACCCAGAAGCTAACCCAGTGATGTGTTAATATCACTGACATATTATATGTTGTTGTGTTAGTAGTTTTGACCAATACATTTGTTTAGGCCTACACAAATATTAATTGTTGGATTATTTGGCTAAAATGTTGCATTAACCAGTATGTTATTGTTATTGTTGTTGTTGTTGTTATTATTATAGTCATGTAAATGAAAGCTTTAGCATAAAGTTCTGCCGGGAAGACTTAATTGTTACGTCACTTTACTTTTTTATCTATCCAATCACATTCCAACACTCGTGGTAAAAAAGATCGGTACTTACTCATGTTTGAGTTCGCAGATGCTGACGCTCCAATTCACCACCATCCTCCCCACCACCTCCAAGTCGAATCCTTCCCTCCATCCTCCCCACCACCACCACCAGGATGGTCCCTTCCATACCTCACAGGGGGTGTTGATCTTGATCTTCAGGCAGGATATGCAGAGTCCGGACCCTCAGATTGCGAGCTACGGACGGGGCCTACGCCAAAAAACTTTATTGTTTGCTGGGTTGTTAATAGATGGATAATTGTCACAGTATTTATTCTCCCGAGTCTTTCTGGTAGAAATACTTTTCAAGTTCAGTGCACTGACAATATTTACATTCAATTAGAAGTAGCAAACCATTTTTTTTTTTTTTTAAATGTATTGGTTGCAATTGTTTTAATTTACAAACCAAGCAATGAAGACACAAAAAGAAACAAGCTGAAGTGAAGTAAATGTAATTACAATGTGATCTGTCGGGGTGTTGGATTTTTAACAACATCCCAATAGTAACCAGCCCAAACAAACAACACTCATTTACAGATTATCATACAAATGAATGAGGGCATAGTTATATGTGAACACTCATAATTTATGATTAAGTAAATGTTTAAAACCATATCAAATATGCAGAGGCAACCCAATAGCAGGCAAGCCAGGCAATTGCATGATTTGATTTGTTAAACATGAAAAGGACTTATCCGTCTGGCATGGCTGCTCGCTCTAACGTTAACTAACATTAATCTAGATAAATGTTCGCTATTATTAGGTGCATATCCAAGTGTTTGTGCGGTGTGTGGAGCGCGCACTGCATGACATGGAGGCGCCGACGCAATTATTTAAATTTGTTTTATAATAATAAAACAAAGATTAAATTATATTTAATAATTATTTTATTAAAATAATTATTTTATTTTATTTTCCGGACTATAAGTCGCACTTTTTTTCATAGTTTGGCTGGTCCTGCGGCTGCGACTTATAGTCAGGTGCGACTTATGTATCAAAATTAATTCATACTGACTGACATGAACCAAGTGAAAACATACCGTCTACAGTCGCGAGAGAACAGATGCTGCTCCTGTAGCCTACCCCTGAAAAAATTTACTGAAAACAAATGAAAAACTGTTAACTGAACGTTAACCTAAAGACAACTGAGAAAGCCTGAACACAAACAAAATGCCCCCAAAAAGAAAAAAATCTCCATGTTTTCGGTGCTGATGCATGATGTAACTTAAGGGTGGCGCTGCCAGTAAAGCACCTAAAAGCTGTCACAAAGAACCGGCAAAAGTAATGATTATGAATATGTCAAATATAGCATGGAGACATTTTAATTATTTATTAATAAACAATGTTTTCTGTGTCAGTGTCGGCTGCAAAGATGAAGTTGATGATGCTGACTCGCGATCTTCGCAGTAGTGAACGCGCCAGAGAGAAATGCACAATTCGGATTACATGAGCAGAGAACAGTCTGTTTTCTTTCGTTTTTAATACGTTGCTTATACAAATAGCCTACATTTTATTTCAACATATTTCAGTCGATTTTTATACTCATCTCAGTATAGCAATACAGTTTGCTAAAACATCATCATTCATTCACACACGCGATTTAAATTTAAACTGTCTTTTTGCGAGCTGTGGTAAACAGCGCGCATCCCTGCCGTTCATTCATTCACAAAACAGAAACGCGATTCACGTGAGAAGGAAAAAAAAACTTACTACAGTTTTCCTCAGCTCAGTCGGATCCTTGCTCCTCGATATACCCGCACTTCTGAGGGACATTTTCCATTATTATTATTCCTCACAGTGCTGCGAGACGGTGTAAACAAGTAATGATCTGAATAAACTTGTGTTTTCTCGAGCTGATATGGGGGCGTTCACAGGTTTGCGTGGATTGCCTCATTCATTTGCATTTGAATAGCGCGCGCTCTCCGAAGGCGGAGTCACATTACATTTGAATGAGCTGTAATGAGCTCGACTGGAATCGCTCTCTTTTAATACAGATTTCACAAGATGAGAATATTTGTTTTTTATATAAATTACTTCATTTAAAAGAAGAGAATTCAAGCTTCATGCCTGTGTGTCTGTATGCCTGTTTGACTGAGTATTCGCTGAGTTATTGTTCATTTTCGGACGCGTTTCAGAATGGACTTCACTGGCAGAGAGAAGGCAGAACTCGCTTTGTGTTTATTTTTCATTATTTGGCAAAAAGCACAACACTTTGTTTTTATTGTGAGTATACACAAAAATAATACACATTTAACAGAATCGATTGATGTATGAAACTCCTATGGAAAATCAAAGTCAACAGAGTATTTATGAGTTTCTTTTACACTGATAAAAAAAAAGCGAGCTGGTATCGCCGGCGATACAGCCGACCTCAGGGGGTTAATTGTTCTGTTTAAAAGTAGAGATTTCAAGCTTTATATGTCTCAGGTCTGTGATGCAAGTAGGCTACCTTATACGCTGAGTTTCGGTTCATTTATGAGACAAGCTCCAGTTCACGCGCCGGCGCCTCCGTGTCCTGCTTATATGTCTGCTTATTTATTAAATCCAGGCAATTGGTTGATGAAACATTGATTCAAATTAAGATACAATTAATTTTTTTGATTAAATTAAATTTAAAGACAGGCTTAGTGCTTTCTGTTTGAGGTCTCTGTGAAAGTTTTAAAGCAGTCTTTTAGTGCCGCTTTCAGAGCGGTCAGTCACGTCCGTAACGGAGAACTGTCAAGTCCGTAACATTGTTTTTTCCTCATAAATGCGAACACGAAAAATAAAATGGAGAAATAAGATGTATATCCATCCAATAAGATGGATTTTATTGATAGGCTACTGATTTCATTGTATTAGTAACATACACAGTGTCTTTGCATTCTGATTTAATTTATTGATTTAATCTAAGAAACCTGACATTAAGATGACATATATGACAATAAAAATTCATTTTTAGATTTGCTTTTTTTTTCTTCTTTTTTTTGATGGATTTGTAAAGAAATCAGATATTCTCTTCTGACTCGCCATAGTTAGCTGAGTTTGTTTTCTCGTTTGAATATTCTAATTTTAGCATAGTCACATTTACTCAGATTGACTTTTGAAATATATTTATTTCTCAAAATCACAAAACCACATTTGACATCATATAAAAACGAAATTATATTTTAAACAATTTTATGAATAAAGGTAGAAAAATAAAAACCTGTTTAAAAACAAAATCTTTATTTCAAGTCATATCATTTTAAATTCTCGTGCTGTCAGCAGGCCTAGTTCCCGCGGCCATGCATTCACAGTACATTCAAGCACAGTGTTGTGCCCTGCATATATTTATTCCAGACTATATATGCTTTTTGGGCTGGTGCACAGGGATTCCCAACCCTGAGTCATGAAGTCACCCAGCAATACATATTTCAGAGACCTGGTTGATTTAATGCTTTACATTCCCCTTCATTAGTGAAATGCAAAATTTATAGCCAAGAGACGTTAAAATGTAGCATGTCATGGGAACCAACAACAGCACATACATTTAGGCTATACCCATATTTCTATATATAATGCAGCCACTTTAAATTCACATAATGTTTCACTTCTGAGTAACAGAAATATATATATTTTTAAATATAATGAAAATTAATTGCCAACTAAGACAAGTTGAGGAAAAATACCAAGTAAAACACAAATTTGTAAATATTTGTTTGAATGTTTTTGTAATGAGCAGTTTTTAGAAAACCAGAATGCCACAATAATCACACAATAGTCAATGAAAATACAGTTCCAAACAGCGCCACAGCAGAACAACTGCAATTGTCTAAAAGGAGTAGTTGTGTAGGTGTTAAATATATATTTGTGTTTTTGAAAGAATAGGTTGAACATCAACCAGTAATCTCAATAGAACAGGGCCTTGGCGCCATCTACTGGCAATTTTATATTGATATTTAGTAGTTTAATATTTATTTAGCCTCCTTTCGGCATTTACAGCAGTTTAAATGAGCTTGCTAGAAGTTCATAGAACGGTTTTTTATAATATAGAAATTCTGAATATAATTAAGTAATGCATCCATCCACTCTACTATAGAGCTTTTTTATTATTATTGTAGCCTATAGCCTATTTCCTATTCCCATGCATGCTCGTGCATAATTGATATTGTAAAATACATTCAAAGCTTTTTACTGTTGAGATTAGTTTTTTTTTTATGTATCCAAACCTAAATAGTATTTTCTTAATATTCTTCAACGATGTTAAAAGCTATGCCTATGTTAAATAGCTATTAATGTAATTTTCTCTGCTGAAAAATATTTCATCTAATTTAATAATAGCTTAAATTATCAAATCTTCTAGCCCACACTGTTTGAACAGTGTCTCAAATAAGACAAGTCCATCATACAAGTAGCTGCATAAAAGTATGCGCTATTTTGAAATTAGCCAAGGCACATTACGTATTGCGTTCAGACGGGCAGACGAGCAGACGTTAAGACGGGCAGACGTTCTCCACACGCACGTTAACACGTCTTTAAGCTTGGTTAGGAAAGAAATGACACAAAGCGATCGCCAAAAAGTGCACAAATCACACCTCATATCGGAACGCCATAGCATGCACGCGTTTTCCGCGCGGCACGAGACGCGCCTGAGTGCAAGCTATAACCTGTTAACATGGGAGCCGAAATAAAAACGGACACGCCACTCAGCTGAGACGCTCACGCCACGCAGCCAGTGTGTCGCCGGCCTTAGGTTTTGGTTGAGGCTAAGTTGCATGTAATTATGCATAATTTACTATTATTGCTTTGGTAAGTACATGTAACATATGTAACAAGGACACTGTCAAATAAAGTGTTACTGTCTTATTTTTGTGAATTGTTATTCTAAGAAAAGAGAATGAAGGATGTAAGATTGAAGATAATATTTTTAACAAAAGGCCAAGAATATCTCCAATACAAACATATTTTTGTAACAAATACATGCATTTTCATATTAACAGTCTTCAGGAAACAAGTTAAACTGGTTAGTTGCTGTCTGCAGTATCTTTAGGCTAACAATAAGCTTCACTGACCTTTTGAACCAGGGGTAAGATATTGCATATATAAAGGGATTGATGCATGAATTCGTGTAAAATAAACACAGTAAAGCAGAGAGGCTCACAGATGACTTTTGAAATTGTTTCATATTAAGCATACCTATATACCAGGGAACCCAGCAAATGAAATATACAAAGACAATTGTGCTTAATGTTTTTGTTGCCTTCACCTCTGATTTCCTGGAGGATTTGAGATTTTTCTTTGTAAAGTTGGAGATGGATTTTGCTTGTCTCAAGGCAACTGCAAAAATTCTTACATACAGGATAAACATCACTATACACGGAGTAATGAAGCTCACTATCAAGTCGGCTGAACCCAAGGCGTTGCTGAAAGCCACTGCACATTCTCTAAAACAGATCACAGTTGTCCCTGTCAGGTTTAAGTTTCCAAAATTCACTGGTACAAGATTATAAAAGATGGATGCAGCCCATCCTAAACTTATGCAGATCAGTGTTTTTCTCATTGTCATTTTGGACATATACAGGAGTGGATCACACACAGCAAAATAACGATCAACAGCCACAAGAATGATGTTGATGAGGGACACAGACAACAAAATGTACATAATTATATGAAAGATACGACAGTGCGACTTTCCCATATAAAAACATGAGTTAATGCTCCTGACGCTTTCAACCGGCATCACACAAATTCCCACCAAGAAGTCAGATACGGCCAGTGAGAGGATGAGGAGGTTGGTCGGTGTGTGAAGCTGCTTGAAAACTGTTATGGTGATGATGACAAGTAGGTTTCCACACACCGTCAGCACAGAGATTGTAGATATGTACAAGAAAAACAAGACATTGACATAATTCAAATGAAAGTCCAGAGAGCAGCTTGTATTCCAGGAGGGAAAGCAGTGATGCTCAATGTATTCCATGGAGAAAGTCTTCACTGCTTTAAACTTCAATGCATGTGATATGGCTGCAGATCCAAAATCCTAAAGATGATTTCACTGCCAGTTTGCTTATATAAGTCCAATGACAGGTGTCATTTATGGGAGTGACCAAAAATTCTAAGCATTCTACAGTCATCAGAGTTTACAATTATCATACAACTATAATCTATTTTTATGTATCAATCTTATATTGTGTCATGTTGATAAAAAAAAAGTAACATTGCTATTAAAATTAAATCCCCCGGTTTCACAGACAAGGCTTTAAAGGGATAATTCACCCAAATATTAAACTTCTGTCATCATTTACTCACCCTCAAGTTGTTCAAAACCTGTATGAATTTCTTTCTTCTGATGAACACAAAAGAAGATATTTTGAAGAATGTTGGGAACCAAACAGTTGATGGGCCTCATTGACTTCCATAGTATTTTTTTTTTCATACTATGGAAGTTAATTGCCGCGTTTCCACTGTCGGGCCAGGGCCGGGCCAGGGGCCTCATTTATAAACGTTGCGTACGCACAAAAGAAGGCGTACGCCGCTCTCTACGCAATAATTGGTATTTATAAAAAGCAAAATTGACGGGAAAATGTGCGGTCCTTCACGCAAGCTCTGACCCAGGCGTACGCACAAAAACGGGTGAAATGAGAAATGGCGACACCGTCGGCAGACGGAAGAAACACGTGAAAGTGTGTCAAAGTGTGTGAAACTTTAGACCGTTGTGTAAAAAAAAATGACAATACTGCCTCTCATAAATAACATGAAGACTTTACAAAGCAAGTCTTACAATTAACAGCCTACACGAACACCCGTTTGATCGATCAAAGTGTAAAACAAACAAAATCAAACGAAAATTACAACAGAAATGCTAATTAACACATATTTGCAAAAAGAAAAGTGAAATATGTTCTGCAATAATATTGGCATGTTGTGCAATTCATCCTCATAAATAATATAGTAAACAGAACGAAATAATGTACAAAACTGATATTCTCGTCAATGTGTCCATCTGGCGGAGCAGATAGATGCAATTAGATAGATAGATAGATAATTAGGGAGATATATAGATAGATAAATAGATAGATGTATTAATTGTCCACTGGGGAAAGTTGTTTTCATAGTAAAACATTTCTTCATCAGCTACGGAATCATGGTATTCATGCATATGCCTTTAGTTTGTTTTATTTTTGATAAAATAACGTATGACGTATGCCTCAACTCTGGCGATGCACTAGACGCTTTTTTGCCTCAACTTTGATGTCCGACCATTTCTTCTTTATTTCGGCCACGGTCGAGGTTGTGAGTCTGCAGCATTTACGCCGTCTGCAACCTTTTGCCACTCAAGTGCCTTTTTGGCATTAGTAATGCCCACACTGTGCCCTCCAAACAACATTTTACTCCTCTTTTCCACCTCGCCAACGATAACTTCTACTTCACATTGAGTGAAGTTACGTTTTTTTTTTATTTCCTCTCTGTGTTTGCCATGATTTCGCAATCAATGAATATTAACTTGTGGGCGTTTCACGGACTATTTATGGGCATCTACGGGCGTGACATGAAGCCGCAAAAGCTGCGCTACATTTAGAATTGATTGTGATTTATTAAGGGAAAACTGCTTAGGATGTGCGTGCGCACGGTTTTATAAATCCGAATATTTCTGTGCGTACGCACGTCCTATGTTTCATCCGTACGCCACTTCTGACGCAAATCCTACGCAAAGTTTTATAAATGAGGCCCCTGGGCTTTAAACGGGCCGTGCCGGGCTGATAGCCTCGGGCTAATAGCACCGGGCCTGCGTTTCCACTGTCGGGCCAGAAGCTCCACAGCGCTTCACTAAAACACGCCCGTAACACGCCTCTCTGGAACAACGTCACACTAACCCATTCACCAACTGTGGTATTCTATGAGTAGCGTTTGGTTAGCCTACAAATAATCAGACCGAACGTTGCATACAGTGCTTTATTACTATACCAGCCCTCGCTCCCAACAACGTGCCAATATCCCTCCGCCTGATATCTATACAAACGTAATGACGTACTGTAAGCAGTACATGCAAGTTTACTGATATAATCTGAATATTACATCACTTCTTCTTATTTTTTTTTTTAACTCATGAACTCAGTTATGTTGTTTCAACTTTCAGTTACTTGAGTAAATCAACAACTAAACATTAACTTGGTCTGTAATCAACAACAAGACTCTATGAAGTAAACAAACAGATTGCTTCAGTGTAATAACTCAGTTAAGTGCCTACTCAGAAACAATTTCAAATGTAGGATATAGAGCTGCCTTTATATACATTCTCGGATTCTGGACAAACCTTTTTTTTTTTCTTTTTTTTTTAAAGACACATTCTCTTCACTTAACACTTAACGCATTTAACACATAACGGTTGTGTCACCTAGTCCATATCACCTATAGTGTATTGGGTCCATTTCACAGTCCTACTCAGTCCATGTTACCCGTTTTTCAGGCTGTGACAAAGTCTCTGAGGAATTGTGGAGGCTGTCGGTGCCTAGCAGGGTACCTTGCCACCACAGGGACTGTGTCGGCAGTGACTTCTTCATCCTCTTCTGCTGTCGATGTGTCACGCAGACCAGGGTCAAGCTTTTTGAAGAAGGATGAATTTCTTGTCACTCGATGTCCATTCCACTCAGCGGTGACCATGGAGCCTTTGACTGTGGTTACTTTGTACGGCTTGTGGTTGTATGGTGCTGTGAGTTTATTGCGCCTGGGTTGGGAGCACAACACCATGTCACCAGGTTTGAGAGAGTAATGTGCAGCGTGTCGGCGAGTGTCTGAGCACGCTTTCATTTTGGCTTTGGCCTTGTGGTCTCTCCTGCGAAGATCCTTGTCCGATCCAGTGGGTGTGCTCACAGAAGGCATCTTTGTGTGTATCCTGCGTTTGAGCAACAACTCAGCGGGTGATGTTGTTGTTGTGCTGTGTGGTGTTGAGCGGTACTCACGTAGGAATGTGTAGAGATGCTGCTTCCAGGGGATGTTCTCCATGTAGGCAACACGGAGGCATTTTCCAAGTGTTCTCATAAACCTCTCTGCAGTGGCGTTTGCCTGGGGCCATAGTGGTGTGATCTTTCGATGGTGAAATCCCATGTAGGCTGCAAACTTGCTGAACTGCTCACTGTTGAATGGGGGGCCGTTATCCGTTTTCACAGAGCTGGGAATGCCAAACATGGAAAAGATTTTATCTATGACAGGGATGACAGAGTTTGCAGAGGTGGAGTGTATAACTTCCACCACGGGGTATCGGGAGTAGTCATCTACGATGACTAGCAGGTGTTCACCTGTTGGTAGTGGGCCGTAGAAGTCTGCACTTACATCTTGCCAGACTGTGTCAGGGAGATCGGACATCTGCAGAGGTTCTGTGTGTGTTTCAGGTGTGGTGGCTTGACCTGCTAGACAGTTTCTGACCATTGCCTCGGCCTGTCGGTCGATGCCTGGGAACCACACCTTCTCTCTCAGGAGGGCCTTCGTTTTTGTGATTCCCTGATGTGCCTCATGGGCGAGCTGAAGTACTCTGTACTCGAGGGAGGAGGGAATGACGATTCTGGAGCCCTTAAGTATGATGTCATTTTCGTGTGATACTGTGAGCTCGCTTTTCACATGTTCATACTGTCTTAGCGCAGCGACTTTTGTGACTGTGTGCCATGCATTGTTGCGTATGAGAACACTAACTTTTTGTAATGTTGCATTCTTGAGTGTCTCAGATTTGATTTCGTCCAGAGTCATCGCTTTTGGTGTGTTGTTCTGCATGATGAAGTTTACATATTCTTCAGCCACTTTTGTGGCACGGGTGTTTTTGGTAGGTGTCTGTGCTGGGATTGGATGGCGGGACATGTAGTCTGCTGGATTATCAGTCCCTTTCCTATACTCTATTTTGAGTTTGTATGGCTGCAGCCGGAGTCCCCACCGCTCGATGCGGGCAGGCGGCTTGGACCTTGGGTTGTTCCAGATTAGTTCGAGTGGCTTATGATCCGTCACCATTGTGAACTCTTTGCCGTAGATGTAGAGATGAAAATGTTCGCAGCTCCATACAATTGCGAGCGCTTCACGCTCTGTTTGAGAGTAGCGCTTCTCGACGTCGCTGAGTGCTCTACTTGCATATGCGATTATGTGTTTCTTTTCTTGGTCTTTTTGCAGCAGTATTGCCCCTAGCCCGACTGGACTAGCGTCGACGATGAGCTCCGTTTCTCTGTTCGGGTTAAAGTATGCCATCGTGGTCTCGCTGGTGAGACTCTCTCTCAGTGTGCTCAGTGCTGCATCCTGTTCTACGCCCCACTGCCAGGTCGTGTTCTTCCTCGTGAGCTTTCTGAGGGGCTCTGTTACTGTGGCAAAATTAGGGATGAAGCGTGAGCAGTAGTTTGCCATGCCCAAAAGACTTCTGACCTCCGCAGCATCCTTCGGCTTGTCGGCTTGGTGTATGGCGTCGACCTTCTTGGGATCTGCTGAGACACCGCCAGCAGAGAAAATGAACCCGAAGAACTCAAGTCGCGTCTTGTTGAACTCACACTTCTTTCGGTTTAGTGTGAGGCCACGTTCTTTGAGTCGCTGGAACACAGCTGTTAAGCTCTTGTCATGATCAGCCTGTGTCGCTCCGTAGACGATGATGTCATCGCTGAGATTCTTCACCCCTGCGATGCCCTGAAGTGTCTGATGGATCTTGTTTTGAAACACCTCCGCGGCTGAAGAGATGCCAAAGTTGAGGCGCTTGTATCTTCTCAGGCCCAGGTGCGTTGTGAATGTGGTAATGTACCTGCTGTTGGGATGTAGTTCCAGCTGGTGATATCCCGATGTCAGATCCAGCTTTGAGAATATGGTCGCTCCATTCAGTTCATGAATAACGTCATCCATAGTGGGAGTTAGGTGTCGTTCTCTTTGGATGGCTGTGTTTGCTTGTCGCATGTCGACACATATGCGTACCTTATCTGGATCTTTGGGCTTTTGTGGCGTTACGATGGGCGAGACCCAGGGTGTTGGGCCTGTCACTTTTTCTATGATATCCTCATCTTCCAGTCTCTGTAACTCAGCTTCAACTTTTTGACGTACATGAAAAGGAACTCTGCGGTGTGGCTGGCATGTGGGCTGTATGTCTGAGTTTATATGTAGTGTCACTTGAAAGTCTTTCAGCTTACCAATGCCATCAAACAGCTCAGGGTGGCTGTTCACAAGCTCATCTGCTACTGTGAGGTTCACTGAGGGAGGGCTGATAGAGCGTATAATTTTGATCAGCCCCAATTCGTCAGCTGTCTGGTAGCTGAGCAGGGAGCAGCCATCACCTTTAATTACATAGAACGTCCCATCTGTTTTGGTCTTGTTCTTCGCCTCCACGCAGCCTGTGAATTTCCCTAGGATGGGCAGTGCGTCTTTGGACCCATAGGCAAGTATTTTGAGATCTGTGTGTAGGAGGCGGGGCTGGATGCTCAGCTTGTTGTATGTCATTTCACTGATGATGTTTACAGCAGCACCAGAGTCAATCAGAGCTGGCACTGTGTCTCCATATAGCTTGATTTGTGTTAGCGGCTGCTTACTGTTGCTATTGCTTTTAACAGTGTATGCATAGGATTCATCACTGCTTGAAGATGACTTGGGTTGAGCTGGTTCACTTTGTGTTTCCACCTGATTGATTTTCTTTCTATAGCTTTTCTTGTATCCCTGTGTCTCAGCTTGCTGCTCTGTGTGTTGTGGTTTTGACCTGCATTGTCTGCCGAAGTGGTTTTGCTTCCCGCATGCTTTACATTGTTTACCCTTTGCAGAGCATTCATTTTTGTGTGGCCACTCACCCCCACAGTTTCTGCATTGCGTGTTGCTGCCACCCGTTGGACGTTTTTGGTATGACTTCTTGTGGAGTTTTCTGTGTATTTGATTCACAGCTGTAGTGGGATTAGAACCCTCTTCGATTCCCTTTGACTGCAGTTCAGAAAGTTCTAGAGTCCTGCCGTATTCAAGCAGTTCTTTTAATGTCTTGTTTGCCTCCCTCAAACCGTATTTGCGCACCCTGGAGGACGTGCAGCTTTGGATGATCTGTGACTTTATTTCATTGTCTACGTCTCTAAACTCACAGTATTTTGCCAGCATACGAAGTCTCGTATTGTATGCATCTAGATTCTCACCGGGCTGTTGTGCAGCTTTCCTGAAGACGTACACTTCGTACTGGACATTCTTTTTGGGCGAGAAGTACTCGGTGAGTTTTGCTTTCACGTCTGCATACTTGTCTGCCTCCGCCGCCACTGTGTCGTATATGTCGTGCACTCTTTCGCCAGCCAGATGCAACAGGAGGGCTTTCAGTCTTGGGTCCCCGGTTATATTCACAGCTGTAGTGTAGTTCTCGAACCGCTGAAGCCACTTATTCCACCTCGGCCCGACAGAGCTGGGTTCGCTCTCTGTATCAAACGGTGGTACGGACGGGCTGTGTGCTAGCGCCATGCTAACTGTCCGGTTGCTAACTAGCTAGCTCACTTACTTTACAGCCGGTTGCTTTCACTCCGAACTTTCTTCTGCACGCAAACGTCCGCTGTCCAGGAGACGTTTTCGTTATTGTTGACCCTCGTCGCCAGTGTGGTATTCTATGAGTAGCGTTTGGTTAGCCTACAAATAATCAGACCGAACGTTGCATACAGTGCTTTATTACTGGGCCGCCTATACCAGCCCTCGCTCCCAACAACGTGCCAATATCCCTCCGCCTGATATCTAAACGTAATGACGTAAGCAGTACATGCAAGTTTACTGATATAATCTGAATATTACACCAACAAATGGAAGTTTTATAAGAAAACTAATCAGAAATCAACAGCGTTGAAAACAAACATGATAAAAGCGGCCGTTTGCTGGCATTTTTGTTGTTTACTTGAATATTTAAAACCCAAGCATCGATGTTTTACCACAGGTTTACAATAAAAAGTGATACATTGATCATAATGAATTAATTTATGTCAAAATTGCACATTAGTCACTCATAAATAAATTACCGTTAGGTCTATTTCACAAAAGAAAGAGGACACACTTACTTCTTCAGTCGCGTCTGTTACTGTTTATCTGGTAGTTACAGGACATATTTACATCACATTTAGAAAGAATGATAATTTCTACAAATATATGCCACCAAAAATACGACCTGAGGAGCTTTAGCACTCTCTCGACTCCCATACAGATATTTTCAGTCAGAGAAACAGACGAAGCTCCCGAAAAAAAAGTTGCTTTATTTTATGATAGTCCGGTATAAAGAGACGAGACGTAGGCTACTGACAGATAAAATAAAAACATGACTGTGATAGCCTTTATTTTACTATTTTTTTACTATGCGTATCTTCAAGCGTTTACTATGTTTACTATGGTAATGGTTAGCGCGCATAGTCTTTTACATCACAAACACAAGGCATTCAAACATGAACGCGAGTTAAATTATTTTAAAAGTCTTTAATGCTGACAGAATCATCCGGCGCTGCCGTCTCCCGACTCAGGTGAACTCCGCCTCTGTTCGTAACCACTCCTCTAGCCCGAGCTGGCCTGCTCTGGCCCAAGGTATTCGACGGGCCAGAAATCCTGGCCGTTGGCCCAGAGTAAGCCCCGATCAAGCCCCGGAAGTGACAGTGGAAACGCGACTGGCCCTGGCACGCACTAGCACGGCCCGGCCCTGGCCCGACAGTGGAAACGCGGCTAATGAGGCCTATAAGGCCTAATCCTGGCCTAATCTAAACCCTGTCTGTGAAACCAGGCCTGTTCTATTTGTTTTGGATTTACTTATTGTGCTCTTGAATACATAATTGCAATTTAATTCTTGAATATTCCTTCCTAATAGAAAGTACACACACACACACAAACACACACACAAAGGTCAGCTAAGAAAGCAGAGAATCACAGTCTCATTTTTTTTTTTAGATATTCGAATTGTTCGGCTACTTGATTTCATTCTCAAAAACAATAAAAGGTTAGTAAATAAATTTTTTTTGTGTGTGAATATCTGTTCACTTTCATAAGTGCATGATATTTGACATTATATAATGGCCGGTTCAGATTACGCGATTTTTTTGTCTTATGCGATAGTCACTGTGTCAGATGATTACACGATTTTGACTCCTAAAATCGTGTCGTGTCGTGGACAAGAACCATGTCAGACTACACGTTTCTTCCAGACCAGTCATCGCGTGCCGTCTTTGAAGATGCGCGTGAAGGCGAAACTAGTAGCGCCTGACTTCCGGAAACGAACGTAAACAAACAATGGATGAAGCGGCGATTTTCGTATTGGCTGTCTTGTGTTCAGAAAAAGAGAAAAAAGAGAAAGAAAACCCGACAATGGACACGTTCCTGGATTGCACGAAGAGGACAGTATGGACTGTCAATCCTTCAAAGAGGACTTGAGGTAAAATATGTTTAATCTGTAAAATCTAGTCTATGTACATGTATACACACACACACACACACACACACACACACACACACACACACACACACACACACACTTAAACTCACTCACATAATACACACACATAAACTCACTCATTCACACACACTCTCGCTCGCTCGCTCATTCACACACACTCTCGCTCATTCACACACACTCACGCATTCTCACTCGTAACACACATTATGTTAACTGACTGGAATTAGCATTAAAGGTCCCATGACATGAAATTTTCACTTTCTGAGGTTTTTTAACATTAATATGAGTTCCCCTAGCCTGTAGGCTATATGGTCCCCAAGTTTCTAGACATTTCAATCGGTGTAAATCGAGCTTTTGCTATCTTTCTCTGCCTTTGAGAAAATGGAGGCTCATACGCGCTGATCTTGAATCTCCTCCTTATGACGTCATAAGGAGGAAATGTTACCTCCCCTGTCTCTGCTTTGCCCGCCCAGAGAATATATTTTCCGCCCATGACAAAATGCGCTAGGAAGTAGGAACGCGCGATTTTAGTTTGTCCACGAGAGATATCATGGCTTTTGAGCGAGCGAAGCATAACAATTGCTCAATAATTGGATGTACAAATGAACACCGAAGGGTCAATACAGAGCTGGGCTTGCTGAACGTCTGAAACTAAAGTCTGGATCACTCTCTTTGGCTCAGCTACACACCTCGGACAAGTAAGTCAACTAATGATATATAAGTGTGTTGCTTTACTGTTTATGGTTACCTAGATTGTTACACGTAGAATGTGGCTGTAACATTAGCTATGCAGCTATGCAGTTTGTGTGTGAATACACACTGTAACGCGAGTGTTGTACACTTCTTTGTTATTTGGATAACCGTTTTCCTGTTGGTTATATGGCGCGCGATATCCGCATTTCAAGATCGCAGAGCTTGATGTAATTGTAATAAGATAAATACAGACGTTACAGATCTCTCATGAAAATGCAACAGTAGGTTCGCGTTAGCTACATGATAATAACTGTAAACCATCCGAATAAAGTACCGTATCCAGACATAATTTTTTAAACTAACCATTCGGAAACGTCCTGCTGGAGCCGCTGAGTTGCAACTTCTTCATCCGTTGCTTCTCCATCTGGATCAGATTCTGGGTCAAACTGAAATGCTTGAAAGACTGCGTGTCTTCGTGCCATTGCTATATCCAACGTAAACATGCACGCCACGGTACCGTTGCGCAAGATGGTCAAGGCCACACCCACCCTCCACCTTGCGCCGCCTTTCTCCTCCTCATTATCATTTAAGGCTACAGACACCGAAACGGCCTGTCTGAAGGAAGCTCATTCTGGGACTGGCTTAAAGTGGCTATAATTCTGCACCGAGGCTGAATTTTTGGAAAGAGATTTCAGATACAGTACTAGGGACCACTAAGGCCTATATTAAAGCCTACAAAAAGTAGCATGTCATGGGACCTTTAAGCTAACTAATCATTCATTAAATTGTACTTCGCTATAGATAAACTTGTTTGTGTGAGTGTGATTATGTATGTGTGACACATACATAATCACACTCACACAAACAAGTTTATCTATAGCGAAGTACAATTTAATGAATGATTAGTTAGCTTAATGCTAATTCCAGTCAGTTAACCCCCTGAGGTCGACGGTATCGCCGGCGATACCAGCTCGCTTTTTTTTTATTAGTGTAAAAGAAACTCATAAATACTCTGTTGACTTTGATTTTCCATAGGAGTTTCATACATCAATCGATTCTGTTAAATGTGTATTATTTTTGTGTATACTCACAATAAAAACAAAGTGTTGTGCTTTTTGCCAAATAAAGAAAAATAAACACGAAGCGAGTTCTGCCTTCTCTCTGCCAGTGAAGTCCATTCTGAAACGCGTCCGAAAATGAACAATAACTCAGCGAATACTCAGTCAAACAGGCATACAGACACACAGGCATGAAGCTTGAATTCTCTTCTTTTAAATGAAGTAATTTATATAAAAAACAAATATTCTCATCTTGTGAAATCTGTATTAAAAGAGAGCGATTCCAGTCGACCTCATTACAGCTAATTCAGATGTAATGTGACACGCCCACGGAGAGCGCGCGCTATTCAAACGCAAATGGCTGAGGCAATCCTGTGAACGCCCCCATCAGCTCGAGAAAACACACAAGTTTATTTAGATCATTGTTTACACCGTCTTGCAGCGCTGTGAGGAATAATACTAATGGAAAATGTCCCTCAGAAGTGCGGGTATATCGAGGAGCGAGCTGAGGAATACTAGTAAGTTTTTTCCTTCTCACGTGAATTTCTTCACGTGGGTTTCTGTTTATGAATGAATAAACGGCAGAGATGCGCGCTGTTTACCACCGCTGGCAAAGACAGTTTAAATTTAAATCGCGTGTGTGAATGAATGATGATGTTTTAGCAAACTGTATTGCTATACTGAGATGAGTAAAAACGTTACGTTACAGTCAGACGAAATATGAAAGACAACATTTTGTTTAGTAGATTTGGGTACAGTTTTTACTGTAGAATATACTGCCACATCAAATAAGCTTTTGTTTAGCAATTTCTATATATAAAATACTATTTTTGTCAAAAATAAAGTCATCAACTAAGATGTTAGCTGTTCCAATGTTGGCTATATTCAAACTAATGAATACATAGATAAAATGTAGGCCTATAATCATTTTTTTACAAAGAAAGAGTACACTTGAAATATTGTTGAAATTGTCATTATTGTTGTAATTGTAACCGTTTTAATAAAATAGCAAAACATATTTACAAGATAGATGTAAGCAAAATCTTAAATGGTCAATATAAGTCTTCTTCTAAATATATCTTTTGTCCTTGCATTGTGGCTCAGTCAGTGTCACACCTGAGTGAATGGCTCATCATTATGCAGAGTGGGTGGGACATTGTATTCTAAGGTGTAAACCACTCCTCGTTCACGCCCCCCTCGCATATTGGCTTTCCAAGCAAAACCTGTTTTACATCAATTTAAATCAATGTATGGTTTTATGTGAACGATAAAGCAAGACTATTTTCACATAATTTTGAAGAAAAAACTATAGGCGACGACATCCATTAGTCAAAAGTCTTATTGCCACATATTTAGTATGTGTTTTGTGGCCTTATTTCAAAAACTTTAATTTTTAGTTTTTTCGATAACCACGCATAAACATTATTCTCTCAAAAATGAAAACATGTACATACATGTGGCTCACATATTATTGTAGTCCTGTTTGTGCTATATAGAGTAAATTTACACCTTTGCCATTAATATGTTTATAAGCAACTGAAAAAAGCACAAATGTCAGAGCATGTCAGAACACCCCCAGGGCCCAAAAAAACGCTCAGACACCAGAGGGTTAACAGTTACTCACCGGATTGCTGAAGTACTTCTGCTATTTTTCGCCATCATTTTTCTTTTTTAATTCTGTCATGGTACTCTCTTGATGAAACATCATACAGGCAGGAGTACTGTTGCCACAGCTCCACGAACCTTTCCTCCATTTCATAATTCCACTTAGCAACACCATCGTCTCTATTTCGTTTCGGCATTTTTGAAAGCTGTGTATTGAAATGCGTCTGTGCTCCTATTGGTCAATGTCACACGTGATAGAACCCGTCGTGGAGGACCGAAAAAAAAATTAAACATGATAGTCTTTTTGTCTCTTGCTCGCAAGAGACAAGAGTCTTTTTGTACTCTTGCTCGCTCGCTCATTCACACACACTCACGCATTCTCACTCGTAACACACATACATAATCACACTCACACAAACAAGTTTATCTATAGCGAAGTACAATTTAATGAATGATTAGTTAGCTTAATGCTAATTCCAGCCAGTTAATAGTTACTCACCGGGTTGCTGAAGTACTTCTGCTATTTTTCGCCAGCATTTTTATTTTTTAATTCAGTCATGGTACTCTCTCGATGAAACATCATACAGGCAGGAGTACTGTTGCCACAGCTCCACGAACCTTTCCTCCATTTCATAATTCCACTTAGCAACACCATCGTCTCTATTTCGTTTCGGCATTTTTGAAAGCTGTGTATTGAAATGCGTCTGTGCTCCTATTGGTCAATGTCACACGTGATAGAACCCGTCGTGGAGGACCGGAAAAAAAATTAAACATGCTAGTCTTTTTGTCGTGGTGTCATGAAGCATCGCAGACGCAACGTAGGCTGTCGCCCGCTATGACACACTATATGGGATGAAACGATCGAATCTTGCGTCCCGACGCCCGTTGTCGTATACGAATTCCCACAACACTCTAAGTCAAACGGATCGTGGCAAAATCGGGCTAAAATCGTGTAATCTGAACCGGCCATAAGGCTTTTAAAGGTGCTCTAAGCGATGTGGGGTGATGTCACAAATTGTTGACGTTCGAAGTATTGTCAAACAAAACGGAGGCTAGCTCGACCATTGCAATGGTGGATCAACAAATTTCAACTCCACCCCAAATTACACAGGCGAGTGAAGTTGAAGGTCACACAGAAATGTGTTCTAGCTAACTTCCCTCTTCATGCTTCTCTCTCCTCCACTCCCCACTCCCCCCTTCATGTGCACGCGCACTAACCCCCCAACCCCCACCCCCAAATCATTTTTTGCCGTTTGTGGAGCCTGGGCTGTCTACAGAGACCGTGTTTTTTTTTTACAGTGTGTTCAGGGGACAGGCAGCTAGCGGACAGTGAGGAGATGTTTGCTGTATGTGACAAAAAATGTTTCAGCCTAAAAAACGTGTGACATGGCTTAGAGCACCTTTAAAAATAATCATAACGTGTTCTTGTGTTTATTTTGTAAGCAAATATGAAGCAGACTTTATTATGTAAAATAAATCTAGTCCTATACAACAGACCTGTTATTTTCACTTGTGTTAATTAGGCTATTCATCATTAAATTTCACAAAAACAATTACAGCACTCTCCACACTCCCTGAAATTTATTTTTCATTCATCTAATTCATTTTTTTAATTCTTGTTGAAGAAAGTCAATTAATTTAAATTCTATTTTTGATCTAAACAAAAATATATAAAAATATATTTGATCTCATTCAAGAAATATGTATTAGAAATTATTTGTTTTCTCCAATCAAATAGATATAGATTTAATTATACAATTATTTCTCATTTTTAAAAATACAAGTTAATAGAATTTTTTTTTTTAAACAAACAAAAAGATATGGATTTAATAAAACATGTTTCCCATTAAGGAACATTACTTAATATTTAATCTTGTCCAAAATCTAATAAAAAAAGACAAATAATTTTCATTACATTGATATTTATTAACTTATTATACATTACTTCCACACATCCACAATTTCAGTACTCAAGTGTCAGATTTTCAACTTCTAAGAGCTGGCTAACATTGACCTTAGAAAACAGCCTTAACCGAGAACAATGCAGGGATCATGGTGCCCAGGTAGGTGAAGGTGTGGACCCTCTCCATGCAGTCTCAGTTGATGTAGAGGGGGCTCAGATCTGCCCTGCGCTTTCTGAAGTCCAGAATGATCTCCTTGGTCTTTGCTGTGTTCAGAGCCAGGTTGTTAGCCAAGCACCACTTGGACAATTCCAAGACCTCTTCTCTATAGGCTGAATTGTCTCCCTCAGAGATCAGCCCCACCACCATTGTGTTGTCAGCAAACTTCAGTATGGTGTTGCTGATGTGGACGGGTCTGCGGTGTAGAGGATGTAGAGCAGTGGGCTCAGCAAGCACCCTTGTGGGGAGCCCTTGCTCAATGTTCGAATGGAGAAAAGGTTGGGTCCAATTTTAACTGACTGGGGTCTGTTAGTAAGAAAGTCTTTGATCCAGGAGCAAGTGAGTGGGTGGAGTCCCAGATCAGACAGTTTGCTGACCAGGATTTCGGGAGTAATTGTGTTGAAGGCTGAGCTATAGTCAATGAAGAGCATCCTGAGGGTAGGTCCGGACATTATGGTCAGCAATCTTTATCACAATATACGTTATCAGTTGATATATCGTTGATAGTCGTCTTTATCTTTAGGTCATGTTCCAAGAATATTCAAGTTGGCAGTTATAAAACCTCTCATTAAGAAACCACAATTAGATCATAATAACCTAGCAAATTACAGACCCATTTCAAGTCTTCCAATTATGTCTAAAATACTAGAAAAAGTTGTGTCCGCTCAACTGTGCTCTTTCTTGCAAGAAAATTATATCTATGAAAGATTTCAGTCAGGATTCAGGCCGCATCATAGCACAGAAACTGCACTCGTTAAAATTACAAATGATTTACTTCTAGCTTCTGACCAAGGCTGTATCTCAATACTAGTTTTACTCGATCTTAGCGCTGCGTTCGACACTATAGATCACAAAATACTCTTAGGGCGCTTTCACACTAGCACTTTTGGTGCGCACCCGGGTTTGAATGACATCAGAGTTCGGTTCGTTTGGATGATGTGAACGCTGTTTTCCGAACTCGGGTGCGCACCCGCGAACTGTACTCGAGTCCGCTTAAAAAGGTGGTCTGGGGTACGGTTCATGTGAACTGGGGTACGGTTTGCTGCTGATATGAACGCAATCGTACCAAATCGCGGAAGTGAACCGCTATTGATGACGTATAATCTTGCGTGCCTGCGTGCGTGTGTGTTTAACAACTGTAAAAGGGTCTATATACACTTAACTTGACGAAAAGCGGGATTGACGCACTGCAAGCAGAGAGATGATTTCTGCTTGCCTCCACAAAAATTGTCTTCGGCTGGCGGACGGACATCCCGCTGTCTTTGGAACGGTTTTAATACTTTTGCGGCAGACAGACGCAAGTGTGTTTCTGTATCTTTTCTTTGAAAACAAAATCAAAGGTTCAAAAAAAGAAGAACAAATGTGAAGCGAGCAATTCTATCCATTTTGACGCCTTTTCATAGCGGTTACCAAGCAACACGAGTATGCGCCAGCTGCAGCTTGATGACGTAAGTGTACCGCGGTTTGGATACAAATAATATAATGTGAACACAGTCCATCGGGGGCAGGGGGAGGGGGGAGCAATCGAACTCGGGTTCGGAACAAGCAATCGAACCAAGTGTGAAAGCACCCTTAGATCGACTACAAAACTACACTGGTGTTCATGGACAGGCATTAAGCTGGTTTAGATCGTACTTATCAGACTGCTACCATTTTGTCTGTTTAAATGGGGAAAAATCGAAGATAACGTCAGTAAACTATGGAGTGCCGCAAGGAACTGTGTTAGGCCCTCTGCTATTCTCAATATATGCTGCCACTTGGTAATATTATAAGAAAACATGGAATTAATTTCCACTGTTATGCTGATGACACTCAATTATTTATTTCATCACGACCAGATGAAAACACTAAATTATCTAAATTGACAGAGTGTGTTAAAGATATAAAATACTGGATGACGTGTAATTTTCTGCTATTAAATTCAGATAAAACGGAGGTATTACTTATTGGTCCAAAAAACTGCCCACAAAACCTCTTACAATACAACTTTAATTTAGAAGGATGTCCTGTTACTTTATCCACTACAGTAAAATATCTGGGTGTTATACTAGACCGCAACTTGTCTTTCGAAAATCATATTTCATGTTACAAGAACAGCCTTTTTCCACCTTAGAAACATTGCTAAGCCACGTAACATGCTATCTGTTTCTGATGCAGAAAAGTTAGTTAATGCATTCATGACCTCGAGACTAGATTACTGTAATGCTTTATTAGCTGGTTGTCCTGCATCCTCAATCCTCAAGCTACAGTTAGTCCAAAATGCAGCTGCTAGAGTTCTTACTAGGTTAAGAAAACATGATCATTTAACACCAATTCTATCATCTCTACACTGGTTACCTATTAAGTTCCGTATCAATTACAAAGTATTACTAATGACCTATAAAGCCCTAAATGGTTTAGCTTCTGGGTATTTAATGGAACTTCTATCGCCCTACAATCCATCGCGCTCTTTAAGGTCACTAAATTCGAGGCTTCTGGTCATTCCTAGGATATCTAAGTCCACTAAAGGAGGGAGGGCGTTTTCACATTTAGCTCCTAAACTCTGGAATGGCCTTCCTGATATTGTTCGAGGCTCAGACTCGCTGTCCCAGTTTAAAACTAGATTAAAGACGCATCTCTTTAGCCAAGCATTCACATAATACTTACCTTTTATACTACAGTTGAATCAGATCGAATGCATTAATATTATGAACAACAGCAATGCTAATTATTTCCCATCTGCTTTTCTGTTGTTAATTAGAGTTCGTCAGCTCCAGTTTGTATCCAGCCTCTCATGGAAACTTCAGATGCCCCAACATCCGCGAAGAGACGACTCGACGCCTGTGAAGAGACGACTCGAAGCCTGTGAAGAGACGACTCAACGCTGGCGATATGTTATGCCCTAAGTTAATACATGATTAACTAACTGTATTTTTCTATGTACATTTCTGAAATGCACTTTCTGTAAAGCTGCTTTGAAACAATATGTATTGTGAAAAAGCGCTATACAAATTTTTTTGAATTGAATTGAATTGAATATAATAATCATTACAATATGATTCAATGGTGTGTCAACCCTATTAACGCCACGAAAAAACGTTTTTTTTTTACTGCCCCCCAGAGTCCTCTGGCTAGTACTACACTTTTTTGAAAACTTTTTTGAAAACCGATTGGCGCAAATGCAGCAATACTTCTATGCATAGAAGTCATAAATAAATTACCATTGCTTGTCGCCAGTCACAACTGTTAGCTAACGTTACCATTAATCACACGTGTAAGCCAGTCCCTTTAGCCTACATGTAAGTTAGCTCCTTCACTTAAAGGGATAGTTCACTTTGAAATAAAATTTTGGTATGTTTTAGCTTACCTCAAGGACATCAAAGATGTAGGCTAGGTGTCTTTTTTTCCGCAGTAGTTTCAATTTTGATATTTTTAGGTCAAACCGTTCTTGTCTGTCAGTCATATAATGCAGGTCGATGGTCACTGTCTCAAAGAGCATGCACAGAGTCCAAATTAAAACAATTCCCCATCGTCCAAATTAAACAATCGATGTCGCATTGGCTACGGTTTCGCAGTAGCCAATGTGACATCTAGTGTATATATCTATACCCGCCCGCGCTCTCAGATCATTTGGACGGAGCTGTGTTCAAGAGGTAAAAACGATATAAATACTGTTCGTTTTCTCACACAAACCGCTCGTTTCGTGTCTTGGGCCATCAATGTTTACTTACGATGGGGAATTGTTTAATTTGGACGATGGGGAATTGTTTTAATTTGGACTCTGTGCATGCTCTTTGAGACAGTGACCATCGATCTGCATTATATGACTGACAGACAAGAACGGTTTGACCTAAAAATATCAAAATTGAAACTACTGCGGAAAAAAAGACACCTACATCTTGGATGCCCTTGAGGTAAGCTAAAACATACCAAAATTTAATTTCAAAGTGAACTATCCCTTTAAGTTAGTTGTTGATCAGGTTAACTTCTACGGTTTTAACGTTATTCTTATGCCGCTGACTCGAGATACGTTCAATGATTAAACGTTCACGTTAATTACAATTGTAAAATCAAAATAAGCCACAGGTAAACAGAGGTCTGGTATTCAACACTAACAACATCGTAGCTTGATGGTCCTGTGGAGGAGTGTGGAATCATGGGAGTCGTCATTTTCACCTCCACAGCCGATGGAATCCGTAGGACGGGAGCAGAAATCATGTTAATGAATGAGGAAGCACACTGTATTTCATTGCTTAGCTGTGCACTGCATCTGACTCAGAGCTAGAGGGTGTATGCTTCTCCGACCAGACTACACTAGTTTTAATACTAGTCCTACAAACATGCTAGTTGTATCAGTTTTGTTGCCGCTAGTCGGAGCTATTGCTGTAGGGTGTATGCTTCCCCTGCCAAACTACACTAGTTTTAGCACTAGTTCTGTGATTTATACAACATGCTTGTTGTATCAGTTTGTTGCCGCTAGTCTGAGCTTTTGCTGTAGGGTGTATGCTTCCCCTGCCAAACTACACTAGTTTTAGCAATAGTTCTGTTATTTATACAACATGCTTGTTGTATCAGTTTGTCGCCACTAGTCGGAGCTATTGCTGTAGGGTGTATGCTTCCCCTTCCCCTTGTTGTTGTATCAGATTTTGCTGCCGCTAGGGGTGTAGGCTTCCCCCAATAGATCCCATACAATTGTTAAATTGGCTACAGCAACACACTTGTTGTAATGTGTCCTTGCTTGCTCCAGCTTGGGGTGATGCTTCCCCCATAAGATTGGATCTATATTGCTCAACATATGACGCTAACATCAGGATGTAACCATTCTATCAGCCTCAGTCGTGGTGGGGGGAAGTGTATAATTTTTTTTTTTTACAGAAGTGAACTACAACCAAGTATAACAAGGTTATGACATCATTGACAGGTGACAGTGTACGCAGTGCACGTCAACAAATAACTTGTCTAGTGATTGGAATTTATTCAAATCTACATATTTGTGACTTATATATCCAAGCATCAGCATCACGCTTGTTACATTAAACCATCCAGCTGTATTAATGACATGTGTTGCTAATTCTGTGTGAACCAGAAGTTTCCACCAGGATTACTTCAGTATTGTGTACTTCAGTACTTATTTCCAATGAAAAAGATAATTGAAAATTAAATCTCCATCTCTCATCTCTAACTCACAGGCATCACTCAAAGAAACTGGAACTGGGCTGCGGATTTACAACAAGCAAGCAGCTGATTAATTTTGATATCTCAATTTTCACTTCTTCATTTCAGGTGGTATGTTATTCATTGCAATATGCATGTTTACTGGTAAACATTTCGGGTATTGACAACATGCTTGTTGCTATGGCTTATGTGGGTATTGGCAACATACTCGTTTAGGCCATCTAGGTAAGGGCAACATACTTGTTGCTTATGGCTTTCCGGTATTGTTGGTAACATGCTGTTACTCAAGCTTTTCAGGTATTGGCAACATGCTTGTTGCTTTGGCTCACTCAGGTAACTACAAAAGCATCCAGATTGCGCTGTCAGTTGGGTTTGGGGGATATTGGCATATGGTTTTGTTTTGGGGGGTTATTGCTGCTCTCCCTGCTCTTATCCATGCTAGGCTGCATGGATGCGCAGGGAGTTCTCGCCCAGAACGGAACCATACCGCCAATCCAAACTGTATGCTAATTGTCAATCGTATTTGACGGTAGTGGTCCTGACAGAAATCAAGCGTAGCTAGGGTTGCCAACCCTAGCTAGCTGGCATCCCTTATTTTGGGCCTAATTTATTTGTCCTGTGCGTGACCTCCCGTGTCCCGTTTTTTTGAGTAGCCTACTGCTCTGTTCTAACCACTGACTGATACAACAGCAACAGCAGCAGTGCTGATCACGACACTTGAGAATGATTACCGACACCTGTCATTATCCAATCACAGCTTTTTTTAATCATTGCTTTGAGACAGATCATTGTTTGATTTGCGAACATAATCCTCTGCCCTCTGCCGTCTGGAATATAAAGTTCATAAGAGATTTATTTTAAATAGAAAGCTTTTGTAACATTATAAATGTCTTTACTGTTACTTTTGATTCATGTAATGCATCCTTGCTGAATAAAAGTAGGCAATTACTTTCTTGAATTTTTTTCCTGAATTTTTTCTTGAATCTTACTAACCCCAAACTTTTGAACTGTAAGCCTAGTGTATTATGTTAAAAAAGCTTTCTATTTTAGATAAATGCTGTTATTTTGAACGATGGTTTGTTTGTAATGTGACATTTTTTTATGTATGACATTAAAATTATTTTTAGAATTAAATTGTACATAAATAGGTTAAGCAATACAAATGTGTTTGTCTGATAACCTTTTAAACACATACTTAACTGCAGAAACTGAAATGACGTACACTGTGTGATACAGTACAAATATTTTGAGTGTCCCTCATTTTCCTATAAAGAATCACGATTGTCCCGCATTTTCCTTTTCTGAAGTTGGCAACCCTAAGCGTAGCATTAGTTCTGGCAGGTCACGTTAGTCAAGCTCGCATCAGCTGACTCTCAGCTGATCCACATCTACCTATAGGAATACGACGCCTATCACTGTATACATATACAACCTCCTTCAGTATTATCAGCAGCTATCGCGTTCAGGATTTTGCCTTGAATCAGAATAAATTCTCGAATGATGTTGTACTTTAAAATCTTGAATTAAATATATTTGCAAACATTCATGTTAGTTCTATTCTGTTTACCCCAAGGGGGGTTATTGCTGCTCTCCCTGCTCTTATCCATGCTAGGCTGCATGGATGCGCAGGGAGTTCTCGCCCAGAACGGAACCATACCGCCAATCCAAACTGTACGCTAATTGTCAATCGTATTTGACTATAGTGGTCCTGACAGAACTTTATTTTAAGATGTCATTGTTACAGTGTAATTATATATTTAAGTACTGAGTAATATTAAGCAACTACATGTACTTGCTTAGGGTTAGGGTAGGATTAGGATTTGGTTGAGGCTTAGTTGCATGTAATTATGCATAATTTACTATTATTACTATGGTAAGTACATGTAACAAACAAGGACACTGTAAAATAAAGTGTCACTGTCTTATTTTTGTGAATAGTTATTCTAAGAAAAGAGAATGTATAAAGATTGAAGATAATATTTTTAACAAAAGGCCAAGAATATCTCCAATACAAACATATAAAAAATAAAAAATATTTTTGTAACAAATACATGCATTTTCATATTAACAGTCTTCAGGAAACAAGTTAAACTGGTTAGTTGCTGTCTGCAGTATTTTTAGGCTAACAATAAGCTTCACTGACTTTTTGAACCAGGGGTAAGATATTGCATATATAAAGGGATTGATGCATGAATTAGTGTAAAATAAACACAGTAAAGCAGAGAGTTTCACAGATGACTTTTGAAATTGTTTGATATTAAGCATACCTATATACCAGGGAACCCAGCAAATGAAATACACAAAGACAATTGTGCTTAATGTTTTTGTTGCCTTCACCTCTGATTTCCTGGAGGATTTTAGATTTTTCTTTGTAAAGTTGGAGATGGATTTTGCTTGTTTCAAGGCCACTGCGAAAATTCTTACATACAGGATAAACATCACTATACACGGAGTAATGAAGCTCACTATCAAGTCAGCTGAACCCCAGGTGTTGCTGACAGCCACTGCACATTCTCTAAAACAGATCACAGTTGTCCCTGTCAGGTTTAAGTTTCCAAAATTCACTGGTACAAGATTATAAAAGATGGATGCAGTCCATCCTAAACTTATGCAGATCAGTGTTTTTCTCATTGTCATTTTGGACATATACAGGAGTGGATCGCACACTGCAAAATAACGATCAATAGCCACAAGAATGATGTTGATGAGGGACGCATACAACAAAATGTACATAATTATATGAAAGATACAACAGTGCGACTTTCCCATATAAAAACACGAGTTAATGCTCCTGACGCTTTCAACTGGCATCACACAAATTCCCACCAAGAAGTCAGATACGGCCAGTGAGAGGATGAGGAGGTTGGTCGGTGTGTGAAGCTGCTTGAAAACTGTTATAGTGATGATGACAAGTAGGTTTCCACACACCGTCAGCACAGAGATTGTAGATATGTACAAGAAAAACAAGACATTGACATAATTCAAATGAAAGTCCAGAGAGCAGCTTGTATTCCAGGAGGGAAAGCAGTGATGCTCAATATATTCCATGGAGAAAGTCTTCACTGCTTTAAACTTCAATGCCTATGTGATATGGCTGCAGATCAAAATCCTAAAGATGATTTCACTGCCAGTTTGCTTATATAAGTCCAATGACAGGTGTCGTTTATGGGAGTGACCAAAAATTCTAAGCATTCATACAGTCATCAGAGTTTACAATTATCATACAACTATAATCTATTTTTATGTATCAATCTTATATTGTGTCATGTTGATTAAATAAAAGTAACTGCTATTAAAATTAAATCCCCCGGTTTCACAGACAAGGCTTTAAAGGGATAATTCACCCAAAGATTAAACTTCTGTCATCATTTACTCACCCTCAAGTTGTTCAAAACCTGTATGAATTTCTTTCTTCTGATGAACACAAAAGAAGATATTTTGAAGAATGTTGGGAACCAAACAGTTGATGGGCCTCATTGACTTCTTTTTTTTTTTCATACTATGGAAGTTAATGAGGCCTATAAGGCCTAATCCTGGCCTAATCTAAACCCTGTCTGTGAAACCAGGCCTATTCTATTTGTTTTGGATTTACTTATTGTGCTCTTGAATTCATAATTGCAATTTAATTCTTGAATATTCCTTCCTAATAGAAAGGACACACACACACACACACACACACACACACACACACACACACACACACACACACACACACACACACACACACACACACACACACACACACACACACACACACAAACAAAAAGATCAGCTAAGAAAGCAGAGAATCACAGTCTAATTTTTTTGAGATATTCGAATTGTTCGGTTACTTGATTTCATTCTCAAAAACAATAAAAGGTTAGTAAATATACAGTATATATATATATATATATATATATATATATATATATATATATATATATATATATTATATTTCTTTTTTTTTTTTTGTGTGTGTGTGAATATCTGTTCACTTTCATTAGTGGATGCAGTGGGATCAGGCACTCGAGCGATCACTGTCCTGGAAGGATCTCTGGGAAACCGACCAAGACAAGCTGACTTTCTTACTACGTGCTGTGGCTGACCCCTTGCCAACCCCAAATAATTGAAAGATCTGGGGCAAGGAAGAATATCCATCATGCAAGCACTGTGGAGCAGTGCTATGTACACTGAACCATATATTGACGGCATGCCCCAAAGCACTGGGAGATGGGCGATACAGGTGGAGACATGACAAGGTCCTGACAGAAGTCGCCAAATGGGTGGATCTGCAGAGGGTCAAAGCCAACAACAATCTGGCACCACTGTCTCCAAAATTCTTCAACTTCCAGCGTGAAGGCAACCATACTCCCACGGTAAAGGCAACTGCCAAGCACCCGCTATCCATTCTACAGCGTGCTTTTGAACCAGCGCAAGAACGAGCTTGGACACTGAGATTCTCCGTGTACTCACCAGGGCCGTCGAAGACCTCGGGCTCGATTGGTCTTCCCCAGAAGAGCCTGCACGCAGCAGACTAGACGAGTGGCTCCTGCAGGGGCGCCGGCAGGCCCCTCAGCAGAGACCCGCCCCGTTCTTCCCAGAAGTACACGACGAACTCACAAAGTCGTGGAAGGCTCCACACTCAGCGCGCCTAAAGCACTCTTTTTCCTCGACGCTCCCCTCTGTGGACGGCGCAAAGGAACAAGGGCTATGAGGCGATTCCTCCCCTCGAAGAGGCCGTGTCCGCTCACCTCTGCCCGCCCACTGCTGCTGGATGGAAGGCCAAAGCCTCGCATCCGTCTAAGCCCTGCCGCACTACTTCAGCTCTCGCCGGCCGCGCATACGCCGCCGCCGGTCAAGCTGCGTCGGCACTTCACACGATGGCTGTCCTCCAAGTGTTTCAGGCGAAGCTTTTCCGTTCTATGAACGAGTCTGGACCTGACCCGGAGGCATTTAAGGATCTGTGCAGAGCCACATACCTGGCCCTGCGAGCCACTAAGTCGATAGCCCAATCCATCGGCCGTAGCATGGCGAACCTGACAGTGCTTGAGCGGCACCTCTGACTTTGCACGTTGACGGATATGAAGGATGCAGATAAGGCGGTGTTTCTTGACTCCCCTATCTCCACTAGTGGGCTGTTTGGTCCTGCCGTCAAAGGATTTGCTGAGCGCTTCACCGAGGCTCTGAAGGCATTGCCACTTTCTGCCAAAGCGCTCCAGCTCCGCTTCGAGCCGCCAGAAGAAGGCGCCACCGCCTCAGCAAGTGAAGGCAGCACCGACGGCCTCTCAGCCCCGCCCAGCGACTGAAGTCCGTCTCGCTCTCGCTCCGCTAGGCGCCAGCAGTTCCCTGAGAGGCAGGGACCCCGACCCAAGATTGCGTTGGACCCCGAGCCTCGCAAGCCTTCCTAGCCACAGGAAGAAAAAGGGAGAATTTGAGTCCTGCCGAGGCCGGACCAATCTCCCTAAAGCTTCTCAAACATTCACCAGTCCCCTCCTCACAGGCGGCTGGAAATGTCTATATTGCAGTCAATGGGCAGGTTATGAAACACGCTCACCTGCAAACAAACGCCGTTTTAACGGCGACGCAGATAAAGCACGAAAAGAGCCCTTTTCTGTCTGTGTCACTTGTAGGTCACATGCCCACGACAATGTATGCACCCCTACACACAAGCACTGTTCCCACAGTCTCAAACACTCCCCCAGCTCATGCTGGAAGTTTCATAAATGTAGCGCGCGTGCCTACTGTCATGTACGCACCCCTATACACAAGCACTGTTCCCACAGTCATAAATATTTCCCCAGCTCACGCTGGAAGTTTAATAAAATGGCCAAGAGTCTCATTCTATGGGCTCAGCACAACCTGCGCTCGCTGAGGGCAGTGCACGTGCCAGGCATTCTGAACCAGGGTGCGGATATGTTATCTAGAGACAATGTTCCCCCAGGGGAATGGTCTCTCCACCCTCTGACGGTTAATTGTGAAGTTAGCGTGCATTGCACATAAATGTTCGCCATATTTATATAATGCAGTTTAATGAGAAAATCTACATGTACTAACAACAACATGTAAAATCAAGTATAAGAGGAATCAATAATAAATGGATGGCTATGTGCATTACATAAATATGGCGAACATTTATGTGCAATGCACGCTAACTTCACAATTAACTGAAGTTGTGACAACAGAAACCGGACAATTAACTTTTCCAGCAGGGTTAAACGCCCAGGTGAAGACTAGTCTAGACTAGTAGTTTAAAATGGTCTTGTTCCTTGCAAGGACTGAATCAGCAGTTTTCTAGTTAGTTTTAGGCCAAAATGGATGGTTATTTAAAATGTATTTGGCCAAACCAGTGATTCAAACTCATAACATTTATGTAAACAGTCCACACATCACATAAATAAAGAGGTATTGAGTAAAATTGACTCACTCAGCAGTGTTATTCTCTGGATATTTGAACTTATATTCTGTGCCAGCAAATTTGCATCAACTCCGCTTGACCCAGACATGATGGAGATCACAGAATGAGTCACCAAACCTAGAAAGATTACTGATGTTAAATCACTTTTAATCTCAGGGATACTATTAACGTATATTGTTCTAATAACTAATGTTTACCGACCTCCGCACCTGCAAAACGAAAGAATGCGGAAACCACAGCGCCCAAACTCCCAAACACATTCATTTATTATAAAGTTAGACAGTCTCTGTATTTACTGACACACACCAAACATACACCAACAATGGTCAGGAATATGAAATTGTCGTATTGTTAAATAAATGTTCAGAAACACGAGCTGTCAAAGACTTTCACATTGAATGAACTTCAGAACCAGCGACGCTTGTTCATCTCATCTCTTCACTGACTTTTCCCCGTAAATTACTCTTAATTAAGTCAACACACTTGCACTGTGTATAATGACATGCCTTTTACTTTGATATGTACTTTCGATGTTCAGTTTACATGAATTTCCTGAGTGAAACAGCTGATTTCTTGACACCTGAGTCATGTGATTTCTGTTCAATCATCTGCGTGCGTTCAGGACGTCTCATATTGACGCTAAAGGGTGCCATGTGTGTTCGATGTAGACGAAATGTCAAAAGCGTCAGTATTATGACGCCCAAGGATGAGAATGCGTTGAATATTTTAAAGCTGTCTCTAAATATAACACTTACCTTTTTTAAGTTTTTTTGTGTGTGTGTGTGTGTGTGTGTGTGTGTGTGTGTGTGTGTGTGTGTGTGTGTGTGTGTGTGTGTGTGTGTGTGTGTGTGTGTGTGTGTGTGTGTGTGTGTGTTTTTGGTGGGCAAACTAGTTAGCAAATAAGAACCAGACTTTATTATGATGTTATTTCCACATGTGTTAATTAGGCTATTCATCATTAAAATTCACAAAGACAGTTACTCAGTTCACTCAGTTCAGTTCAGTTCACTTTATTAGCCATTTGCAGTGTAAAACCACATTGGAAAAGATGTGCAAGAAGCTCAAGGTACAATGTCAAACACATAAGAGGACATAACATAAAACAGACAAGTAGGTGCCGCATAGAAACTCAATAGTAAAATGCTGTACAATAAAAACCACACATACATTTAAAGTGCCTAATTTAAAGGGCTTTGTTTAAAATGATTACAGCTTGGGGAAAGAAACTATTTAAATGGCGATCAGTAGAACATTTAACAGAGCGATACCTTCTCCCTGAGGGAAGCATCTCAAAGAAGGCCCCTGCAGGATGGCCTGAGGCATCATTAACAAGTTTTAAAGCTCGATTAAAGAGTCTAGCTTTATATGTAACCTCCAAGAGCGGCAAAGTGCAGCCAATGATCCTGCTGGCTGAGCGAACCACTTTGTTCAAAGCCTTCTTCTCTTTCAGGGTGAGATTACCAAACCACAAAGTAATACAACTAGTTAGGACACTTTCAATTACACAATAGTAAAAATTCAGAAGAATCTTAGTATTTTGAGTAAACTCTCGAAGCCTACGTAAAAAGAAGAGGCGCTGTCTCGCTTTCTTAGCAATGTTAGTCGTATTAGAGCTCCAGTTCAAGTCATGAGAAAGAGTCACACCCAAAAATTTACATTTCTCAATAATCTGCACATCAGAATCATGGATAGTAATAGGCAACTGATTCCTATTGTGACAAAAATCAATAACAAGTTCACACGTTTTTGAAGTGTTCAAAAGCAAGTTGTTTTTTTTACTCCATTGAACAACATTCTCCACCTCCTCGCGATACTGAGATTCATCGTTTGAACTAATCAGCCCAATGATAGTTGTATCATCTGCATATTTGATTATCACATTATTATCATTGGATGCTACAAGGTCATGAGTATACAATGTGAACAGTAGGGGGCTCAAGATACACCCCTGCGGTGAACCGGTGCTAACATACAGCTCATCTGAAATACAGCCATTAATTTTGACCCTTTGTGGTCGACAAGTGAGGAAATTTAAAATCCATTTACAAATGGCATCATCGAGTCCAAGACATTTCAATTTGTGAAAGAGCTTTGTTGGGACCATTGAATTAAAAGCTGAACTATAGTCAATAAATAGCATTCTAGCATATGATTTATGTGCATCTAGATGCTTGTAGACAGAATTCAAAGCAAAGGAAATGGCATCCTCAACACTTCTGTTTTTCCTATATGCAAATTGTAGTGGGTCCACAGACACAGGGATTTGATCTCTAACAAAGTCCAGCACCAACCGCTCAAAGGTTTTCATCAAGACAGATGTGAGGGCCACTGGCCGATAGTCATTCAGACACGTCACAGGTGTCTTCTTGGGCACTGGAATTATAATTGATCTTTTAAAGCTAACTGGAACAGTGCACTTCCCAAGTGACATGTTAAAAAGATCAGTCAGAACAGGAGCAAGTTGCTCGGAGCACAGTTTAAGGACACGAGGAGGAATACAGTCCGGACCAGGGGCCTTCCTAACCTTCGTCCTGGACAAGATCCTCTGGACATCCTCCTGAATAATGGTAAAACTCTGCTCATTACAAGCCGGAAAAACAACAGTTTCAACATATCCAATTTCAAAACGACAATAAAACTCATTTAGTTCGTTTGGCAAGGATGGATCAACATTAATGATGGATCCTCCTTTAGGTTTCCAAGCGGTGATAGAATTTAACCCTTGCCACATACGTTGAGGGTCCGCCTCCATGAAATGTCCCTCTATCTTAGCTCCATAGGCTCGTTTAGCAGCTTTAATAGACCGCTCCAAAGAGTATCTGGACAACTTATAAGCAGCAGCATTACCAGATTTAAAAGCCACGGCCCGCTGTTGTATTTTCCTATTTACATCCGCATTGTACCACGGGTTCTGACTAGCATGCCGTTTTATTACCTTTTTTGGAACACAGCAATCAATGCAGAAGTCGATATACCCAGTCACTGCATCACAATACTCATCCAAGTTTTCTGAATGGAACACAGACCAATCAGTAGCATCAAAGCATCCCTGTAGTTTCACTTCATTCTCCTTCGTCCAGCACTGAACAATACATGACGAAGGTTTTGATTGTTTACTCCTCTGTATATATGTAGGAAGAAGTAGCACAGAAGAGTGATCTGATTTTCCAAAGGCTGGTCTGAGACTCGATTGATAAGCAGATTTTACATTACTGTAACAGTGATCCAGGATATGTGCTCCCCTTGTTGGATGTTTAACATGCTGATAGTAGTTGGGAAAAACAGTTTTAAAATTACACTTATTAAAATCACCAGCTACTATAGCCACGGCATTAACATGGGAGTTCTCAAATTTGTGTACAATGTCACTTAATTCACTCAAGGCAGCAGAAATGTCCGCCCGCGGATGTATGTAAACACCACACAGGAACATTACCGAAAACTCCCGTGGGAGATAAAAGGGGCGGCATTTCAAAATAAGACATTCCAGGTTAACGTTGCAAGTTTTGTTCACGATGACACAATCCGTGCACCAAAGTTCGTTAATTAAAAAACACACACCTCCACCCTTCGATTTCCCGGTGCGCTCCTTCACCCTGTCCGAACGGTGGACAGAGAAGCCCGGTGGCTGGAAAGAAGAATCCGGCACGCCGCTGTGTAGCCACGTCTCTGTCAGGCAAAACACGGAGCAGTCCCGGGCCTCGCGCTGAGTCTTAATGCGACTCAGCAGGTCGTCCGTCTTATTCGGCAATGACTGAACATTCGCCAGGTAGATGGACGGCAGCGGGATCCTCGACTGGCGGCTGCGCAGTTTCACAAGCAACCCCCCTCGCTTTCCTCGGTGTCTGCGCTTCCGCCGCTGGTAGCCTGTAGCGTCCCCGCTCAGGGGCTCAGATGTACGACGTGTGTAGCGATACCTCCGCCCAGTCCTTTCGCTCTGCTCCCGACCTCCGTGGCCTGATTCCTGGCCTCGCTCGCCTCGAGTGGGGCACACATCGAAATCAGCACACCTCAGACCAGTATTGACGAATGACAGTCCACAAACTTCCTCACGAATCCTCAGAAATGTCTCGCGGCCATAGCTTAAAGTGGCAAGTGCATCAAAGACAAAAACAAACATAAAGCAGACAGTACACAGGAGAGCTCTTGCTACGGCGCCATACCTCGGCGCCATCTTGGCCTCCTTTAGTAGGCTACTCTTCACACTCTAATATCTCCTAATTACATTTACATTTACATTTAGTCATTTCACGAGTTCACATCTACATATAATTAGTACAATAAGTTTATGCGTATTTGGCGTGCTGTCCGGGGGAGGGCTCCGAGCTCGGAGTTAGGCCCGAACCCAGAGTACTCCCCCCAGTTGGTAAGTGTAGATGGAACTGGAAGTGAGGAGATGGGGTGGAGGAGGGATGCTGACAAACTTTCAATGAACAGAGATAGGTCTGCTGTGAATTTATACTCTGTCATTGAGTTGATTACTGATTAATCTCCAGCTGTGCATAAATTGGTTAATTATCTGAACCTGCTCCTCCCGAACTTTGTTAATAAAACATAATTTCACGAGTTCACATCTACATATAATTAGTACAATAAGTTTATGCGTATTTGGCGTGCTGTCCGGGGGGAGGGCTCCGAGCTCGGAGTTAGGCCCGAACCCAGAGTACTCCCCCCATAAAAGCCAGGTGAGCGCAGGACAGCAATCGTAAAATGATGTGGAATTAATCCCCCCAAAAAGTGCAGGGCATGAGAAGGTATTGTAACGACAATGACTATGACATGCGGTCACATGCTGTTCAAATTAGTAAATCCTGATCTCCAAGTCTGCTTGAACGGTCAAAATTGCATCTTTGTATATCGCAACAGGGTCGCAACATTCCAACACACACACATACAAACACACTCTGGACTGTGAAACAGAAACCCCCTACAGAAAAGGACTTTTACCCATAAAGTCACTCTTAAAGGTACTAAATATATAAATTTGTGTGTTAAGAGGTGTGTGTAAACCATAGGAAAGCATATGTCCTATTTGTGACATTAATAGAACTGCTATTGCCTATACAAATGCATAATAATGTATCGTTGCATGGCTACAACGCCTAGATTCTATTTTTGATATCTCTGTAATCCTCTCCAGCTAACGGAGTTGAATTCCAATAACAGAATTCAGTGATGCGCATTGTTTTATAAGTTCATATGTCTGGAGAAAATCCTCTCCAGTTAAAGTCAATCATGACTCATTCGAGTGGGCGTGTCTAACCGGACAAAGGAATCTTCCCGCTCAAAAAATCTCGACAGCTGATTCGTCCTACACGAAGGAGGGGACGGCACCTGGGACACTGATAAAAGTCCAAAATCTCTTCTCTTCGCTCTCTCTTCCTCTCAACTCATCCAACTTCTCTGGACCCTCCTCCCCGGCGCAGCGCTTCTCCAAGGAACATCTGAAGGAGGCCCTGGCCTTCTCCATCGAACGAACCCATGTTCGAGTCGTAACAGCCGGTCTTTGCAACTAAGATTTCCAGCCTCTCCCATCCCGGGAGACGAATCTGAACTTTCTCGGTAACGTTAAATTCAAGTGAGCCTTTACATCGTTTTGCGAAACGACCCAGAAGACAAAGCTAGACGCAAACCAGCCGGACACGCGCACGCGCGCGTCCCCTTTTCAGCATCACACTGAAAGAGTACCACATCTCGCAAGTATATTGATTCCTATAAAAGCTGTTCCAGGTGTCTAGGTCTTAGGTCTGTGATTTAAGTTACCCTCTATCTTCCCTCTATATCTTTCTTTCTTTCATTTCATGTTTTTGTTCGGTTAAATGTTTATTGGTGTTTGCATTTTTACGTACGTTTATATTTGTAGCTTATAATCTCTAGCGTGTGCCATTTTATAAATAAACCCATTTATACTTTTAACTGTCTCTGTGTTTGAAAACCCACTTTTTATAAAGTCAATGAAACAAAAGATCTATAAAGCTACAGGCTCTATATTATAAAACTACTTTGAGTAGTTTTAATTTATAAACCCAAAGAGGTTTTGTCTTCGTGGCCAGAAGACAAACTTTATTGGAGTTTTGTAAACAGGAATACTTCTTCTTAACTGTAATGATCAGACAGTACAGAACGAGGCATTTCCTATAATTGATAAAGTAAATGCATATGCGATTTATGAATTATGACCATGCGTTATAAATATTAATATTGCCAAAATTCCCTATATTCTTGAGCTAATTCGCATTAACCCAGAGGCATTTACGCTACAGTATTTACTAAAAAACGAGCTTGACTGTTCGACCGGGAGGGCTCTCGCGACATCCGACGGGAACTTGGATGCTCACGGCATCGGACGGATAAGCCCATTCGGCAGTTGAACTGTCAACTCGATGACGCAAGATTTTTACGAGCATGATTTGAGAAAGAGTTTAGCCATTCAACTGGGAGGGCCCTCGCAGCGTCCGACGGGAACTTGGATGCTCACGGCATCGGATGGGTAGGCCTCGCCAGCGGAAGGGAGGGCGCCCGCTGGACTCTGTCGGGGGGCTCGACCGAAGGGGGCTGGGACACGGGAACAGAACCCTCGCGGCCCGACGAATGGGGAGCCCACACAGCGACACGAGCGCGGCCGTCCCACGACGACTAAGACGGGCAGACTCTCACTGCGATTCGAACGGAAGGGCTCGATCAGCGCTTCGGAAGGGGGACAGAGCCCGGCCCTTGAACGAGGAGCCGTTACGTGTGCGAACGGGGGAGCCTGCCATTGTTTGTAAAAATACGCTGTATTGTAGATGTTTATTGTATCGAGCTTGAACGCAGCGAACCAAATGATACTGGAAGTGGGTTGGAACTTGGTACTGAGAGTGACAATGGATGGAGCGCAGCAGGTGATGGAAATGAATAATTTAATTATGGCTTGGTAAGCGTTTTGATGTGGAAGCGGCTGGATCTGATGTAGGTTTTGAACGCTTCTGATGTGGGCCGAGTAGGGATTTGAACATTGAACGTTTATACTGCAGTAAATCAAACGAGAGTGGTACAGTTGGATGGGGTTGGCAGATTGAAAATATAAACGAAGTGAACTTTTTGCTCGATCAGTTTACTACTTGTTTAATGAAGAAAATATGGTTTCGATATCTACGATCTGTAAATATGAGATTGAAGTATGGGTATTTGAGTCGACGTTAGATGTGATAGTCAATTCGGAGCGGTGGAGAAAACCGAAGACAGCTAAGACAGACGTGCTTCCAGTGCGCAGACGGAGTTGGTGGAATGGTATGCGAGACAGTGTCGGAATACATTTGGTGAGTATGTCAATTGCAATAGATTAACTGGTATCCAGACGAGTGGGATAAGTTCTTGAATCCTTTAATGAGCAGGAATGTTTGAGATTTATTTATGGCGGGGGGCAGGCTTACCGTAGACTAATTTATTGAAAACTGAATGCTGGTTAGATAGCTCTTTTGAGCTTTTATGCTTCAGGCACCAACGTCCTGAATTTCTGCAAAGAGTAATGGGTGCTCCTGGAACGCGTTTGGCAGTTACTGTATTACAAACTGATCAAGCGGAGCTCCAGATGAGGCATCTGAGGAGTGGCAATTAACGCGGGTGAGTAAGAACGACCTTTGTTGACGCAGTGCATAGTTTAGTTTGTCGCGATGGACCAGGATTCTGTTAGTTGACCACTTTCCCCTCTGGGAAAGCCGTGACGACTATTGGAAGGAGCTGTCAACGGCTTAATCGAGGGGGAGAGAGATGTAATCGTAGAAAAAGGTTAAGCCATTCCACTGATTAGAGTAAGTTATCCATAAACTTAGGGCGAGGAGGTGCGTGATGAAAGGGCGGCCTTGCGGAATTTTGTGTATAGCATCGTTTAGGTGGCCGAGTGGCGAGAAGAATTCGTGTTTGGAATTATTTGGGCAGTCTATGAGGTTGGACGGAAGGACTGCCTCCGCTGTGAGATTGATGCTTGCAGAAAAGAGAAAACAGATACATGCAGTGTCCGCTGTGAGACCAATGCTCGCTGGACAGAGAAGAGAGAAAAATGTATGCAGTGTCCGCTGGGAGACCAATGCTCGCTGGAAAGAGAAGAGAGTAAAATGGATGCATGCAGTGTCCGCTGGGAGACCAGTTCTCCTGCTGGAGCAGACCCATCCCTGCTAGCAGTAGAGAAAATGAACTGAAGTAACAAATCCTGTGGGAGCAAAGGAAACCTCACTGCTGTGGCAGTAGAGAATTAGCCAGAGAAACAGAGCTTGCGGGAGCATAGGAGACATCACTACTGCGGCAGGGGAGAAAGTAGTTAGAGTAACAGAAATCCTGAGGGAGCAAAGGAACCTCATTGTTGTGGCAGTAGAGAATTAGCCGGAGAAACAGTTCCTGCAGGAGCAGAGGAGACATTGCTGCTGCGGCAGGAGAGAAAATAACCAGTAACAGAAAACCCATGAGAGCGAAGGAAAACCTTACTGCTGTGGCAGTAGAGAATTAGCCAGAGAAAAAGAGCTCTTGCGAGAGCAGGAGACGGCCTTGTTACAGCAGCATAGAAAATTAGTTGGGGAAATAGAGTTCCTGCGGGAGCAGAGGAGACATCAATGCAGTGGCATTAAACAAGATTAGCTAAAGAAACAGGGCTCCTGCGGGAGCAGAGGAGACATCAGTGCGGTGGCAGTGGAGAAAATAGCCGAAGTAACGGAAAACCTGTGGGAGCAGAGGAGACATAACTGCTGTGGCAGTCGAGAAAATAGCCAGAGTAACAGAAAACCTGTGGGAGCAGAGGAAACATCACTGCAGTGGCATTAAACAAGATTAGCTAAAGAAACAGGGCTCCTGCAGGAGCAGAGGAAACATCACTGCTGCGACAGTGGAGAATTAGCTGGAGTTACAGAAAACCTGTGGGAGCAGAGGAAACATCACTGCTGTGGCAGTGGAGAAAATAGCCGGAATTACAGAAAACCTGTGGGAGCAGAGGAAACGTCACTGCTGTGGCAGTGGAGAATTAGCTGGAGTAACAAAACCTGCGGGAGCAGAGGAAACATCACTGCTGTGGCAGTGGAGAATTAGCCGGAGTAACAAAACCTGCGGGAGCAGAGGAGACATCACTGCTGTGGCAGTGGAGAATTAGCCGGAGTAACAGAAAACCTGCGGGAGCAGAGGAAACATCACTGCTGTGGCAGTGGAGAATTAGCTGGAGTAACAAAACCTGCGGGAGCAGAGGAAACATCACTGCTGTGGCAGTTGAGAATTAGCCGGAGTATACAGAAAACCTGTGGGAGCAGAGGAGAATTAGCCGGAGAAACAGTTCCTGCAGGAGCAGAGGAGACATCACTGCTGAGGCAGGGGAGAAAATTAGCGAGAGAAACGGAAATCCTGTGGGAGCAGAGGAGACACTGCAGTGGCAGTAAACAAGATTAGCTAAGGGAACAGAGCTCCTGCGGGAGCAGAGGAGACACTGTTGCGGCAATGGAGAAAAAGCCGGAGTAAGATAAAACCTGTGGTAGCAGAAGAAAACATCACTGCTGCGGCAATGGAGCAAATAGCCGAAGTAACGGAAAACCTGTGGGAGCAGAGGAGACATAACTGCTGTGGCAGTCGAGAAAATAGCCAGAGTAACAGAAAACCTGTGGGAGCAGAGGAAACATCACTGCAGTGGCATTAAACAAGATTAGCTAAAGAAACAGGGCTCCTGCAGGAGCAGAGGAAACATCACTGCTGCGACAGTGGAGAATTAGCTGGAGTTACAGAAAACCTGTGGGAGCAGAGGAAACATCACTGCTGTGGCAGTGGAGAAAATAGCCGGAATTACAGAAAACCTGTGGGAGCAGAGGAAACGTCACTGCTGTGGCAGTGGAGAATTAGCTGGAGTAACAAAACCTGCGGGAGCAGAGGAAACATCACTGCTGTGGCAGTGGAGAATTAGCCGGAGTAACAAAACCTGCGGGAGCAGAGGAGACATCACTGCTGTGGCAGTGGAGAATTAGCCGGAGTAACAGAAAACCTGCGGGAGCAGAGGAAACATCACTGCTGTGGCAGTGGAGAATTAGCTGGAGTAACAAAACCTGCGGGAGCAGAGGAAACATCACTGCTGTGGCAGTTGAGAATTAGCCGGAGTATACAGAAAACCTGTGGGAGCAGAGGAGAATTAGCCGGAGAAACAGTTCCTGCAGGAGCAGAGGAGACATCACTGCTGAGGCAGGGGAGAAAATTAGCGAGAGAAACGGAAATCCTGTGGGAGCAGAGGAGACACTGCAGTGGCAGTAAACAAGATTAGCTAAGGGAACAGAGCTCCTGCGGGAGCAGAGGAGACACTGTTGCGGCAATGGAGAAAAAGCCGGAGTAAGATAAAACCTGTGGTAGCAGAAGAAAACATCACTGCTGCGGCAATGGAGCAAATAGCCAGAGTTACAGAGAACCGATGATTAACAACGTCAAGTACACTGATTTTTGATAACGATTGTTCGTTTATCTGTTGCTGGTTTCTAAGGAGACAGCTTACGGAAAAGACAACTCTTTGCCTGAATTTAGTTTAGGCACTTTGTGTTTGTTTCATTTTGTTTCATTTAAGGATCATTGAACTATTGGTGTAAAGCACATTGCTTGTAACCATGTATAAAAACATTTATGCTATAACTAAGTTTCTACGCGATTTATGCAGATAAATTGCAGGACATGGTTAATGATACAAGTTAGGTTAAAGATTCTGAGCGCATGCGTTCAGCACGTAATGCACGAGGCCGCGAGCTACTGTAGGCCTACTTGTGAGTTTTAGTCACAAGAAAGCAGCACGTTAATGACAGAATATAATTTGGACCGACACCATTTAAAACGTGTCCCCCTCGTTATAACTGAACAACTGAATGCGATGCGAAATTTAACCACGGAGCGGAGCGCTCGCGGTGTTCAGCCAACGGGGTAGAGAGCGTAGGCTGGTCGACCGGTACTGAATCTGCGGCGCTGCTCTTTGAGGGCCTGCGGCTTCGGCCTGGAGCTGTTGGAGAAGCCCGTTCTTTCGCGTGAAGAGGGCGGCATTGCCCGAAACGTGAGCGTGGTGCTTGCAGGCCCTATGACCATTCTCCATGGCAGGGAAAAACGTTACTTGAATGATCTGATTTAGAAAAAAAATAAATAAAAATAAATGCGGAAGAAGATCGCTGGTATTTCGCCCGTGGTGGCAAAGACCCGTTTATTTGGCTTGATGCCCGCAATATAACACCCGAGGATTCTGGCAAATATTCCAAAAGGACGGAAAATTCCTTCATCGGATGGGAGCGCTTGATTCGGACATCTTGGCAAGATAGGGCGCAGCCAAATGCTGACAAACTTTCAATGAACAGAGATAGGTCTGCTGTGAATTTATACTCTGTCATTGAGTTGATTACTGATTAATCTCCAGCTGTGCATAAATTGGTTAATTATCTGAACCTGCTCCTCCCGAACTTTGTTAATAAAACATCATTTAGCAGACGCCTTTATCCAAGAAGGTGTTATCTCGTCACAGTTCTTCTTGATGAAGCTGTGTGATTGACGGGGATCCGGGTTGGAATTTGTCCGCGTTCTCCTTTAGTGTGTTAGCATAGCAGCAGGAAGACCGGTTGAGTCTCACGCGTAGTTGAACTGTCAGTGAGAATCTATAGCCGGATTTTCGAAAAGGCGGTTGAGCACGACTGCTCCGTGAATGGATCAGAGGTAGGTGGCTGGAATAATATGTATAATGAAGGAGAGGATGAAGAAAAGGAAGAAGGTAGGAGACGGATGAATGATAAAAGAATCAAAGGGAATAAAAGAGTAAGAAATGAGAAAGATAATGACACAGGAAGTGATGAAGAGGGGCAAGTTATGGTTCAAAGAGAAAGAGAGGAAAAGTATGTAGTCATAATAAGATTTAATGAAAAGAACCAGGGGAGTATGAAGAAAGTTAGCCCACTAGTGCTAACAACAACTCTGGCAAACAAGATAGGGGATATCGAATATGCAAAGGTCCTAAATGATGGCAATTTATTGGTGAGATGTGCTGATGCAGTGCAAATGGAAAAAGCGCTAAAAGTTAAAGAGATAGGAAAATGCAAGGTGGATAATACAGGAAGGGTAGGAGCTCGGATGGGAGGTGGAAGCACAGGAGTGATAACGGGGGTGCCAATGAGTGTTAGCATGGAAGAATTAAAAAGGAATATAAAAGGAGGGAAAGTACTTAATGTACAAAGATTGAAGTCAGCAAAGGAAGGAGTGATGAGAGATAGTGAAACGGTGTCAGTAGAATTTGAAGGAGAACATATTCCAACGAAAGTATTCTTGGGTTTTATGAGTTATCCAGTCAGGATGTTTGTACCAAAGCCAATGAGGTGCTTTAACTGCCAGAGATTTGGGCACACAGCAAAGAATTGTAATAGGCAGAGAAGGTGTGCTAGATGTGGAGGAGACCATGAATATGGGAAGTGTGGTACAGGGGTTCCACCAAAGTGTTGCAGTTGTGGAGGTGCCCACAATGTGGCATATGGAGGGTGTGAAATTATGAGACGGGAGACTAATATTCAAAAGATAATAGTGGAGAAAAGGATATCCTATGCTGAAGCTGTAAGAGTGTCAAAAGAGAAGGTAGATGAAATGAGAGAGCCAGTGGTTATGGAAGAACAAGTACAACATCAAAGAACCAATGATAGATTGTATGTGGGAAAAAGAGATCTAGTTACATTCATAGCAGGGGTGATAAATAGCACTGCAGAAGTGAAATCAAAAAATGAAAAAATCCAGTTGATAGTTAAAGCTGCAGTTAATCATTTGGGACTGGTAGGGCTGACATGGGAAGACGTGAGAGAGAACCTGACTATTCAGTCAAGTCAAGAGGCATCATGGGTTGGTTAATCATTTTAATGGTAATTCTTTTACAATGGAATGCTAGAAGCTTAATGGCTAATGGTCAAGAATTTAAGCATTTCATAAATGAATTGGAAGAGAAACCAGATGTGATGTGTATACAGGAAACATGGCTGAAACCAAATCTTGATTTTGTAATACATGGGTATACTGTATTAAGGAAAGATAGGTTTGATGGAGGAGGAGGTGGGTGTGCCACATTTATAAAGCTTGGATTGACATATAGGTTAATAGAAATGGGAGATGATCAGGAATATATAGCGGTGGAGGTGTGGGAAAAAGGGGAGGGGATAAGTGTTATCAACTATTATAACCCATGTAAAAGGATGATGATTGATCATTTATTAAGTATTCAAGGTCAGGATAGACAAAAAGTAGTCTGGTGTGCAGATTTTAATGCTCATAGCCCTCTGTGGGGGGGAGTACAAACAGATGCAAATGGTAAGATAATTGAAGAATTGATGGACGAGAGAGAATTGGTCAGTCTGAATGATGGAAGTGGAACTAGGATAAATTTAGTAACAGGAATGGAATCTGCATTAGACCTAACATTAGTGTCTAACAATCTGGCTGGAAATACTAGATGGGAGGTCTGGAAAACAAATACTCTGGGTAGTGATCACTACCCAGTTATATGCAGAGTAGGTGGAAGACAAGAAATAAGGGTAGAAGAAAGGATCCCAAAGTGGATATTTGTAAAAGCTGACTGGGATAAATTCAAGAAGATGAGTGAAGAAATAATGACTAGGATTGATATAGCTGGAAGTATAGAGGAGATTAATAGCCAAGTTACTTCAGCAATCATAATGGCAGCGGAAGAAGCTATTCCTAAAGGGAAAAATAGAGGTAATAGAAAATTGGTGCCTTGGTGGAGTGAAGAGTGTCAAAAGGCAGTGAGGAAAAGAAATAAAGCGTTTAAACAAGTAAAGAGGGATCATAACATGCAGTCACTAATTCAGTATAAAAAAGCGCAGGCAGAAGTGAGAAGAACTATTCGACAGGTAAAGAGGGCGAGTTGGAGTAGATTTTGTGATGAAATTGGAAGATCAACACCTGTGGGTAAGGTATGGTCAATGATAAAGAGGATGGGTGGAGATAGGAGACAGTGGGAGTACCCAGTGTTGATATTAGAGGAGGAGATAGGTGTCACTAATCTGGAAAAGGCAGAAATAATGGCAAAGGCGTTTACAAAGATACACAGTTCAGAAAATTTATCAGAAGAAGAGAGAAGGAGAAGGTCAGTAACTTTATCAGAAGAAGAGAGAAGGAGAAGGTCAGTAACTTTAAATCAAAATATGCATGCGTTAAATAGGAAGGAAGAGACTGGTAGTATTATTGATGAGGCTTTTTCACTGGCGGAATTGGTTAGAGCGATCAAAAGAGCAAAGCCTACTTCTCCAGGGAAGGATCAGGTGTGTTATGTAATGTTAAAACACCTTGGGGAAAGATCACTATTAAAGTTCCTGGAGGTATTTAACAAGATATGGAAGGAGGGAAAACTGCCAGGTGCATGGAAAGAAGCAGTAGTGGTTCCAATTAGGAAACCTGGCAAAGATCCAAGTAAACCCATAAGTTATAGACCAATTGCTCTAACATCTAACTTGTGTAAGATAATGGAAAGGATGATAACAGAGAGATTTTCATATGAAATAGAGAAAAGAGGATTACTGGTAAGTTGTCAGAGTGGATTTAGGAAGGGAAGGAACACAATGGATTCAGTAGTAAGATTAGAGACTGAAATAAGAAGGGCACAAGTAAATAAAGAGACTGTAGTTGCAGTATTCTTTGATATTGAAAAGGCCTATGATATGATGTGGAAGGAGGGGTTATTAATCAAGTTGGATAAAATAGGGATAGGTGGGAATTTGTTTAACTGGATAAAAGATTTTCTGTTTGGTAGGAAAATTCAAGTAAGAATAGGGGCAGAAGAGTCAAGCCAATATGAGGTTGGGAACGGGACACCTCAAGGAAGTGTGATAAGTCCTTTGTTATTTATTATAATGATAAATGATGTCTTTGTAAATGTTTCAGAAGACATTGGAACATCATTGTTTGCAGATGACGGGGCATTGTGGAAAAGAGGAAGAAATATAGAGTATACAATTAGGAAGGTGCAGAAAGCAATAGATAAAGTGGTGGAATGGGCTTATGAATGGGGATTCAGGTTTTCAATAGAAAATACTCAGACAGTCTTTTTTACCAGGAAAAGAATTCAGGAAGAAATTAAGCTAATGATGTATGGGAGACAGTTAGAGAGGGTAAATTCCATTAAGTTTTTGGGAGTGATTTTAGATGCAAGGTTGACATTTGCAGAACATATAAAGAAAATGGAAGATAAGTGCAAGAAAGTCATTAATGTGATGAGATGTTTGACAGGAAGAGAGTGGGGTGCCAGTCGTTCATCGCTTAAAAGTATATATGTGGCTCTGATAAGATCAGTGTTAGATTATGGTAGTATAGTGGTTGGGTCTGCAGCTAAGTCGCTTTTAATGAGGTTGGAGGTTATTCAGAATCAAGCTTTAAGAATTTGCTGTGGTGCTTTTAAAACTTCTTCAGTACCTGCCATACAAGTGGAAATGGGAGAAATGCCACTGGAATTAAGAAGGATTCAACTGATGGCGAATTACTGGGCTGGATTGCAGGGCCATAATGACTCGCATCCTACAAAAGCAGTATTGCAGGATTGCTGGGAAAATGGAAGAAAGCTAAAGGAAAACTTTGGTCGAATTGGAAATAATGTAGCTAAAGAGTTAGAAGTATTTAATCTTAGAATAAGTCCTACGGTAGTTTTTCCAGAGATTGCCCCTTGGAAGATGACATGGCCTGAGGTAGACTGGTATGTGCATGAGGAGAAAAGGAAAGAAAAGGAAGAAGTTAATCTGAAAAGAATATTTAACAATAGAGTAAGTGGGAACTAAAGTGAATTTATGCAGATTTATACAGATGGTGCTAAAAAACCAGAGACAGAAGAAACAGGGTTTGGGGTGGCAATTCCAGGGAAAGAAGTAGAAATTTGTAAAAAAACATCTAATAATTTAGGGGTATATACAGTAGAGATGATGGCAATTTTAATTGCTTTACAATGGGTGGAAAAGGTAAGACAGGAAAAGGTTTTAATATGTTCTGATTCTTTATCAGTCTTGGCAAGTTTAAGGTCATTCCATTCAAAAGCTCGGCAAGATATCCTGTATGAAGTACTTCAATTAAACACAAGGTTAAGTCATATGGGATGTCAGGTTAAATTTATGTGGGTGCCAGCACATGTTGGCATTACAGGTAATGAGATGGCAGATAGGCTGGCTAAAAGGGCGCTAACAAAAGAGAATGTAGAAGTACAGGTTAATGTTAGTAAAGCAGAGGTTAAAAGCATAATTTGGGAGAAAATAAATAAAAGATGGCAAGAGAAGTGGGATAGAGAGGAGAAAGGGAGGCATTTATACCAAATTCAGAGAAATGTTAAAGGGGATAGGGTGGGAAGTGGGAATAGGAAAGAAGAGGCTGTGATGACGAGGTTGAGGTTGGGACACTGTTCACTGAATAAAACACTAAAGTTGATAGGGAAGCACCAGACAGGGTTGTGTGAGGGTTGTCGAGAAGAGGAGTCAGTGGAGCATATAATTATGAGTTGTAAGAGATATGAAATGCAGAGGCAGGTAATGAAGAATAAGTTGAGGCAGATTGGGGTGCAGGAGATTACATTAAAAGGGTTATTAAGCGCAGTAAATGGGACTCAGAGTAGAATATTGATGTTATTTTTAAGGGAGGCGGGACTTTTCAATAGGATTTAATTGATAATTAAAGTGTGTTTTGTGTGTGAGTGTTTATTTGAGGGGAATGAGTGTTATGTAAGTGTAGGAAAGAGAATGGACAAAGTTGTATTATAAAATCTATTATCTGATCCATATTCCGGAGCAGAGGGGGGCGGTAATGCACCAAAAAGCTGGATGCCAACCGCCGTAAAATTGGAAAGAAGAAGAAGAAGAAGAAGAAGCCTTTATCCAAAGCGACTTACAAATTAGGACTAATTTCAGCGAGTCATCATAAAGAGGCAAAAGCAACAACAACGCAAGAAGTGCTCAAAATACGAAGGTCAGGTATCATTCAGAGTAGCATAAGCCTGATAAGTGATGTTTCAAAGGGAAAGGAATTTTTTTTTTTTTTCTCTATAAGGTTAAGTGCTCACGGAAGAGATTGGTTTTCAGCTGTCTTTTGAATGTTGTCAGGGATTCTGCATTCCGGATGAGGGTGGGGAGAGCATTCCACCAGCATGGAACTGTGAATGAGAATGTTCTGGAAAGTGATTTTGTGGCTTTCTGTGATGGAACCACGAGACGTCGCTCGTTGACCGATCGTAGGTGTCTGGTAGGGATGTAGACTCGTAGGAGTGAGTGAAAGTAGGAGGGAGCTGAGCCTGTGATAGTTCTGTAAGCAAGCGTCAGTGCCTTGAACTTGATGCGAGCAGCGAGAGGTAGCCAGTGCAGAGAGATGAACAGAGGAGTGACGTGGGCCCTCTTGGGCTCGTTGAAGACAAGACGAGCTGCAGCATTCTGGATCATCTGTAGGGGTTTGGTTGCACATGCTGGAAGTCCAGCCAGAAGAGCATTGCAGTAGTCAAGCCTAGAGATGACCAGGGCCTGGACGATAAGTTGTGTTGCATGCTCAGTTAGGAAAGGCCTGATCTTCCTGATGTTGTGCAGTGCAAACCTGCATGATCGAGCTGTCTTTGAAATGTGATCTGTGAAGGTCAGCTGGTCATCAAACGTTACTCCAAGATTTCTGACCGATCTTGATGGGGTGATTAATGATGACTCTAGCTGGATGGTGAAGTCGTGCTGTAGAGATGGATTGGCAGGGAGGACGAGAAGCTCAGTCTTTGCCAGGTTGAGCTGCAGGTGATGTTCCTTCATCCATGTGGAGATGTCCGCCAGACAGCTTGAGACCCGTGCAGCTACTGTGGGATCATCTGGTTGAAAGGAGAGGAAGAGCTGCGTGTCATCAGCATAGCAGTGGTAGGAAAAACCGTGTGCCTGTATGATGTGTCCCAGTGATGTGGTGTAGATGGAGAAGAGGAGGGGACCAAGAACTGAACCCTGGGGAACACCTGTGGTCAGCTGATGTGCTCTGGTGCTAATTATATGATGTGCTGATGTGCTAATTATAATGTCTTCTATTTTTGCGAATTGTCATTCTAAACAAAGAGAATAAAGGATATATAAAGATTGAAGATAATTTTTTGATCACCAATGCAAACATATTTTTGTAACAAATACATGTATTTTTACATTAACAGTCTTCATGAAACAAGTTAAACTGGTTAGTTGCCGTCTGCAGTATTTTTAAGCTAACAATAAGCTTCACTGACCTTTTGAACCAGGGGTAAGATATTGCATATATAAATGGATTAATGCATGAATTAGTGTAAAATAAACACACTACAGCAGAGACGCTCACAGATGACTTTTGAAATTGTTTGATATTAAGCATACCGATATACCAGGGAACCCAGCAAATGAAATACACAAAGACAATTGTGCTCAATGTTTTTGTTGCCTTCACCTCTGATTTCCTGGAGGATTTTAGATTTTTCTGAGAGACTCTTTTCTTTGTAAATTTGGAGATGGATTTTGCTTGTTTCAAGGCTGCTGTCAGAATTCTTACATACAGGATAAACATCACTATACACGGAGTAATGAAGCTCACTATCAAGTCGGCTGAACCCCAGGCGTTGCTGACAGCCACTGCACATTCTCTAAAACAGATCACAGTTGTCCCTGTCAGGTTTAAGTTTCCATAATTCACTGATACAAGATTATAAAAGATGGATGCAGCCCATCCTAAACTTATGCAGATCAGTGTTTTTCTCATTGTCATTTTGGACATATACAGGAGAGGATCACACACAGCAAAATAACGATCAATAGCCACAAGAATGATGTTCATGAGGGACACAGACACAAGAGTGGACATAATTATATGAAAGATACGACAGTGCGACTTTCCCATATAAAAACATGAGTTAATTCTCCTGACGCTTTCAACCGGCATCACACAAATTCCCACCAAGAAGTCAGATACGGCCAGTGAGAGGATGAGGAGGTTGGTCGGTATGTGAAGCTGCTTGAAAACGTACTCGGTTACTAACGTAACCTCGGTTCTCTCTAGAAGAGGGAACGAGTACTGCGTAAGATATCTTACGCTAGGGGAAAATCCTTTTCCGCGAGATATTGAAGCCAAAAATTATCCTTAATTTTGTAATAATGCAAAACGCGTTGCAGCAGCAATGCAGACATAGGCGAGACAGCTCGCGCGCCTATTGGCTGCTCTGCGGCAACTGCAGCAGCCTATCGAGCGAGGCCTGGCGTGACGTCAGACCCAATCAGGGCACTTCGCGCCCGCTGCGTCACGTCCCGCTGAAATGGGCGTGGTCTAGGCCTATAAATATCGCTCGCAGGCAGCTATTATCTGGTTTTTCATCATCGAAGCAACCAGAGCGTGTGCATGCACGGCAAGATACGCAGTACTCGTTCCCTCTTCTAGAGAGAACCGAGGTTACGTTAGTAACCGAGTACGTTCTCTTACGAGAGGTCTCTCGTACTGCGTAAGATATCTTACGCTAGGGGACCCAATGTAAAACGCCGTGCATGCTGAGATCTGACACCAAAGACCCAAGGGCGAAAACCCGGGGTACATATAGTGCACAATCACTCAGGGAACTCACAGGGAGTCCGGGAAGAGGGAGGGGTGCAGCCTCACTTTTCCACATATAGTAACGTCGATGGGACGCGAATTTCATCATACAGACAGGGCGGGGTACGGCCTGAACTGATGGGGAAAATGTGGGTCTTACACAGTTTGCCCAGCTTTATACTGTCGAACATTGAGCTGTGCTCAGCAGACGCAGCATTCTGAGCTGATCGCATCAGGTCAGATAATACTGGTAAATTTAGACCGACAGCAGCCTGGCCTGCAGGGTGGGAACCTCTAGGTTATAAAACCTTATAAATGTAGACGGGGAGGCCCAGCCTGCCGCCATACAAATATCTTGCAAGGCAATCCCACTTGACCAGGCCCACGAAGAGGCCATGCCTCTCGTGGAGTGCGCTCTGACACCCAATGGGCACTGCATGCCCTTGGAGGCGTATGCCAGCGCTATAGCATCAACTATCCATCTGGATAGGCTCTGTTTCGACGCGGCTAGTCCCTTAGAACGTCCGCTAAACGAAACAAAAAGCTGCTCCGTCTGTCTGAAAACAGACGAGCGAGACACATAAGCTCGTAATGCCCTGACTGGGCAAAAGGAGGCTCGCGTCTCTTTCCTCATCAGGGACCGGTAGGGCTGACAGGGAGATAACCTGCGCCCTAAACGGTGTGTTGAGGGATTTTGGAACATAACCGTGCTTAGGTTTGAGTATAACTTTTGAGTCATTGGGCCCAAACTCCATGCACGCCGCGCTCACAGAGAGCGCGTGCAGATCCCCTATGCGCTTCACTGAAGCGAGAGCCAGCAAAAACACCGTCTTGAAAGACAGGTGTTTCAAATCGATTGACTGTAAAGGCTCAAATGGCGCACCTTTCATGGCTTCCAGAACCGTAGAAAGGTCCCATACGGGGACTGAGGGAGGTCTGGGAGGATTCAGTCTCTTAGCTCCTCTAAGGAAGCGGATGACTAAATCATTCCTTCCTATTGACTGACCAAGCATTGTTTCTGAGAACGCTGCTATAGCCGCCACATAAACTTTGAGCGTGGAGGGGGCCCTGCCCCCATCCAACAGCTCTTGTAGGAAGGAAAGCACCTCCGTCACACCACAGTTTGTGGGTGACACACCACGGGCTGTGCACCAGCCCGAAAACACCGACCATTTCGAAGAATAGAGTCGTCTTGTAGACGGAGCTCTAGCCTGCGTGATCGTGTTTAATACTCCTTTAGGGAGTCCAACATGTACCCGTTGATGGCCCAGACATGAAGGGACCATAGTTCCGGGTGAGGATGCCAGATCGAGCCGCGGGCCTGTGAGAGGAGATCTCTCCCCATTGGTACTGGCCACGGGGCAGTACTTGCTAACTGCATCACGACTGGGAACCAAGGTTGGTTTTTTCCAGAACGGTGCTACCAGCAGTACTGAGCATCCTTCTTCCCTGATCCGTTCCATCACCTGAGGCAGGAGAGAGACGGGGGGAAAAGCATAGAGCGGGCGGCGGGGCCACACATGGGCCAGCGCGCTCCTGCTCTTGGAGAAAAATTCTTGACAGTGAGCGTTTTCTTGAGACGCAAACAGGTCCACTTCCGCTCTGCCAAATTTCTTCCACAGCAGATGGACTGTCTGTGGGTGTAGAGACCACTCGCCTGCCGGAACATTGTTCCTGGACAGTCTGTCCGGTCCTATATTCAAGATCCCTGGCACGTGCGCTGCTCTGAGCGAGCGCAGGTTGCACTGAGCCCATACCAGGAGGCGTTCTGCCAGCCTGTACAGTTTCTCGGATCTGATGCCGCCCTGGCGATTTATGTAGGACACCACAGACATGTTGTCCGAACGGACCAAGACGTGGTGACCTTTTATTTGGGGACAAAAACGCGTCAGCGCGTTGTCTACTGCCAGCATTTCGAGGCAGTTTATGTGCAGGAGCTTCTCCCGTTCTGACCACTGGCCGAAGAACGGTCTGCCCTCGAGCAGCGCTCCCCATCCCGAGGTGGACGCGTCCGTGGACACCACTTTCACCCTCGAGGAAGTCCCCAGGCTTACACCTGATTGGTACCAGTCGTTCGCTTTCCAGGGTTTCAGAGCTGTAACGCACTTCTGATTGACCCTGAGGCGAAGTAAACCGGGTGCCCACGCTTCGCGTGGGACTCGCGCTTTCAGCCAAAACTGCAGCGGGCGCATGCGGAGCAGACCCAGCTGGAGCACTGACGATGCTGAGGCCATGTGACCTAGCATCTTCTGAAATCTCTTGAGCGGGACAGACGCGCCGCAGCGAAAAGAGTTCGCTGTGCGTCGAATGTCTACCGCGCGCTGTTGTGATAGTCGCGCTATCATGGATAGTGAGTCCAGTTCTGTGCCCAGGAAAGATATTTTCTGACTGGGTGACAGGGAGCTCTTCGCCCAATTGACACTCAGACCCAAATCCTCGAGGTGATCGAGTAAAATGGTCGTGTGTTCTATGAGCACTGCGCGAGATTGCGCTAGAATCAGCCAATCGTCCAAATAGTTCAGCACTCGCATGCCTCTCATTCTGAGGGGTGCGAGCGCCGCATCCATGCACTTCGTAAATGTACGGGGTGCTAGGGACAAACCGAACGGCAGGACTGTGTACTGATATGCCTGGCCCTCGAAGGCGAATCTCAAATATCGCCTGTGACGTGACGCTATCTGTATTCGAAAATACGCGTCTTTCAGATCTATTGACACAAACCAATCTCCTTGGCGAATCTGCACAAGGATTTGCCTGGTCGTGAGCATCCTGAACTGTCGCTTCACAAGCACTTTGTTCAGTTGCCTTAGATCTAGTATGGGTCTGAGACCCCCATCTTTTTTCGGTACCAGGAAGTATCGGAGGAGCAGTCTCGGAGAAGGATGCCAGTTGAGTCCTCAGAGTCACCATAGGCAGAGCGAGAGCTGCGTGATCAGGAAAAAGGGGCGTCTTGAAAAAGACGCCCAGCTCTTTTAGTGCAATGGGAGTGTGTGTCGCGGCGGCGAGCACACACACATACATAAACACAGTAGCAGAGAAAGGATATAATGCCGGAAAGCGCAGCAGGAAGGCAAGGAAGGCGGCGCGGCCAGCGACTTCAGTGACTCGTCCCGCTGAAGGTGCTCTCTTTCAGACGGCGCGGCTTCTTATCCAGCTCCAGCGATGCGTGTGCTTCGCTTGAAGGATGAAAAATCTGATAATAGCTGCCTGCGAGCGATATTTATAGGCCTAGACCACGCCCATTTCGGCGGGACGTGACGCAGCGGGCGCGAAGTGCCCTGATTGGGTCTGACGTCACGCCAGGCCTCGCTCGATAGGCTGCTGCAGTTGCCGCAGAGCAGCCAATAGGCGCGCGAGCTGTCTCGCCTATGTCTGCATTGCTGCTGCAACGCGTTTTGCATTATTACAAAATTAAGGATAATTTTTGGCTTCAATATCTCGCGGAAAAGGATTTTCCCCTAGCGTAAGATATCTTACGCAGTACGAGAGACCTCTCGTAAGAGAACTGTTATAGAGATGATGACAAGTAGGTTTCCACACACCGTCAGCACAGAGATTGTAGATATGTACAAGAAAAACAAGACATTGACATAATTCAAATGAAAGTCCAGAGAGCAGCTTGTATTCCAGGAGGGAAAGCAGTGATGCTCAAGATATTCCATGGAGAAAGTCTTCACTGCTTTAAACTTCAATGCCTATGGTATATGGCTGCAGATCCAAAATCCTAAAGATGATTTCACTGCCAGTTTGCTTATATAAGTCCAATGACAGGTGTCGTTTATGGGAGTGACCAAGAATTTTAAGCATTCTACAGTCATGAGAGTTTACAATTATCATACCACTACTACAGTCTATTTTTATGTATCAATCTTATATTGTGTCATGTTGATAAAAAAAAAAGTAACATTGCAATTAAAATTAAATCCTCTGGTTTCACAGACAAGGCTTTAAAGGGATAATTCACCCAAAAATGAAAATTTTGTCATCATTTATTCACCCTCAAGTTGTTCCAAACCTGCATGAATTTTGTTCTTCTGATGAACACAAAAAAAGATATCTTGGATATTGAGAAGCATCCAAGATTCCCTATGACTCTGTTACATGGACTCTTATTTTGATATTCTTTTGTCTGGTTGTGCCTATGTTCAGTTCCTGTGTATTTAGTTCCTGTTTCCCTTGTCTCCATTGCTGTCTTGTTAGTTTGTATAGCACTTACTTATTTACTTAGGCCTTTAGATTCCCATAGGAACATAGGCCATCGATGAAGCTGTTCCATCCTCTCCAGTCTTGGGCCCTCCGCTCCAGATGTTGCCACGTCAGCCCTTCTTTCTTCATCTCCTGTTCTGTGGTTCTTCTCCAGGTGGTTCTCGGTCTGCCACTCTTCCTCCTGCCCTGTGGGTTCCACGTCAGCGCCTGTTTAGTGATTGATTTCTTTCTCCTGAGTGTGTGCCCTATCCACTTCCATTTTCTCCTACGGATTTGCATTTCTATTGGGTCTTGTTTGGTGAGTTCCCACAGGTTGGCGTTAGAGATGATGTTGGGCCAGTATATTCCTAGGAGGTGTCTGAGGCACCGGTTGGTGAAGGTCTGCAGCTTATTGAGTATGGTGGTGGTAGTTCACCAGGTTTCTGAGCCATAAAGTAGAGTGGTCTTTACATTTGAGTTGAAGATTTGCAGTTTGGTCTTGAGTGACAAGATTTGCCTTCCAAATATTGTTTAGCATGTTTACATTTATTAATTTAGCTGACACTTTTATCCAAAGCGACTTACAATTGCTATGTATGTCAGAGGTCGCACGCCTCTGGAGCAACTAGGGGTTAAGTGTCTTGCTCAGGGACACATTGGTGTCTCACAGTGGATTCGAACCCGGGTCTCTCACACCAAAGGCATGTGTCTTATCCATTGCGCTACCACCACCCCTATGTTGTTGTTGTCCACCCCATGTTGAATGTTGTCCTTGCTTTTCCGATCCTGGCTTGGACATCGTCCTCCGTGCCACCTTCCCTTGATATGATGCTACCAAGGTATGTGAAGCTGTTTACATCCTCTAGTGCATTTTGATCCATGGTTATGGGTGTGTTGTTCTTGCTGTTGATACGCACTACTTTAGTTTTTGATGGGTTTATTTTGAGACCGAGCAGAGCAGCTGTTTCCTCCAGTTTTACAGATTTTTCCTGCATCTGTTGGTGTGTGTGAGCCAGTAGTGCCAGATCATCAGCGAAATCGAGATCTTCTAGCTGCTCGGTCAAGCTCCACTGTATGCCGGTTCGTCTATTGTTGGTTGTTTCTTTCATCACCCAGTCTATGCAAAGGAGGAAAAGAAAGGGTGAAAGCAGGCACCCTTGCCGCACACCATTCAGGACCTCAAATGCCTCCGATATACATCCTTCATGGAGGACTTGATCTCGTCCCTTGGTAGGTGCTCCTTATGATGTTGATGATCTTTGCTGGGATCCCATAATGAGCCATCAGTTTCCACAGCCTTTCCCTATCCACACTGTCAAAGGCTTTTTCGAAATCTATGAAATTCACATAGACAGGTGAGTTCCATTCGATGGTCTGTACAATAATAATCCTGAGGGTGGCAATTTGGTCTCCACAGGATCTGTTGTTCCTGAAGCCAGCCTGGTTTTCCCTCAGTTTCTCATCGACCCCCTTCTGGAGCCTCTCGAGCAGGATATGGTTGAGCACCTTCCCAGCAAACACAGAACGTTGGCACAACGTAGCCAACCTTCTAACAACGTTTTATCAACATGGCCAAAAGGTTGCTATAAATACGTTGTGTGGTGAAGGTTGTTACAGCGTTGTCACAATGTTGACATTAAACCACCGTTCAGGGCCATTGTTTAAGGTTGTGCCAACGGTGTCTTGACAACCACTGGACTACATATGCACTCGTCACTGCCCTGAAGCGCGAAAATCAGCCTTTTAAATACCAACCACCTGTTGGGCTCATTGTGTTCTCATTCATCATCGAGCAAGGATCCGTGAGTATTGCATTTCATTTAGCCTACCTCAGCTATCAAACACAACCTACAACTTTACATTTACATTTATGCATTTGGCAGACGCTTTTATCCACAGCGACTTAAGCCCCTTTCACACAGAGATTCCGGAAAATACACGGATAAAGTGACCCGGGATTTGACCCGGGTTCGTTTGATTTTGGTTCATTCACACTGCCAGTGATTTTCCGGAATCAGAGAGTGCGTTCACACACAACCCGTAAAAATGCCGTAAAGACACGTGACATCGATGTGACTTGTAATCTCAGCAGCGTCTTAAGTTTGCTTATGAGCTGCGATCTCTCTCTCGAGAAACCACGCCTGTGCATTTGTTTCTCTGATTCGATCATAAACTTGCGCATTACGTACCGTTTCACAGCTGGAGAACGAGCCCGGCTTCAGCGTCATCACTACGACACGGCATTATTACGGCTTTTGTTCACACAGCGCGCGTTCCGGGACTGAACACAGCAATGTTACTAGGTCCCGACCCGGCATCGATCCCGGCATAAATCCCTGATTGCTCTGGCAATTTGCCGGGTTCAAAGCGCTGTGTGAAAGGGGCTTTACATTGCATTATCCTATACATTTATACATAGGTATGTGCAATCCCCTGGGATCGAACCCACAACCTTGCGTTGTTAACGCAATGCTCTTACCACTGAGCTACAGGAAAGCTACAACCACTGAGCTACAGTTTAATTTCTAATGTGATTAATGTAGCCTCGCTTGCACTGTTTAGTTTTTCATTTTATTTTTCTGCTCTCATTCGTTTCTTTGCTTCTCTGGATTTGTGGATGTTTCCCCGGTTACCGACCTTTATCGGCCGGCTTTCGGCTACTATCTGCCATACAGACCCGGTTTTGTTCATTAAATGTTCTGATCTGCCTTTGCTTTTTATGTTTTATTTATTATACTTAAAATAAATTTGTATATTCGTTTATTTCTTTTTTTTTCTTTTTTCACAAATGTATTACTTTTGGAAGTGCAATTTGATTACCATATGCAGTTTTAATAAAGTTGAATTAACGAAACCATGTAATTTTTACTCTTCAAAGTGTACACTTGCAGGTGTTGATTGCCCCATTAAATAATAATATAGATAAACGAACGATAAAAAGTATATTTTCTAACAAAATGCTAAATGGGGTATATAGCAGCATATAAAAATATTGTCAGAACGTCGTCTCTCAGTTGCTGAATGTCGCGTAGCAACGTTGCTACAGCCCTGTCGCGTCTTACAATTCTACGTTGTTACAATGTTGCGAGCACGTACTGTAGACAGCGACGTTGCCATTGCAGAAATGCAACATGCCAGAGACGTTGCCACAACGTAAATGTGTTTGCTGGGTTCCCAGGTGTTGAAAGGAGCATTATTCCTCTGTAGTTTTTGCACTGCCGGAGGTCTCCTTTCTTGGGGATTTTCACGATGTGGCCATCTCTCCAGTCAGATGGGACATTTTCTTCCTCCCAGATGGTTTTCATGAGGTGGTGGAGCATGTTGGTGGAGGTTTCAGTGTCGGCCTTTACAGCTTCTGCTGGAATCCTGTCTGGTCCCTCTGCTTTCCCTGCTTTCAAGGCCTTAATGGCTTTTATGATTTCCATCTTGGTGGGGGGGTTGCAGTTAATCTCCAATGGGTTTGGGGCTATTGGGATATCTGCTGTCAGTTGAGGAGGCTGCCTGTTGAGCAGGTCTCTGAAGTGTTCAGTCCATCTCTTCACCTGGTCTTCCTTGGTTGTGAGGAGTACACCCTGTGATGAGTTTTTAATGTGTGCCTGTGCATGTCTGAATTTGCCTGTGAGCTTTCTTGTAGTTAGGTATAGGTCATTCAGGTTGTTCTTTCCTGCTGCTTCTTCTGCCTGTTGTGCTAAATCCTCAATAAATTTCTTCTTGTCTCTCCTTACACTTCTTTTCACTTCTTTATTTGCTGTTGCATATTCTTTCTGTGCTGCCACCTTGGTCGCTCTGGTTTTACTTCTGTTTTCTGCCTCTTTTTTTCTTCCTCCTTTCACTCACTTTGCTATCTGTAACTCTGGATAGCCAGGGCTTGCTGTCTGTCTTCCTCCTCCCTACTACTTCTTTGCATGTGTCTTTCCACAAGGTTTTCAGACCTTTCCATATTTCAGTCTTCCACTTTGCTTGGGGTTTCTATTTCTAGGGCTTGGTACCGGTTGTGTAGTGCCACTTCGTAGAGTTCGGATCATGTACCTATATCCTGAAATTGCTGTGAGTTGAATTTGACCCTTTCTTCCCTGTGCTTCATGCATTTTAACTTCAGCTGGATCTATGCTGTGAGGAGGTGGTGGTCAGATCCTGCGTCTGCTCTTCTTCTGACCCTGACATCCAGCAGAGAGTGTCTAAACTTCTGACTTATGCAGATGTGGTCTATCTGATTTTCTGTGGTGTGCTCAGCAGACATCCAGGTGGCTTTATGGATGTCCTTGTGTTGGAATACTGATCCACCAATGACCAAGTTGTTGTCTGCACAAGCTGCTGCGAACCTCTCTCCATTCTCATTCATGGTCCCTAGTCCTTCTCTTCCCATTACTGTCTCAAGTTTGTATAGCAACCCTTGTTTATTACCATGACAACTAATCTTCTACACCTGTGCTTTATTTAGCCCCTTGCCATCTTGTGTATATAAACCCTCAGTTATCTTTTGTTCTTTGTATTGTGTTAATGTTTCCTGCTGTTGTTTCTATGTATGGTTTCTGATGTTTATTAAATGTGATACCATACCATACCATACCATGACGTGACAAGACAAGACAAGACAAGACAAGACAAGACAAGACTCTGGCGTGTTGACGTGATGCCACGCTACACCAGAGTCTCGCCATAAACTCTCTGCCTGCCCTGTTATAGCCAAGGAGGCCGTTCTTGAACCCTTTGTCTGCCCAGTCATGGCCACGGAAGCCGATTCTGAACTTTCTGAGCTTCCAGTCACGGCCACGGAGGCTGATTTTGAACTTTCTGAGCTCCCTGTTATGGCCATTGAGGCTGTAAATAATCTCTCTTTGCTGTTTCAATTTGCCACGGTATCCAGCATGGCCAGTACCGTCATGGTTCCATGCTCTACTGTTTTCAGGATCACTGGCTCCCGTTGGTCTTCAGCTTCGCCTGCTCCACCATGGGGGTCTTCATTTCCATCTGCTCCACTGTGGGGGTCTTCAGTCCTGTCTGCTTTGCTGTGGTGGTCTTCTGATCCGCCTGCTCTAGCCAGAGAGTGACACACATAGTATTACTACCAGTACGATGAATAAGGTTTAGGGCAAGTATTGACAATTCCATGATTCGATTCAATTATAATCCACAAGCTTGGGATTTAATAAAATTCCAAACTATTTGATTTTATATCAGTTCCTTTGGAAATATAAGGTACAGTACTTGACATTTTTTTCAAGAAAAGAAATCTCTTAACTTGTGTAAACTTTATAACTTTATAACTTGATATTAAATCTCGTCACGTCATGGCCGTCATGCCAGAGTCTCATCACGTCATGGCCACCCCGCTAGAGTCTCGTCTCGTCACGTCATGGCCGCCACACCAGAGTCTCATCACGTCATGTCATGGTCCCACGTCAGAGTCTCGTCTCGTCACATCATGGCCGCCTGAGTCTTGTCTCTTTACATAATGGCCGCCAGCCAGAGTCTCGTCTCTTCACGTTATGGCCGCCACACCAGAGTCTCGTCACGTCACGTCATGGCCACCAGAGTCTCGTCTCGTCACGTCATGGCCGCCAGAGTCTTGTCTCTTTACATCATGGCCGCCAGCCAGAGTCTCGTCTCTTCACGTCATGGCTGCCACACCAGAGTCTCGTCTCGTCACGTCATGGCCGCCACAGAACCCTTTGTCTGCCCAGTCACGGCCACAGAGGCTGATTTTGAACTAACTGAGCTCCCTGTTATGGCAATTGAGGCTGTAAATAATCTCTCTATGATCGGTTTCAGTTTTGCCATGGTATCCAGCATGGCCAGTACCTTCATGGTTCCATGCTCCACGGTGGTCTTCAGCTCTGCCTGCTCTGTTGTTGGGGTCTTCAGTCCTGTCTCCTCCGCTGTGGTGGTCTCTGCTCCGCCTGCTCTAGCCAGAGCATGACACATGTAGAATTACTACCATTGAGATGAATAAGGTTTAGGGCAAGTTGAAATTTGGTTAAGTGCTTGAAATAAGATCTGTGGTGAACACAAGCTCATGTTTTCATGTTTTATATTTTATTTTACTCTGGTCTGTATATATGTGAGGTCAGATCGCAATTAAATAACGTCAAACAGTGAAAACAATGATATCAGACAAGTTTGGTTTAAATAGTCTCCTTGTTATAATGAGAGAAAGTGTTTTTCTAAACCATGGGTAGAAATAAAAAACAAATATGATGGGGTCTATGGTTGAGTTAATGTAACCTAACCAGACAAACACTTCAAAAAGAGCAATTGGGGTAGAAAAGTTGATGTAGGGATTCATCAGAGAGCAAATAATAAAGGCACCCACGACCACATCGAGAGTTTTTGCTGCTTTACGCTCAGATCGTTGAGAGCTTTTAAACACATTCTCATTTTCATGATCGTTTGCCTGACCGATTGTTCTTACATGTTTTTTGCAACTATAAAAATCCTTACATACAGTCCAACTATGACAGAACAAGGTAAGAAAAAAGTTTGTAATGTTTCTATAAGACTAACCACAGTTTACTGAAAAGTGGACTGCAACTTCCTATACAGTATCTTGATTTAATGCAATTTGTATTTAATGTAATGCATAATACAGAGTAAGACACTTTAAGTGTGCCAGAGATCTGATTTTAGATCACCCTTTAATTTATCACAGAATAAACATCTGATTTTCCACTGTCTTTTATGTGATCTGCAAAAGGAAGCATCAGTATGCTGCACAGTGAGATCAGAAATCAAAATCAAACAGTGAAAACATTTATATCAGATGAGTTTGGTGCAAATATTCTCATTGTTATAATGAGAGAAAGGGTTTTTCTAAACCATGGATAGAAAAGGCCATATATTATGGGGTTTATGGTTGAGTTAATGTAACATAACCAGACAAACACTTCAAAAAGAGCAACTGGGGTGGAAAAGTTGATGTAGGGATCAAGCATAGAGTTAATAAAAAACGGCAGCCAGCAAATAATAAAGGCACCCACGACCACACCGAGAGTTTTTGCTGCTTTACGCTCAGATCGTCGAGAGCTCTTAAACGTGCTTTCTTTTTCATGCTGGTTTGCATCACCAATTGTTCTAATGTGCTTTCTTGCAATTACGAAAATTCTTGCATACAGTCCATCCATGACAGAACAAGGCAAGTAATTAGATGAAAAATAGACACAGATGTGAGAAACATGTCGAAACTGGAGTGGAGCAAACAGTAGGTATCTCCATAGTACCAGCAACCACTGATAGTACGGATCATGCTGAAAGGCATGACCACCAGTCCAATCAGCAGGTCCGCGAGAGCCAGAGACATCACCAGGATATTAGTGGGAGTCTGGAGCTGTTTGAAGTGCGCTATGGAGATGATGACCACAGAATTTCCTAGAATAGTCACAGTCGTCGCCGACACCAATATGAGATACAACACAGTCTGAGTGGACACAAGGTGTGTGCCTTTAACACAAGAGTTGTTCACTGCAGGAAAACACAACTCAGTGGGATCGTGTTCTTGTGAAGATAAATCCATCCTGCCTGTCTCAGAAAACAGAACCTATAAAATGCTGTTTTATTTAGTCTAGTTAGGGCTTTAAATAGTCTTTATACTCTTCTCTGACCCTCCCACATCATCACAGGGCAACAAATGACAATCAAGCACTCATTAAAAATGAAGAGTTAAAATATACCAAATGAAATGACATTATTTCAAATTTCTGTTTTGTCCATTACTCAATAATCATTCATCTTCGTATATAAAAATGTATATTTCAAATAAAATTGTGTAAATGACAGGATAAATGAAAGCTATACCATTTATCTCATGGCAAATCCAAAAAAATATCTGGAACTAATGAGCAAAGATGGCAGCAACGGTTCACATTGTCAAGATTCCCTATTGCTGCGTCTCAATTCGCCTACTTACATTACGCCCTAAAAGTATGTACTCATTTTGTGAAGAAAAAGTAGATACTTTTGAGTGTGGTGCAAAAAGTAGACAAGCTTTGGGACATACTATCACGTCATACAATTGCGTTTTAATGGTTGCTCTCTGTTGCATCCTGTCACGCAAACTGGCCTGTCAGTCATCTCGTCACAGTTAAAATCCTCCACATTTCATTTCATTTAATTTCATTTCATTTCATTTAATTTCATTTCCCACCGTATCGAAGAGAAATGCAGAAGCACGTTGATCTGCAGCCGCAGCCTTTCATGCAGAGACTCTCATATTAATTTAATGGCCAAACGGATCTTTATAAAAGTCCACATTGTTATTGCAGATGGAATATAACACGGATAACATAAAAAAATATATTTTTTTATCAGGTTAAACTTTGATTGGTCACTCAAACCTTTATCTGAACCTCTCACCGTCGGTTGCGCATATCTGCCATGTTTTGTAGTTTTTTTAACACTTTTTTTCTCGTGTTTGTAGTTCCTCCTCCAAAGCCCAATGGATTGTGGGCAATATTAGCCTTTAGAGTGTGCACGGATCCACACTTCGAAAATCCACTGGAAATTGTAGACCGTCCGGGGTTTTCTGGCATACTCTTTTCAACATACTATGCTTTGGGACAAACTTATTTTAATCTCACATACTGTTTAGGATGGATAGTATATGGACATTGAGACACAGAGTTAGTCTCTGTTTCATGGACTCTTATTTTGATATCCTTTTGTCTGGTTGTGCCTATGTTCAGTTCCTGTGTATTTAGTTCCTGTTTCCCTTGTCTCCATTGCTGTCTTGTTAGTTTGTATAGTAACCCTTGTTTATTACCATGACAACTAATCTTCTACTCCTGTCCTTCATTTAGCCCCTTGTCACTTTGTGAATATAAACCCTCAGTTATCTTCTGTTCTCTGTCTTGTGTTAATGTTTTGTGCTGTTGTTTCTATGTAGGCTATGGTTTCTGATGTTTATTAAATGTGATTTTGTTGTTCTTCTGCATCAAGCCTATTTTGTGGCCTCTAGCCAGCATGTGTGACATAACCAAGCGGCAACCTCCCTGTCTCTCTCTTGAATCCAACACGGAAGTGAATTAAACGGCAATTCATCAACTGGTCGCTTGAGGCTGGCTGCAAAAGTGAGTCAAATCTGCATCTCCCACATGTTGAAATGCCCAACTTTACAGCAGAAAAAAACATGTTTACAGCCTGGAGCAAAAAGTGGCTTTGGTCTATACAGCTAATTTTGCCATTCATGACAACTGTGAGGGGGTGAATTTTTTTATAACTCATCCGTTTAAATTATTTTTAAGCCTTAAATTTCTGCATAATTAAGGGTGTCCACTTTATAGTGACAGGTGGATTCCCGCTGCTGTGGTCATTAGTCATCATTAGCTGTTTGTCTGCTGTCTTTTAGCCGTCACGTTACCTTAGCTAATTGTCAGACTGTAAAAATAAATAAATTCGGGAGTGACGCGCTGCCAAGATGGCGACGGTCGGCTACGCCCACTTTAGGCTTCAAAAACGGTCTTCAGAAACCTACGGGTGACGTCACGGACACTACGTCCATTTGTTTTTTTTGTTTTTTTACAGTCTATGGACAGAACACAAGACCTGCAAGAAAAAAAAAAAGGCATGGATCTACTAGCAACCTCTCTCTTTAGCCTTCACCAAGGTGACAGGGCCATTGAGGATTTTGTAGAGGACTTTTGTGGACTTCTGGAGGATTTTAATGACGTGGCACTTAAAGACATTTTTCGCATTGATTTAAATGAACATATATTTTGTTTCATGCCTCAACATACCCCTCACTGGACTTTTGTTCAGTATATTGACTTTGTCTTAATGCTGAGTGGTTTGTAATTTTCTGTTGGAGTTGCTGATGAGGAACTCAACGCTACAAAGTAAACGCCACGCCAGAGTCTCGTCTCATCACGTCATAGCCACAACATCAGAGTCTGGAAATATATCAGGTACAATACTTGACAATTTTTTCAAGAAAAGAAATCTCTTAACTTGTGTAAACTTTATAACCCTATCAGTTGGTACATTACTATTAATGGTTGAAATTAACAACGGATTGCACATAAGGTTGTTTTTATAATACAAAAGTTATATTACTACCTTTTTTTTTTTTAATGATATACTTATGTTTGTACTCATTAGTTTATTTAATTTTATATATAAACGTTTAAAAAATGTGGCTCATAAACACTTATTTACATGACGGATTTACTTAAATATATTAAATGATAAAGAACAGGTTAAATAAAAATATAATGAATATGTAATATAGTGCATATATTTAGCACTCCTCTGTGAAGTTCCTTTATTTAGCTAACTATCAAGCTATGTACATTTTAATGGCTTTTCTGAGGTAAACGTAACATGCAACATAAATTTAACAGAGTGACTTGTAAACAAGCTGTTTTATAGATGTCTTTCCTCAGTCAAAACATTGCTTGAGCGATTTATGAGCCATGATACATTGCGGTAAGGTGTGGTCTACTGTATATTTCAACATACCTTCTGATGTTCGTTCATGTATTTCATGTGATGATTGGTATTAAATTCTTCTTTTTTTTTCATCATTCGGTATGCAATATGTATTTTGTCATGCATAAAAGAGTGGTGCATGTATGATGTATATTTGTAGACCAAAACCCAGAAACGAGTTAGCATTTTAGCACTTCCGGTTCCATTGTCCTGAAGTCAATGTTTTTTTTTGTTTTTTTGAGTGGGTATTTGGTTGAGTGCAGCACTTTATGCAAATACTGTTTATAAATGTGTGAGGATTTCCTCATGTTTGCTCGTATACAGGCCTACTAAACGAGTGGGCTGTTTTTTGGACCTGGTATTTATGTTCTGTTTGTTTAAAATAGTCATGTCTGCTTTGCAATGTACTGAATTAAGGTGGCTGGACTTTTTTTTTTTTTTTTTTTTTTTTACAGATAAAACACATTGTATTTTACACTGTTCTTTATTTATGTGAGGTCAGATCGCAATTAAATAAAGTCAAACAGTGAAACAATTTGATATCAGACAAGTTTGGTTCAAATAGTCTCATTGTCATAATGAGAGAGTGTTTTTCTAAACCATGGCCAGAAAAAAAAACATATATGATGAGGTCTATGGTTCAGTTAATGTAACCTAACCAGACAAACGCTTCAAAAAGAGCAATTGGGGTGGAAAAGTTGATGTAGGGATTCATCATAGAGCAAATAATAAAGACACCCACGACCACATCGAGAGTTTTTGCTGCTTTACGCTCAGATTGTTGAGAGCTTTTAAACACATTCTCATTTTCATGATGGTTTGCCTGACCGATTGTTCTTACATATTTTTTTATTTTTGCAACTATAAAAATCCTTACATGCAGTCTAACTATGACAGAACAACTTAAGAATGTTTGTAATGCGTCCAAGACTAACCACAATTTACTGGAAAGTAGACTGCAACTTACAGTATTTTGATTAAATGCAATTTGTGTTTAATGTTATGCATAATGCACAGTAATACACTGTAAGTGTGCCAGAGATCTGATTTTAGATCACCCATTAATTGATCATAGAATAAACCTCTGATTTTACACTGTCTTTTATGTGATCTGCAAAATGGGATCAGAAATGGAATAGTCAAACAGTGAAAACAGTGATATCAGATGAGTTTGGTTCAAATATTCTCATTGTTATAATGAGAGAGAGGGTTTTTCTAAACCATGGATAGAAAAGGCCATATATGATAGGATTTATGGTTGAGTTAATGTAACCTAACCAGACAAACGCTTCAAAAAGAGCAACTGGGGTGGAAAAGTTGATGTAGGGATCCATTATAGAGTTAATAAAAAACGGCAGCCAGCAAAGAATAAAGGCACCCACGACCACACCGAGAGTTTTTGCTGCTTTACGCTCAGATCGTCGAGAGCTCTTAAACGTACTTTCATTTTCATGTTGGTTTGCATCACCAATTTTTCTAATGTGCTTTCTTGCAATTACGAAAATTCTTGCATACAGCCCAACCATGACAGAACAAGGCAAGAAAAAAGTAAGTAACGTGTCTAAAACAGACCACAATGCATTGAAAAGCAGAGTGCAACTTCCCATACAGTATATGGATTCAATAAATTCCTCCAGTCCTTCCACATTAGCTTTTGAGTACACCAAACCATATGAATATAATGCAGCCATGCTCCAACTTATCATCACCATGACCCATGCAACAGGGATGGTTATTCTCGTAGGGTATTGAAGTGGATAACACACAGCCTGATGTCGATCAATAGCAATAAAAATGAGATGAAAAATAGACACCGATGTGAGAAATAAGTCAAAACTGGAGTGGAGCAAACAGAAAGTATCTCCATAGTACCAGCAACCATTGACAGAACGGATCATACTGAAAGGCATGACCACCAGTCCAAGCAGCAGGTCTGCGAGAGCCAGAGACATCACCAGGATATTAGTGGGAGTCTGGAGCTGTTTGAAGTGCGCTATGGAGATGATGACCACAGAATTTCCTAGAATAGTCACAGTCATCGCCGACACCAATATGAGATAGAACACAGTCTGAGTGGACACAAGGTGTGTACCTTTAAGACAAGAGTTGTTCACTGCAGGAAAACACAACTCAGTGAGATCGTATTGTTGTGAAGATAAATCCATCCTGTCTGTCTAAGAAAACAAGAACCTATAAAAATGTTATTTAGTCTAGTTAGGGCTTTAAATACTCTTCATGTTCTTCTCTGACCCTCCCACATCATCACAGGGCAACAAATGACAATCAAGCACTCATTAAAAATTAAGAGTAAAAAAATAAAAAAATACAGACTGAAATGACATTATTTAAAATTTCTGTTTTGTACATTACTTAATAATCATTCATCTTGCTACACAATTTTTATTTATTTATATATATATATATATATATATATATATATATATATATACCGTTTATCTCATGGCAAATCCAAAATTATCTGGAATTAATGAGCAAAGATGGGCATTCGATCGTTAAATTTTCTTAGTCGATCGTCGGGAGAATTAACGATCGACTATCGATTAATCATTAATATTTTTATATTGAAATTCATTATTTCTTTAACTTTTTATAAATTAAAAATGCAATGAAAATACAAAAATACAGTTTGTTTGTCCTCGATGAGATCTTTATTACAAGAAGATCAACTTGTGGCAGTGAAACTGGACGTTCGGTAGACTTGAAGATTCCTGCGGTGCTCTAAACCAGCGGAACCTGCAGCTGCGAGCCGGCGTTCTTAAACAGAGACCCATGGCCACTTCATCCGTTTTCTGTGATCGGATAGCTATCCGGTCGTGAAAAGACCAAATCTAAATGCCCTCCGAAACGCATTCGAGACGGATTTAA